>NC_028451.1:43472920-43604516 GCF_000263155.2 Setaria italica | reverse complement strand
GGGGTCCCGCGGCGGGCGTCTCGCCGGGTGCACGAATGGACATTCGGTCCAGTCGTGCGAGTAGGCCTGGAGCAGGGCCGCACTTGAAGACGAACATGCGGAACTCGTCGGAGGCATACACGCTACTCTTGATGTCCGGCAGCGTCGGATCCACCGGGTACTCCTTCTTGGCACGGTCCACGGTGATCGGGGACAACGAAGACGACCGTGAGGATGGCGACCTGTTGCCCTCATCCGGCGAGGACGAGAGCGGCGGGGATGAGGAACCCGATGGTACCGAGGTCGTGACAGCCAGCCCTCGGCGGCGGCCAAGAAGCATCTCCAGATCGCCCAGGGCATCCGGCGAAGCAGGAGGAGCCAGGATGACGTCGGCAGGGAAGCGGCCGGCGGAGTCGGGGGTGACCGGGTCGGCGCCGGCAGCGAGAAGCAGCTTGACGATGGCGACGGCGTTCCGCGAGCCGCCGGAGGCGGCGCAGTGCAGTGGGGTCGCGCCGTCGACGCCCGGGCGCCGGTTGACATCGACGCATCCCAGGCCGAGCAGCAGCGACACCACCTCGGCGCTGCCGTACGTCGCCGCCACCATCAGCGGCGTGCGCGGCTCGTACGCCTTGCTCCGGCCGTACCACAGCCCCACGCCGTCCGCCAGCTCCGCGGCGTCCCCATCGCCGCCGGCCCCCGCGAGCTTCTCCCGGAACGCCGCGGCGTCGTCCGCCGCCGCGAGCTCCAGCAGCTCCGCAAGCCTGTCCCGCCGGCCGGCGCCGGCGAGATGCGAGCGCGCGGCGTCGCCGGCGCACGCGAGATCAGCAAGGTCGCCCATCGCTCGCTCTGCCCGACAGGAGCTCAGCGCATCTGCATCCACGGAAAGACGGCGAGGACTCAGATAGATTCAGCAAGACGGGGGGCCCGGAGATATAAAACCACGAAACGAGATCAAGAAATCATCAAATAAGGAAGGCAAGAAAATGGAAAGGGGGGCGAAACCAACTCCAAGAAATCGGAGCCACCCTCTCCTTGGAAAGAAATCAGGTTATCCAATCCGGATAGAACCGGGAGCAATCCCGCCGATTCGAAGCCCGGATCGACGCGAGAAATGAAAGCAATTAATGAGCAGTATTTACCTGCCCGCGACGATCCAGTCCTAATCCAATCCAATCCAGCGGGATCCCAGGGGGGCCCTCCCTTCGGGCTCCCTTCCTCCCGAAGGTCGCCGCCGGCGGCCTCCCCCTCGCCCGAGAGAAGAAGAGAAGCCGAAACTGCTTTGGGGAACGGCAGTGAGAGAGGGAGGAGAGAGGAGAGGACAGAGGAGAGAGAGAGGCAGGCGACGGAGCAAGGAGGACTCGCAGTTTACTGGCGGTGGTGAGGTGGGGTTAACTTGTCTTATTCCTCGGGCACCACGTCCTGCTTCGTCCAATCCGCTGTCCGAAAGCACTCACCGACAAGTGGGCCACTATGTCCCATGGGGCCGCTTGTCACGCGGGTGGTTTGGTGTTGTATGGGTGCGGAATGGTTGGGGATTTATGTAGGAGAATTTACTGCCGGTGGGCCCCGCTTGGGATTCAAACAGCCGGGTGACGGTGCGCGGTGCTGACCGCTCGCGTCGCAGAGGGGTCGGGTGGTGGTGCAGCCGGTGGGGGTGGTGGCTGCCGCCGCGCGCCCGCCACGTGCCGCGGTGGAGCCCCATCCGGCCGTGGCTGGCGGCGCGGACGGCCAGGGATCGCCCGGGCAGGTGGTGGACGGGAGATTCGGCGCCGAAAGCCTCGGTTGCATCTCCGTCGCGGTACGGCGAGGTCGGCGCGCGGAAAGGTCGTCGGTGGCTTCGCCTGGACCGGGTGCATGGTCCGGCCTCACACGCTGGCGAATGTGACAAACGTGGGCGTGGACTCGGGGCGCGGTGGGCGCGGTCCAGGAACGCGCGTCCCAGCGGGCGGACGCGTCGGGCGCTCGAGTGGCCCGCAGAGGTGGATTGGATGCGGGGTTGGTGAGGTCCGCGCGGGGGAAAGGGAGGAGTGGGGTGGGCCCCGCGGCGGAGCCAGGACAGCGGTCAAATCTCGGGGATGGGCTGGAGGTGGCGCCCACCTGTCGGTGACTGTCGGGGCGGGACTCGGGTGGGACGGGAGGAATGGAAACCGTCGCGGCAATAGCGGAACGGTTTAAGGTTTACGGTCAAACATAGAGGGGTCGTGGATTCAAACTTCGACGAGAGCGAGAAAATGTTGCACACACAGGAGCAATCCAAACCATGGATATAAATTTTGTTGAGAGAATGTGTTGGAGACACACTCCATACACTTCTTCCTATGTACCTCTCATACACATGATACATAATTACCATCACATCAATTTCAAATCATTAATGACAAACAATTTTGCTTAATGACTTAGCGTGGATGGCAATTTGAGTAACAGTTCCATAAGATTTGAAAGTTTCTTTCAACCTGGCATCATACGTAAGAATACTAGTTGGATGGGACGTGATCAGCTGCCATATATATCAGTTTATTAAAAGCCCCTCCCCTTGCCCTCCTTCCCGCATTCCACGGGAAAAAAATGGGACACGTGTCGCTCAGCCGCGTCTTTGGCTGTTTTGCAAAAAAGTCCTCAAAGTTTCAAAAAATCTCAACTCAGTTCAGATCATCCAGCCCGTACAGCATACACGTTCGTACATTTAACAAATAGACCCTCGTTTTAAAATTTATTTCCACGTGAAGAAGGGAGAATTCGAGAATGTTGTCGTTTTTGCGAAAACCCACCGAGAGGCGTTTTTACGAAAACCCCCCCGCAACCCGAACCCTAACTCTAACCCCCTCTCTCTCCCTTCTCCTCCCCGTCGCCCTCTCTCTCCCTCTCTCCTCCCCGCCGCCGCCGCTCCCTGCTCTCCGCCGCCGTCCTGCCCGCTCCCGCGGGATCCAGATCTGGCGCAGGGGGCAGCGGCGCCCCCTTCCTCCGCCCGGCTCTGCCCCGGAGCTCCTCCGCGCCGACCCTCCTCCGCCCGACCACACCCCGGAGCTCCTCAGCCAGGCCCCAGGCGTCGCCGCCCAGGATCTCCGGGCCGAGGCTTCGCCGCTCTCCGGCGCCGCCCCGAGCTGTGACGCCGCGCCCGAGCCTGCCCGAGCCCTCCGCGTGCGCCTCCAGGGCCGGTATCGGAGATGGCAGACAGGGCGTCGGCGTCGGGCGGCCTCGCCCGGCCTGGGCCGAGGAGGTCGGGATCGGCATGAGTTCGTCAAGGCCTGCTCCGCCCACCTCAAGCGCTCCGGCAAGGTAACGCCGCCCGACTCGCCTGCCTTCTCCTTCCGATTCGAGGCTGTAGTTCGTAGAATGGTCGCGTCCCACGGTTCCCAAGCCCCTCGCAGCCTTTCGCGCCTCCATAGGTCGGCTTTGCGTCGCGCGGCCCAGCGTGTCCTAGCTGATCCACCGCCGGCACCTGCGCTGCAGCTTTGCCGCGGGTCGTGCCCGCCGCTGGCCCTAGATGCCACATCTTGTCCCAGGCTGCGCTGGACCTCGCAGCAGCAGCACGGCCGTGCGCGGCCTCAGCTCGCCCCTGGCAACACCTCTGGCGGACATCTTCCACCATGTTGTAAATAAGATTTCTCAGGATGGCTTTATTAGCTCCCTGACAACATGGTGGGTCTCCGCTTACTGGAGGTAATGGAAATTTTATTGGTCCCATGATCTTCCTGTTCTTTACGCGATAGCTACAAGATCAAAACAAACTCAGAAGCGCATACTGGAGATGTGTGTGAAATTGTAATAGGAGAGTGATCTTCAGATGGAAACTTGCCAGTTGCCTGACTATTTTTCTCATGTACAGATGTATTGCTGACGAATCTTTTTAGCGATAATGCCATCTATTCTTGGATCACTGATGGCATCTCCAAGAAAGTGGTTGCTATATATATGAATGCAGTTCTACTCAAAACAGAGAAGCTCTCCGAAGCTCTCTCATGGTATTAGCATAATTACTTGCAATTTTTCTGATAAGGATTAAGCTACGCTTTCCCTCCAGTAATTCCTTCACTTGATGATAGGATTCCTTGATTAGTATTGTCATCAGAAAAATGGTTTTTTCTCCTCCTGTTTTTGATCAGCATGTTGTTCTGGAGTTTGTGCTCCCTTGTGTGAAGGTGCTTCCTGCGCTCGAGCTACTACTGGATGGGTAGCGGCAGCTGCAGGCAGCAGCACTCAGATGCAGGCAGGAGGTCGCCAAACAGGCAAGGTAATGGACTTCCTTCCATTTTGTCTTTGGTCCATTCCGATGCTTCTCTTAATTTCCTCATGTTCTACTAGCTAGCCAGCTAGGAAATATAATTTATGACATTAGTATCTCTCACAGCTGGGTAGTCGTGCTTTTAGGGGGTGTTTGGATCCTGGAGCTAAAATTTAGTCCGTGTCACATCGGATATTCGGATGCTAATTAGGAGGACTAAACATGAGCTAATTACAAAACTAATTGCGGAACCCCTAGGCTAAATCGCGAGACGAATCTATTAAGCCTAATTAATCCATCATTAGCGAATGTTTACTGTAGCACCATATTGTCAAATCATAGACTAATTAGGCTTAATGGATTCGTCTCGCGATTTAGCCTAGGGGTTGTGAAATTGGTTTTATAATTAGCCTATATTTAATACTCCTAATTAGTGTTCAAACATTCGATGTGACAGGGGCTAAAATTTAGTTTGGGGATCCAAACACCCATTTAGATTTATTGTGTCGAAACTTTTGGTTTTGTTCCAAAGTTATGATTGAATTTTGCTTGCCGTATGAAGAACTATTTAGCTTTTATGGCTTCTTATATGAATTCTTTCGTGATCGTGTTGTGACTATCTTTGAGCACTTTGACCTTTTGTTCTCACTTATTTCTTTTAGCTTGACTTTTGTCCATAACATTAGTCCACTTTGCAGATGGAAATGAGTGTTATCAAGGACATGGTGATTGGCAAACTGGCACCTCTTGTCAGTACTTCCCGGCTGAGCTATTGCAGTATTCTGAACTTAATGAACCGTGTTGAAGGCCAATTTACTTCAGAGCATGTGACTAGGAATTCATTCCATCAGTTTCAGTATGAGAAGGTTTGTTTCAGGACCTTTTATAGATGCTTTGTACTGTCATATAATAGGTAATGTTGGAGGGTGAAGCTACCTTGCTTGATTACTCTGGAGAGGTATGCTATTTCCCCTGCATTATTCATTATTGTTCTCCTGTGGCTTCATTATTGTTGTCATTGTTGATTGACTTGCACATTTCCCTGGACAGACTGATCTTGCTAAATATCACAAATTGGGGCTTGATATATCTGAACTTGAGAAGAAAATAATGTCTGGGATGATTAGACCAGAGGGGGCTTTATTATATTTGGTTCCTGGAAGTAAGAGTCATTGATGTGTGCATTGGTCGACTCATGCTTGGCGTTAGGCAGTAAAGATATCTGTTGCCCATGTTGATCGACTAGATGTATTTTGTGAACTTCGTGGCTGCAAACTGTGTACTACTTTCCATATATATTAGCATCGTAGCATACTTTCGTACATCATGTGTTCATTTGGGTCGGTATTCAGCTACCAGCTGTAATGTTTGCTGGTTGCCTGGTTGTGAGCTTGTGTCATGCATTCGGTGCTACTGATC
The DNA here is from genome assembly GCF_000263155.2 of Setaria italica. Classification (NCBI taxonomy): domain Eukaryota; kingdom Viridiplantae; phylum Streptophyta; class Magnoliopsida; order Poales; family Poaceae; genus Setaria; species Setaria italica. The sequence continues at coordinate 43,598,893 of NC_028451.1, read as the reverse complement.
CATCATCTGTAATCTTAGATGGAATGAGCTTGTCATCTTTCATTGCCTTCTGTTTACTTATATTTGATTGTTGACATCGCGCGCCGAATGTTCCAGTAGCCATTAAGACACAAGGAAAGAGGAGTCCTCGTTCTTTATATGCCCCTTCTTTATATATATGCCCCCTAGATGTGATTGTTTCTATCATCTTCTTCATCCTCCTCGAGTTTCATCACGAATAGAGTTCCAATGACTTGGATGCTCCGTCAACGGTTGCGTCTCCTTGTCGCTCTTGTCATTGCTGTGACTTTTTGCTTTCTTACCACCATCCCCAACCGCGAGCAGATCCACGAGGCCTCCTTCAATATGGTTTTCGAACTTCCCCTACTTTTGATTTGTTGCCGATTTGAGTTTTTCTCCTTTTCTAATACTACGTTGCAAACAATATATAACATCATAGTGGGTGTTAACTACTCAGGGAGTAATTTCATTCAAGGTAAAGAATTTTGCAAATCATTGGCTCAAGACTCTGAGGTGCCTTTCATGTTGTCGATATTCGGCAAGAGCAATTCGTCGGAAGCATCTATCACGGCTATCATCATCGGTCCCACAACCTGATATTGAAGGGATGATTCAAGAGCGGTTGATCCAAGCACGGCGTGCAAGAGAGGCGCTTCAACCAAGATCGATCTCAACGACAAAGACAAGAGTCGCTATTACAAGAGCCTAAGCTGAGAAGCGTTAGAGAAGCTCTTAGATGTCCTCGTTTGTTAACTTCTTTTATCTTCTATGCCACTAAAACCCCTCGTGAATGTTCACCTCCAATAGTGACCATTATGGTCGTGTTGTGTTGCATATGCAATCTTTTATTTATGTATGTTCCATGGTGATGGAGCATAGGTACTGAGGCATGTACTTCGATGTTTTTACTAAATAAAGAGAAGACATAAAAGCCCGCATTGAACTACTGAGGGGGTGTTTGATACCAGGTGCTAAACTTTAGCAGTGTCACATCGGATATTTGATGCTAATTAGAAGGATTAAACATGAGCTAATTATAAAACTAATTGCAGAACACTGTGCTAATTCGCGAGACGAATCTATTAAGTCTAATTAATCCATCATTAGCAAATGTTTACTGTAGCACCGTATTGTCAAATTATGGATTAATTAGGCTTAATAGATTTGTCTCGCGAATTAGACTCCATCTGTGCAATTAGTTTTGTAATTAGCCTATGTTTAATACTCCTACTTAGTATCCAAACATTCGATGTGACAGGTGCTAAACTTTAGTCGCCTTAGATGTAACATCTTTTGCCCTTGAGCGTCTTTGATTTTACATGTGTTGGCTACACATGTCATTGCCTTTTTTTAGCAAAATGTATATCTAATTTATTATGTCGGTGCCTAGCTAAAACTACGAGAAATATACACCGGGAATAAAAAGAGACCATCCAAAGAATTTGATACGAACACATTTGTCTCCTTTGAAAGAGTTGATACGGAACGTAGTGCAATGTGGTACACCTGACTACTTTTTCAAGGGGGCTACCAGGCAAGAAGCCGGCCTGAACAATTATACTGACATATGAGGTTGTGTACACATGATTTGTGAGAGTAGAGTACAAGGGAAAGATCGACTAGTTTAAGGGAGTATTTGATACTAGATGTTAAATTTTAGCAGTGTCACATCGAATGTTCGGATGTTAATTAGGAGGACTAAACATAAGCTAATTATAAAACTAATTGTAGAACCCTGTGCTAATTCGCGAGACGAATCTATTAAGCCTAATTAATCCGTCATTAGCAAATAGTTATTGTAGCACCACATTATCAAATCATGGACTAATTAGGCTTAATAGATTCGTCTCGCGAATTAGATTCCATCTGTGCAATTAGTTTTGTAATTAGCCTATGTTTAATACTCCTAATTAGCATCCAAGCATCCGATGTGACAGGTGCTAAACTTTAGTAGGTTGTATCCAAACACCCCCTAAGCTATTACGAAGAACTAAGCTCCACGGCAGTAGGCGCCTGCCGATTCAGCTGCGATTCAGGTTGATGCAGGCGATGCTTCCAAAGTGAAGCGCACCGAGGCATAGTCACCGTTCAAGATGAGGGCATTGCGCATCTTCCATATGTTCCAAAGAAGGGCAGTGATGATGGCAGACCGGACGTGGTTGTCGACGATGTGCACGAGCTGAGGCAAGGTCCGGAGATCAGTGAAGGAGGCAAGGTAGGGAACACTGGGCTAGCCGATGGTTCACCAGAGGAGACGAACGCATGGGCACCGCAGGAGGAGGTGATCTTGATCTTCATGGTCCCCGCTATAGGCACATGATGGGCAGTCAATGAGGTGGCGGTGATGGATTAAGGCAGCCGAGGGGAGTCGGTGACGATGAATCAGCTAGAGGAAGTGCTTGCACCTAGGAACAACAACATTAGTCCAGATGTAGTCGGTGAACGGGTTGAGCGGGGTGGATTCCATGTGCCATCCGTAGAGCGCCGAGGAGGAGAAAGGCTGTAGGCGGAGGCCAATCCCCCTGCGATCAGGCACGCCTGGCGTGGGCAGCGCATGGTCGAGCGCAGGGAGGAAGACCCGAAGCTCCGCCGAGGCCGCAGTGCTGAGGCGAGGGTGGAGGTGCAGGTCACAATGGGAGTCAGCCTGCGCCGTCTGGACGGAGATGCTGGCCCGCTGGCAGAAGGAGAATAGCATGGGAAAGGTCGCTGTCAGCACCTGCCCACCAATCCAATGATCCTGCCAGAAGCTGACCGTCCTTCCATCACCCAAATGGACGGCGGTGGCCGGGGGGGGGGGAATTCAGGTAGGAGCTAGAGGAGCATGGACCATATCGGGGTGTCCAGCCAGTGTGAATCGCCAAGGTCCCGCCCAACGACCTGGTCGTGGAATCTGAGAAACCATTGTTGCTAGTTGGTAGTGGGCACCTGACGGTGGTCCCATCAAGCACCGAGAGCGAGGATCCGGAGGGACCTCTTTTTGAGATTCGGCCTGGGGTTTAGTTCATGTGTAGGGATTTGAGAGGCGTTTAGGGAAGTTAGTATATGATTTTGCTAAGAGAGTTTTTAGACAGGTTCAGGCCGCTCGGAAGCGTAATACCTTACATCCTGTGTGTTGTGTTGCTAGAGCTGTCTGTCTTGTTTGTAGAAGAGCCGGCCTTTTATAGGCCAAGCCTAAGGGGGGACCAGTTGGGGTGAGTCTTGCATCCCAATCCATCCCTTTACATTGTGCGTGTGAACGCGGCGGCCCAATGGCCGCCCACCTTGCTACAGTTCTTCCAACGCGCCATCCACTTGCCCTGACGCCTTCTTCCTTGGTACGCATGATGCCGGAGCACCCCGTCTAAGTCCTCTGTATGGCAGTCACCACATTTTACCATCTTACTTTGATAACTCTTGCTCCTCTTAGTCCGGGCCCATCGTCCCGGGATCGAGGGCGATGAACCTGGCTCCCGAGATCCCTCACGGGAGGCCTTCACCTCTTCCTGGGTATGCGAGGTGGCCCCACCTCCTGGCAGAGTCCCCGGGAGACTTTCGCAGCCTCCTGGGTCCGCATAGTGGGCCCACCCTTCTGGCAGAGGGTAGCCGAGAGCCAGGCGTGCGCTCTTGACATAAGGGTGGCGCCTGCCGCCTGTTGGACAGGACGGGTAATGTCGTCAATCCTTGAGGCATCCAGGCGCGTCCCATCAACTATAATGATGGTGTTTTTATGGGGATGGGGCACTTGCTGACGGCCTACCTCGACTGCCACGCCTTTCTTTCGCCAGGGTGCGCCATTGCTTGCTTAGCTTGGAAGCAAACTTTCCCGGGAGGCCTCCTCAGCTGCATCCCGCTCCCTTTGCGTGGGCTTTCAGTGGGTCCCATAATGTGGAGTTGGTTTTTCCCGGGTCCTTCGTAGGCTTCAGATTAGTAGGGCCCATCTTCTTAATTGGGCTCTACGCGGTGGAAACCTCTTTTCGCAGGCGGGCCCCACTTGTTAGTGCCTTTTCGGGGGACCCCCATTCCCTTGGCGCTGACAGCAGCCCCCGGCCCTAGGCTGGACCACCTCAGGTCAAGCGTGAGGCTGAGAAGAAGGAAAAGGGGCCACCTCTTGTCGCTTCGTCTTCTCCTCGTGCGCAAAACGCCTTGGTTTCAATTGGGATTCCCCTAGATTTTGGGTCCCCTTCCGCGCTCATTCTTCGACGGTCGTTTCTCAAAATCGAAGCGCCATGCCTGTCGCCTTATAAGGCCGCATGAGCTTTAGTGCTTCCTTCTCCGCTTGTCATCTTCCTCGACTCCTCGCCTTCTCTGCCGCAATCCTTTCGCCTGCTCCTCTGTCACCGCCATGGCAAGGAGTGACCGCTCCAGCCGCTGCGCGCTTTCGCCACAGCAGCGCGATCCTCGGGTCGCCCACCTCAGGCGCTCCACGCCTAGTCCACGGATGTCCTGGGGAATTTCCCCAGAGGGGTGGTTTTCCCTTTCATCACCCCGTAGAAAGGGTGCGAAAGGATGAGCTGCCCAGCACCCACCTGCATCAGGTGGAAGACCTGAGACAAAAGGAGGTTGAGCCCGACGCCACTATCGATAAGGACCCTTGCCAGCCCTTTGTTGCAGATCGTAGGGGTGACCACCACGGGCAACTGACCTACTCCTGCCGTGTTGTTAGGATGATTGTTGCGGTCGAAAGTCAAGGGTGTGCCTGATCACTTCTAAAGTTAGGCGTCCTCCGGGCAAGGTGTGGCAGAACACACTTCCCGCTAGAGGAACTTGTCCTTCCTCCATGATGGCGGAGCATTTGCCCCACCGAAGATGGTGGCGATAGCCTGTTGGGGCTCATGAAATCCCAGACCACCTCCTCCGGCTTCACCGTCACTGTCTCTCCAGCGACAGTGTTCCCGCTCCTTCTGGTGGTTCTTGGCCAAACCTTTGACCAACCGGCATTCGATTAGGTTGTGTCGGTTGGTCTTGGGGATCTCACACCATTTGCTGCCCGCTGGATGTGCCGACATTGGTAGTTTCTTGCCACCAGCCAGACTGGGTAGTGGAGGTCGGTTCCGACCCTCCGGACCCATCACGGCGATAGCCTTCCTCTTGTTTGTTTTGTCCCCCTGACCCTGGCCGGGTCGGGGGCGCCTCTTTTGTTGCTTGGCGGTCGCCTCCCATGGAGGGGGCAGGGCCTGTGCTTCAGCCTCTTGGGCGTATTTGTCAGCCAGGGTGAACAGTTTGGCCACAGTTTCGATACTATGGGTCCTAAGCTTCTCCCTTAGCTGCTGGTCAGTGAGACCTTGCTTGAAAGTGACTATTACTGAAGTTGGGGTGATGCGAGATATGGTGTTGCGGACTTGACTGAAACATGGATGTACTGCCACAACATTTTCTTGTCTTGCTGACAAACGACATGGAGATCGCTCTCCATGCCAGGGCGGGTGAATGAGCCTGCAAAGTTGGCGATGAACCGTTCACTCAGGTTAGCCCACGAATGAACAGATCTAGCGGGGAGGTTCATGAGCCACGACCTTGCTGACCCGCAAAGGGCTACATGGAAGTAGGTTGCCATGACTTTTGGCCCCCCACTAGCAGCCTGAATGGCCGTTGTGTAGATTTGGAGGAACTCCTCCAGATCGATGGTACCGTCATGCTTCTCCGGGATCTTAGGCCAAAACTTGGTCGGCCAATCGACCAGACGGAGGTCGGCCATGAAGGCGTGGCACCCGACCCCATAAGGACCGGCATCGTCATCTCCATCCGTACGGGCTCTCCTTTCCCAACGAGAATCCCCCCTAGGGGCGGATCCTGACGAGGCTTGGTCTTCCATCGGGGGCGGCTTGCGATGCCGCTCCCGGCTCCGGTCTAGTGTGACTCACGCATCTTCCTTCAAGTGATTTCGCTCAAGGAGGGTGCGTGGCTCCTGCTGCACGGAGTGGGGGGGGGGCATGATGGTCCTCCGGGACCGGCTAGGGGACGGACGATGGGCCGAACCGGAGCCACGTTTGTCCTGGCCGGTTTGGCCGCGCGAGCTTTCACCCCACCCGTAAGGAGCCTAGGCCTTGCCCACTAGCTTGGCCAGATCTTCTAAACATCACCCCTCTGGGATCTTGACCCCAGCCTCCACCGGTGGGTGCCAGAGGAGGGCCTGGGCGGCTACCAGGGCGTCTCCCAGCAGTAGATTGTCGAAATCGAGGCGGCAGCGGGCGCGAGAGCCGTGTCGGCGGGCTGCTACCTCGGCGTGCCTATTCGCCTCCTCCCAGAAGCGAGCCCCCAACCCACGGCGGAGACCGTCCTGCTGGAGACCGAGTGAGGAACGTTGATGCGCGGCGTGGCGTTCGGCCACCGCGGAGTAGGGACAGGCGTTGCCGCCTGCGATGCTGCCGCCTGTCGGTGGGGCGTTTCCTGCCCCCACTGGCTTCACCATCTGACTCACTGTGGTAAGCGCGGTGATGATCGAAACGGCTCCCATTGCCTCTGCAAGGATGGGAAGCTTCAAATCTCAACACAGCACTATCCCTTTCCTGGCATGCTAGTTGACGGTGGTCAAGCACCGAAAGCAGGAATCTGGAGAGACCCCTTTTTTGAGATCCGGCCTGGGGGTTAGTTCGTGCATAGGGATTCGAGAGGCGTTTAGGGGTGTTAGTATATGATTTTGCTAAGAGAGTTTTTAGACAAATTCAGACCACTCGGAAGCGTAATACCTTATGTCCTGTGTGTTGTGTTGCTAGAGTTATCTGTCTTGTATGTACAAGAGCCGGCCTTTTATAGGCTAGGCCTAAGGGGGGACCGGTTGGGATGAGTCTTGCATCCCAATCCATCCCTTTACATTGTGCGTGTGAACACGACAAAATAATGGCCGCCTACCTTCCTATAATTCTTCTAACGTGCCATCCACTTGCCCTGACACCTTCTTGTCTTGGTATGCACGGCGCCGAAGCACCCTGTCCAAGTCCTCTGTATGGCAGTCACCACATTTTACCATCTTACTTTGGTAACTCTTGCTCCTATCAGTTCGAGCCCACCATCCTGGGACAGGGGGCGATGAACCTGGCTCTCGGGATCCCTCCCGGGAGGCCTTCACCTCTTCCCGGGTCTGCGAGGTAGCCCCACCTCCTGGCAGAGTCCTTAGGAGACTTTCACAGCCTCCCGGGTCCACGTAGTGGGCCCACCTTTCAGGCAGAGGGCAGTCGGGAGCTAGGTGGGCGCTCTTAACATGAGGGCGGCGCCCGCCGCCTGTTGGGCAGGATGGGTGAGGCTGTCAGTCCCCGAGGCATCCAGGCGCGTCCCATCAACTGTAATGATGGTGTTTTTATAGGGACAGGACGCGTGCTGATGGTCTACCTCGACTACCGCGCCTTTCTTTTCGTCAGGGTGCGCCATCGCTAGCTTAGCTTGGAAGCAAACTTTCCTAGGAGGCTTCCTCGGCTGCGTCCCGCTCCCTTTGCATGGGCCTTCAATGGGTCCCATAATGTGGAGGCGGTATTTCTCGGACTCTTCCCAAGCTTTGGATTCGCAGGGCCCATCTCCTAAATTGGGCTCTACGCGGTGGAAACCTCTTTTTGCAGGCAGGCCCCACTTGTAAGTGCCTTTTCGGGGATCCTTGTTCCCATGCCAGAAGTTGACCGTCCTTCCATCACCCAAATGGACGGCGGTGGCCTGGCGAAAAATCAGGCAGGAGCTGGAGGAGCATGGACCATATCGGGGTGTCCAGCCAGTGTGAATCGCCAAGGTCCCACCCAGTAGCCTAGCCGTAGAATCTGAGAAACCATCATTGCCAGTTGGTAGTGGGCACGTGTTGAAGCTTGTCCAGGAACTTGGAGAGAAGGCAACAGTTCTGAATGGCAAGATCTTTAACACCCAAACCACCTCGTTGTTTTTCCCAGCAAACTAGCTCCTACGCAACTTTGCATTGGCTGCCATGGCAAGAAGAGTCTCCAGTCCAGATGAAGGCACGTCGCGTCACGTCGATGGCTCGGATGGTGCCATCGAGGAGGAGCACAGAACCCATGGCGTAGATAGCCCGCGCGCCTTGGACAGCATTGGCGAGAGTGGTTTGCCCGCTCGGGGTGAGTAGTGGACCGCACCAGCCGGGAACATAGCTCTGGCCGCCCGGACGAGAGGCAAGGAGTTAGACAGGTGCATCTTGCCGATGGACAAGGGTAATCCAAGGTACGTCTGCGGGAAGGACACTGGGGCATAGCCAAAGTCGGCGGCTAGTAGAGCTACTTCTTCCTCGGGGACCCCAATAGGGACGAAGGTGCTCTTATCATAGTTGATATGTAGGTCGGTGGTAGCGGAGAAGGTGTTCAAGATGTTCCAAAGGAGTTGCAGTTGCACGAGGTCAAGATGACGAGCATGGCGCCATAGAAGGCACCAGGGTGACCCGCGGGTTACCACCTTGCGCCACCAGAGCATCGCGGATGGAGTCGCCGAGCGCGTAGTTCGGCTAGTCGATGACGACGTAGGCGAGGTGGGCGAAGCGCGCCATGCGGGTTGGCGGCACGAAGACGTCGATGGATGTCACAATGATGGACATGACCAATCCTATTTCACACTGACTTATTGGATATTTAGCAAAAGCACGATGAGTTAACGTCCGGGTACTACAACTAGGGAAGACTTGAGATATAGTAACTGTGAATTGTGTTACTAGCACATCCAACAAAGCCATTCGCAGTAACCAAATCCTCCCTAGTAGATACTAGCCTTGAATAATAACAAATAAATGTACATGTATATCAAAAGGACATTTTAAAAGACAAATCCATCATTTTTTTGAAATGAGAATAATCAGTCTTAGAGAGATATAGTAACTACAAATGAACTTTGAACGGTAATGCTACAGAACGGGCGTCCGAAATCTTAAAAAAATCGACTGCTACGATATATGTTGCAATAGTTAAGTATTGATGTTGCAACTATTATTTCTGCATAATTCATAGTGAATGTTGCATGAAACATAGTGTTCATGTTGCGGCGGAAATTTTCTATCCCAGGATCAAACGGTATAGTCATTTTTACACATTATTTTTCATATTGCAAATAGTGACTGTTGATGTTGCACTAGATAATTTTTAATGTTTCATCGGAGCGTCCGAAGAAAAATTTCAAATTTCACATCGGACATCTGAGTGCCAGCAGCGCCGAACTTCGAATTGTGTTACTAGCACATCCAACAAAGTCATTCACGGTAACCAAATCCTCCCTAGTAGATACTAGCTTTGCCTTTGGACAATAAATAAGGGGGTGTTTGGATCCACGGGCTAAACTTTAGTCCCTGTCACATCGAATGTTTAGATACTAATTAGGAGTATTAAACATAGACTATTTACAAAACCCATTGTACAGATGGAGGCTAAACGGCGAGATGAATCTATTAAGCCTAATTAGTCCATGATTTGACAATATGCTGCTACAGTAACCATTTGCTAATGATTTATTAATTAGGCTTAATCCATCTGTGTAATTAGTTTTATAATTAACTCATATTTAGTCCTCCTAATTAGCCTCCGAATATTCGACGTGACATGGACTAAACTTTAGCTTAGGATCCCAACACCCCCTAAATGTACATGTATGTCAAAAGGATGATTTAAAAGACAAATCCATCATTTTTTTGAAACAAAAATCATCATTTTTAGAGAGGATCAAATTCCATGTAGAAGCCATGCGCAATAAAAAGAGTTTTAAAACCATATAGCTCGCTCTTCTTTATCTTAAAAAATATATATAGCTCGGTTTTACAAAAAGTTTGCCCAGTGCGTAAACAAGCCGAGCCCGTGCTGCTTCTCTAGGCCCACACATCACTGGGCTTCCCACAGGCCCGGCCTAGCCCGCGAAACTCCTGGGGCCCACCTCCAACTCGGCTGCCTCGTTTTGCCTCAAAGCATCTCACACCATCGTCGACTCGTCGTCCTCTCCACTTCGCCAGCGCCCAGCGCCCGCGCGACGCCAGGCGCCATCGCCGCCACCGGTCCACTTCGCCAGCGGCTGCGTCTCCGGCGTCCCACCGCCGGAGAACGTCGGAAATCTCGAAGCAATCCGTCCTCTCTCTGTCCTTCTCCTTCGTCGTCCTCTCAGCTGGACCGCGTGGACTGGAGATCCGTCCGGACCTGCCGGCTGTTTCCATTTCCTGGTAAGGCTCATCACCTTGCTTCGATGGATTATTGCTTGAATCCTGTTGCGTGGGATCTCATCTTTGCTGTGAGCGATCAAATCCGCGCCTCTCGTTCGCCTTGCCCGTCGATTAGAACTTAGAAGCGGATTTGTTTGCTTCAATTGCTTGGCGACGCGCTGCTAGTCTAATACATCCATCCAATGATGGCTCGATTTCGCTGCTCTCCTTCAGCGTGCAAGAATGTAAGATCGATCTTAGTTGAGTTCATATGACTTCACACCGGCGGCGGCGCGGACGCAATTCATTTCACAACTCGTAAAAAAAAGTTGGGGGATCGACTGAATCGGCCCCTTGCTTGCGTGGATTGATGAGGTGATTAGTGGATCGAGCCTAACATGCAATTGCTGCCAGTGCGAATGCTGATGGTTTGGTTGGGGGAGGACTGCAAAATGCAGCAGCTGATGTCTTTCTATCCTTTCTTTCCCCAGAGGAAAAATGCAGCCATAATTAGCATAAAGTTTTTCCCCTTAACATAATAAGTTAGTATGTATATTTAGAGTAGGAAATGATGGAATGCAGGAAGACAAAAGCAATTGTTAGAAGGACTTCTGACGATGCACAAATCTAGAAGAACATTGGATGTCCTTGTTGCACTCGTTTACCATTTTTTTTGGTCCACGGTGCCAATAATCCCACACGGGGATGTTCGGTGCTGACGTTGACACCTTCTTTGTTGCGTCACATGTGATATTTTACTAAGTTTGTAGCACAATTTTTCTTGGTGCTTTAGGCTGTTGGGCAGAATACAGTTACTGACTCCTTTTGTCTTTCGAAAAAAAAGGAATTAAGTGACTTTTAATATCCCACCACGGCCATCATCGCGCCTCTCCAGGCCCAAAACTTTCCGGGCTTCTTTGCCAGCCCAGCCCGGCCCGCACGGCGCTCGGGGTCCACCTCCACCCGGCTCTGCCCCGTCTCGTTTGTCTCAAAGCATCTCTCACACCAATCGCATCGACCTCCTCGTCACTTCGCCAGCGCCCGCGCCACGCCAGGCGCCAGCGCCGCCGTCGTCCACTTCACCGGCGGCCGCGTCTCCGGCATCCTGCTGCCGAGCACGCCGGCCGCTTCGAAGTGCGATACTTGTGCTGCATCTTCGTCGTTGTCGTCCGCTGTGCTGGAGCGGCGTGGACTGGAGATCCGTCCGGACCCGCGACTGATTCCATTTGCTGGTAAAGTAACTCAGCTTGCTTAGATGGATTCTTACCTGAATTGTCTTCTCCGGGATCTCATCTCTGCACCCGAACGATCAAATCCACACCTTTCGTTCGTTCTCCCCGTCTCGGTTAGCATCTGATTTGCTTGCTTCGTGAGACGCTACTAGTCTAATCCATCCGTTGATGGTTCGAATAGGTTCTTCTTCATGACCACGCGGGATCGATCTCACGTGACCCCGTATTTCGGTCCCGAAGTGCAGGTGCAGTTCATTTTGCAACTCGAAATAAAATTGGGGTATCAACTGAATCCTATGTGACAAGTTAAGTCTGTCCATGGCGGGCGTGAGATCAATAAAGTGCAGTTTCTCGTAACTTTCGTGATGCTGATTGGTGGGTCAATCCTAACCTGCCATTGCTGTCACTGCTAATGCAAATTGTTTGGTGGGGAATGACCGCAAAATGCAGCCATTTTTGTTTTTAGTTAGAGTGGCAGAAGGTTTTCTCCTTCAGCTCAGTATACGATGTAGATTTAGAGTAGGAAATATCGGAATGCAGGAATAATTATGATTTTACATGGTGTCTAAACTTGCTGTGCTTAAATCTAATTTTGGTATACTGATGTAGAGAAGGAGGTTTTCCTTTATTTTTTCAAAAAAGGAGAAAGTTCTATGGGCCCACATGTCATGGGGTAATCAATAGCATATTTGGGAGCCTGATAGTTTCCAGCGGCATGTGATGGATTATTCCATAATTTTAAGCGCTGCAAGCTATTCTGCACTTGTTGTTGAGGCACAAGTTGTCCAGTCGAATTTATGTCCAGCTACAGCTAATTCTATACTACTCTCACAGATCCTCATAGTATGATTACCCCCTCGTATCTTCACACTTCATGTATTGTGACTTGTTCTAGGGTTAAATTTTCCAGTTCTGGTGATATGCACGTAGAGTTGACTTACCACTAACTGAACCTGTACTTTTTTCTACAGATGGACTCTCTTGAGATCAAGGAAGAAGATTATCAGGTAGATAAGTTTGCCTGCATATTTATGTTCTCTCAAGCCCACATATTTATGTTCTATCAATCATCTTTGCATTCAGCCATCATGGATCCTAATCTGTACCCCTATTGCTTTTGTGCAGATGGATCCCATTGAAATCAAGGATGATGAAGAGCATCCGATAGAGATGCTTGTTGACCAACCTCGTTTTCTAGAACCTTTATGTCCAGAGGAGGTCAATGAAGACACACGAATATACCCTCGTGTAGGGGGTGAGTACCAGGTGGAAGTTCCAGATCTACTAACTGAAGAGGAACAGGCGAAACTAAGGTCATCAACAGTTTATGACAGCAGAGCGTTTGGTTTTGAGTACCCTGTGGGTGTAGGATTAGCTATTCCAGTCACGTGGACCCAAAATACAAGCACTCGTGTAAAAGAAGAGCATGGGGGGTTGTCACGACGCAGTTCATGTGCTTCACAAGATGAAGCCCCCATCCAAAGCAGTGAAAATTTTCCGGTAAATTTACATCAGGACAGGATTTGTTCAGAGTGTCTTGGCTGTAAAGTTAAATATGCTGAGGAAGGTGAGAAATTAGCAGGATCTGATGGACAAGACATGCATTGCTCACAAAGAAGGGAAGTTTTAGGTTGTTCTTGTGTAAAGAGAAAATTCGATGATTGTTTACCATTGCCTGGGATGCCAAGATACTCCTGGAGTGATGAAGAGGCACAAAGTTTTCTTCTTGGTCTCTACATTTTCGGGAAAAATCTTGTTCAGGTGACAAAATTTATGGAAACCAAGACAATGGGAGAAGTTTTATCCTATTACTATGGAGAATTTTTCAGGTCTGATGCATACAGGCGATGGGCAGCATGTAGAAAAGCAAGAAGCAGGAGGTGTATTCTTGGGCTGCGTATATTTTCTGGTCCGAGGCAGCAGGAATTGTTGTCACGTTTGCTTGCTGGTGTAGCTAGGGAAGTTGAAGCTTCGTTGATGGAGGTGTGCTGACTTTTGTTTTCCTCCTCTTCCTCTTCCTTTTCTTCTACTTCTCTTTCCTTTTTCCTACTAAACATCAAACCATTGAAAAATGACGTGTACAATCAGTTCAACAACTATAGGCCTACATTTTCTATTATCTCTAATTTGTAATGACACTTAAGGCAGGGCAGCTCATCAGCATTGCTATTAGCTACAGTGTTTGTTCCATTATACAGCCATTAATGCCATTCTTTTCTGCTTTTGAAAAAGGCCTAGCATTTAGTATGCTTGTTCTTATTTATTATTTAAGTTTTCGTATTTTAAACTTTTGCTCTAAGAAGTTAATGAATTTTTGTCTAGCATCTTATTGCACTGATGTGATTCCACTCAGCTCTCTCAAGAGTTGACCTCTATATATGGTCTTCTGCAGGTCTTTAAAATATTCAATGAGGGAACATCTACTTTTGAGCAGTTTATTTTGACCTTAAGGTCCACAGTTGGTGCTCAAGTTCTTGTACAGGCAGTTGGAATTGGCAAGGGAAAGTATGACTTGACTGGATTTGCATTAGATCCTAGCAGAAATCATGGTATCTCAACCCGTCCGGAAATCCCAGTTGGCAAGGCTTGCTCAGCGCTTTCATCTGGAGATATCATAAAGTTTTTGACTGGTGATTTCAGACTAAGCAAGGCAAGATCCAATGATCTATTCTGGGAGGCTGTCTGGCCTCGCTTGCTTTCAAGGGGCTGGCACTCAGAACAACCCAAGGACTCTTCACAAGTTGGAAAGCATGCTTTAGTCTTTCTCATCCCAGGTGTAAAGAAATTTTCTAGAAAGAAGCTTGTCAAAGGAAATCATTATTTTGATTCTGTTAGTGATGTCTTGAGCAAAGTTGCATCTGAACCAAGGCTGCTTGAATTTGGAGTTCAGGGTGGTAATGATGACAGTGGGATTAAGCATGAAAATGGATGGATCCATGATTCTGAACATGACAGAAACACACTTCCTAACAAGAAACCTTCCTATAACCGTCCCACTGAGCCTGGGTGTTCCCCAGAACTAATGAAATTTACTGTGGTGGATACCAGCCTTGTTCAAGGGGAAGAACCTTCTAAGGTGAGGTCACTAAGAAATCTACCAACAGATTCCAGTCATGGTTACATGTCTTCACCAAGTTCTGAAGATTCTGGTAGTGACAGCGCAGAGGAACACTCAGATTCCGAGGACAGCTCCCAGCCTTATGAACATGTAAGTACTGATCGATGCACAACTGGCGCAAAGTATGCTAGTGAGGAGAGAAAAAGTAAGCCCCCGACAATTGTTAAGATGGATTCTAGTGTAATTCAGAAGGCTGCTTCCTCAGGCACATTAACATCGATCAATGGTCATATTTCAACTGATCAAGGTTTCAGCACAATGAGTAATGCATGCTCTTCAACAGCAAGTATTCTTCCTGTTGACGTTAAAAGAGTCCATGCTACTACTTCCACTGAAATAAGCTTTCAGTTCGATCAAAGGGCGAATGCTGAGTCCCAAGTTTTCTTAGCACCCTTTTCGAAGAGAAGAAGGTTAGTTTCCTCTAAGACTGAAAGAACTGGCCGCAGAAATACGACGACCAATGAAAATCATTACTGGAAGCAAGCTGACGAGCCGCTGCAACATGATGTGTCTGGAGCAAATGAAGCAAGCGGAGAGGCCAAGTCTTTTGTATGGGGTGCAATTCCGAACTCATCAACTAACATATCCTTTGATGTCAATAACAAGAAGCCATACTGCAGACGGCTTGACAATGTGCCCCCTAATGCTGAAACAATGGTTTACAGAGAATCTATTCAAAATAGGCATGTCATTGATCTCAATATACCACAAATGCCTTCTGATTATGAGTCAACTGTGAGCTACATTGCCTCTCCATCTGACAAAAATATGCAAACCATGGCTAGGCCTCCACGTTCTTCAGGAACTGAGGAGGTGGCTGACCAACTTCCAGACATGGATGCCTCTAGTGATGTGCTCTATGAGGAGCTTTCTTTCAACTCAAGAAGGCATAGTAGCCGAAGCCGCCCGCCAACAGCCCGAGCTCTGGAAGCTCTTGCCTGTGGCTTTCTTGGTACCAAACAGAAGGGCAGGGAGGCAAATTTCCCATCTTCGAGCAGGAGCAGCAGACCTGTTCGGCGACCACGACGATCGCCTGATGTTTCACTGCCATTTCCTTCTGATGGCAAAGGATGTATTTCTCATTTTCCTGATCCGCCCACGGATGTCAATGGATGGAACATGAGTAACCCTCCATTCCAAATGATCCACAGCAGCCCCTCTGATAAATCCACAGATAAAGTTACTCCTGACTTGTTTGGAGCAGACAAGTCTACTGACAAAGGAGTTCATGAATTATTTAGCATACCTTAGATCCCATGAAAATGAGGAAGGTCGACCCATATCCAGTAATACCTTTGGATTAGTCAACCTTTATGAATGGATTGGCTGCTGATTAAGAGAATGAAGTGATCGTGTGGTCAAAATGCAACCTGCAGTAAGTGATGGGTGCTGCTTGTTCAGACTTCGGTTTATGGTTGAGAAACGAATTGAGGAAGATTATACAGCTCAGTTTTCAATTTCATCTATAGTCTTGTGCATGTCTATTGCCTAAATATTCAATCCCGATACTTATCAAGAACATATGACACCCATGAACTACAAAGATGTGATAGACAATTGCCTTCGCATCAGGCGCTCCAGCCTGCAGTGGCTTATCAAGTTTTATGTGACAGATCAAGACCACACGCTTCTTGTTCGGAAGCCTATGATGAAGCTTTTACCTTTTTTTCTTTGAGGTTTTCTGATAAAACTTTACCGGGAGTTATACTCTTGCTTTTTTTTTTACATGTACTATGTGGGATAACGGAACAAGCATGTAGCGTGCCCATATAAGTACCATACCTGAACTAAACTTGAAACTCTCTCTGTTGACAAACCCATAAGGCCTATGTTCTAAGTATACTTGTGAAAATCTGTATGCCCATGATCTATTCTGAGGTTCAGAGTTTCTACCCTAAGTTTGGTGTATGCTACAAGATGCGTCTTTGATCTGGTGGGTTACTTTTCGGTTTTTTGCCATTTTTTTCGTTTTCCTCCTAAAGACTGTTTCTCCTTTGAAACCAGCAGACATGGGTTGCGTTTGTTTGGCCGTAAGGCTTTCTTGTGGCGATCATAGGTCTGCCTGCTTGTGACGGTGACCTATACTTGCTTTCCTAAATTTTACAAGAGTTTCATTCATCCACCATATTTCAATATGTATTGGTTTCAGAGACGCCTGCTCAACAATACTTGTTGGGGAAATTCATCCCATTGTCGGTCGGAAACTATGTTTAATTACGCAAGGACAAGATCAATTACAGCAAGAGTAGTACAATGTCCCAATGCAGCAACAGTTCAAATAATGAAGTGATGCTACCTCAACATATCTTTCTTTTTGGAGGGGTTACGTCACCATATCTGATGTTTCAAACAATGTCCAAAGAATAGCTGTGCACATACGTTCACCAGCTTTAAGGCGATTGAATCAATGGCAATTTTACAGGCAAAACTAGCCTAGTCTCCTGGCTTCACAAAGCATTTCCCAGTGCAGGTGTGGGCGTGTAGCTGATCTGTGCTCTCACCACTGGATAGGTTCTGTAGATGGTACAGACTACAGAAATGGGTAACATGACCCCTCCATGCCGTTTTCAGGTGCTTAAGGCTCAATGTCCAAGCTCAGATGTGCCTTGAACAAGGGTACATCCCTGATGGCACCCGTTGTGAGATCATAAGCACAGTCCAGTTACCTAGGAAGCGAAGGCATCGTTTGCAATTGTCCCTTTGTCGGCTCGATTCGCGCTGAACCTGATGTGAACATCTTCCTGTCAATGGACAGATAGCGATTGGAGCCCAGAGTCCCTGTGCTTTCGATGGACCTCATGTACTCAGACGCGTTGTTCTCGATGATCAGTGCGTCTTCCAGCTCCCTGAGAACGTCCTCCATGCTTGGCCGGAAGGTTGAGAAGGGCTCGGTGCATACCAAAGCGACCTCAAGCACTCTCCACATGGCCTCTGAACAATATTGCCCTTTTATGCCAGGGTCCACCATCTCTTCGATCTTGTACTCCCTTATGTAAGGTTTTGCCTGCATGACATGGGATCAATGTAACATTATTATTGGACTCAGGGAGCTCAAATATATATCATATTTTGTCAAGAACTACTATGACGAAAACATATAAATTATTTAAGCAATCACAAAATCTAGAGGATGCAGATAAAGCATTGCGAGCTTCCAGACAGAAGATGTTACATTTGATGGAGATGGGCAATGGATGACTATAGAGTGTAATGTGAACATACCCACTCAACTAAGCTCCATTCATCACGAGGCCTTTTGACATCAAGTGGTTCTCTTCCCGTCACAATTTCTAACAGGACTACTCCAAAACTGAAGACATCACTTCTGGTGGATAACACCTGAGTGGAATAGTATCTGAAAAAAAGAAGCATCAATAAATCATGACAATTGACGAACATGTTCTGGAAGATTCAATGCATGATGATTCGAAATTTCAACTAACATATAATAATTCCACAGCTGGCATATAATTTGTGGTATGGTGGTTGAATTCTAAAATAGAAAACAATTTTGGTTAGACAACATTTAACAATGTCTAAACATGTATTAAAAAATACATGTGCAACAACTCTTTGCTTACACATTAATATGCTTTTTACCTTCTAGAGTTGACATTTCTGTCGTATTTTTGGATGATTTAAAATGAAGTTATTTATTAAAATTACAGGACCTGCTACTGTAATAATGTTGATCCCAGATTCTCAGTATGACGCAGAAATATCCAACTCTGAACACGATCTACTGATATCTAGTGGGTGAAAAAACTGTTACTTAGATTAACTTACTCCCAAATGTTATGTTCACGTTGATGGAAATATTTAAAATTTTCTCAACCTTATTTTTCGAACAATACGTTGCTCTATCTATTTAAATCACCGCTGTTCCAATTACAGTCTTTTGATATCCTAATATTTATTGACGAAGTGAAAGCCATGAAAAAACTTACTCAGGGTCCAAGTACCCAGCAGTTCCTCTCACTTCCATTGATGGATTACTGTCACCTTCCTGAGGTGCATACTTAGAAAACCCAAAGTCGGCTACCTTGCCACACATGCTGTGATCCATAAGTATGTTGCTTGATTTAATATCTCTGTGTATGATACAACGCCCTGCAAAATTGTGCAGATATACCAGCCCTGAACAAGTAAAACATGCAATGAGTTATGCAAACGTAGAAATAAAAGGAAGCATTTACACAGTTGAATATTTATAGACCAAAGGTCAACATAAAGCAACAAGGAGAAACAAGCGGATTGTGAATTCACACAAAAAAGGCACTTCTTACCTCTTGCTGCACCAATACAAACAGATAATCTGGTAGGCCAATCAAGAACTTTCCTTTTGGATGCCTCACCTTCAAACCAAAAAAATGAAGATTATAATAAGGGTATTACAAGTGAAAAGTAAATAAAGTGTTATGAAACATGATACCATAGAGGCGATCCTGTAGTGAGCCATTGGACATGAATGGATATACCAATATCTGCTGATCCTTTTCACAGCAATAGCCAATAAGTGGGACCAAATTCTCATGCCACACAGCAGAAAGAAGTCTCAACTGTGTCAATTGGTTGATCCAGGGATCAGAGGAACTTTGCTTGATGAAATGATTAAATAGATATATATTGAAAAATAGAACTTAAGCCTATGCCAACTTGCTTGGGACTGAAAGGATTTGATGTTGACTGAAAAAATAGAACTTAAACTAACTGGAACACATGAACATTGATGTAAAATTTGACCATATATAAAATAGAGTTATTATGGAATATTTGCTAGATATGACAACAGATAGAAAAATAAAACTTCTCACACAAGATTGTGACACAGTAAAATGCCACATTCATGACTCAGAACAAACTCTTCCCCAGAAGATTCCTTTATGCTGGTGTGATTTTTTTTTTTGGGGGAAAAACAATGCTAATATGGCAGAATTGGTCTGTACCTCATTGTTAAACTCACGTGTTCCCTGTGTTGATGAGCTTGATCGGACTTTTACTGCAACTTCTTGTCCATGTGGTAATATACCTCGATAAACTGCTCCAAACCCACCCTCTCCTATCAATCTTTTGAAGTTGCCTGTTGCAGTCTGGATAGATTTGAGGGACAGCTGTTGTACTGCAGGGTTTGTAGTGTTATGGATACCGCATTCTTGAAAAATGGGGTCTGCATAAACCATGTAAATCAAGAAATAATTTATCTATAAAGTATTTAAGCAATGGATACACTGAAACCATGAAAGATTTGCCCTACTTTCTGCTTATTAGCCTCCCACTGAAATAAAAATGGAATGATTCTGTTTACATGGTTTCCATGTCCTACTGCCAGCGTTGTTCTGTTTTTTTCCATTCGATCATATAACTACTGATCGTTGTTCATGTTCATCTAAGAGGTTATACATGGCATGTAAGTTCTATTTCATCCCCAAAATAAAGACTGCACAGAAGACCATCTACCATATACTGTAGCAGCAGGAGACATACTTGTTGTAGACGAGCAGTCTTTTTCTGGAGAACGACGTTCACGTTTGTTAAAACAAACAAATAGAAATCCAAGAGCAAAAGTGCATGCCAAAGATCCACCAGCAACACCACCGATAACAATTACTCTCTGACTGGCAACTCCAGGTGGGCTTTGGTACTCTTCAGCAGGGGAGCTATGATACTCTTCAGCAGCACAGGCTCCATGCCTTTTTATTTGCATAAAGAAAGGCTAGTAAAATTATGTTGCTGCTACACGTAAAAGAAATATAACTTGAAAATGGATACAATACAAATGTTACCTGAAATCCACCCCGGTTGAGAAACCATCAGGCAGCTGATTGCTCAGGAAGGGGTTGCACTTCACTGACCTAGATTGGATGACATTTGTTTGATCAGATCTTTTAGGTGGCAATTCACACAAACTGCCCACGTGATGTGAGAAGCATATGAGATCAAATGGAGGTAGAACGACCAGAATGAGATGGCAGGAATCTAGAATTACTCATGGATTTTATTGAAGCCTTTGTATCATAAAGAGAAATAAGAGACAGATAGCATATGCTTACAGGTTGCGCAGGTGTTTGAGAGCAGAAAAGGATACCGGAATAGATCCAGTGAAATTATTGTCTTGCAGATCACTGCACGAACAGGAGTAAGACAAAAAAGCCAACGCCTAGCAAAGCATGAATTCTCTATGGAAATCAGACAGTTTAACATACATTTCAGTTAGGTCCGTTAAGTTACCAATGGTTGCCGGAATCTGGCCTTGCAAATTCTTCGAAGAAAAGTTCCTGCGCAAGTACTAATTCATCACATTCTTTCTGGACAAACACCAACTTGCTGATGCAAGTACCATATGGACACAATAAAAGCACCTCAATTCAAAGTACAAGATCAATCAAATCTGAATATAACAGAAACAAAAACAAGCCAAAGTGGTGCTCTGAAAGCATATGTGTGAGCGTTGATCATCAGGTAGGAGTGTCACTCACAGCTTGACGACGACACGGACGCCATCCTTGGGTTCGCAAGAGAATCCTTCCCAGGTAGACGGGGAACACGGGTCTCCATTCCATGACTCGAGCATCTCATTCTCTCGGTTCCTCTCTGACAGCTCCTCCTTCAACCGCTTCGCAACATCCTCTGTGTGAAAGTCAAGCAGGAAAAAAGTCCCCCCATCACATCAGAAAGAAGCACAACAATACAGGCACCAAATTTGGAAGAAAACAACAGCAAGTCACGTCAGTCAGACGCAAAAAAGCAGCCTGCTTTGTGCACGAAATTCCGGTTCATGCCTTCATGGTCCAATCGAACCAGAAACCATCGGCACTATTGGCGAGTAAATAATCAAGAACTGAAGAAAGAAGGATTCGGCCATGACGCCAAACAAGACTACCTTGGGCGAGGCCTTGGGATGCCGCGGCGGTGGCGAGGGCGAGGAGCAGCGCATAGAGGAGGAGGAAGCGGGCGGCCATACCATGGGGGTTGCCCGCTGCCGCTGCCGGCCGGCGGAACGCAGGGAGCTTGCGGGGTGGAAAGGGTCAGCAGTGGGGCGGTTGGTTGGCGCGTTGTTTTGTAGCGTCGCCGCTTGTCTGCTGGCGCTCGGCACGGCCGTCGACAGCGACGGCGCGCTTTTTCTTTCCCTGCACTGTTCCGGTGCGTCATCGATGGAGCTCCGGATATTCTTAGGCCGTGTATGCTCCCGGGGGACGAGCGCTACGGTACAGGCTTGACCAATGACCACCGTCAATGAAATGTTGCTTGTTACTTGCTCTTCTAGTATTCTTGTTCTTGAATTTCAGAGAGAAGGAGCGGGCGAGGGAGAAATGTGCCAATGTGCTCTCCCTCCTAGTTGTCTGCGTGTTGAGAGAGTGTTCTTCTACCTTTTCTTTTCTTTATTTTTTGAAGCATTTCTTTTCTTTTCTTTTCTTTTCATTGGGATGTCGTTCTAGACTTTCTTGTAGTCAGAATTAAGCGGAGGGAATATGCTGGCGGTTGGCCCATGGGCCAGCACAGAATGAGCTCTGTTTGATGCTTATTGGGTTTAATTGAAGGCATTCTGTTTCAAATTGGGGTTTACTAAGTGCCTTTTAATGAGACAAAATCTTTCACTCTATCTGCCAGAAGAGAATCGATGAGCCAGCTATTTCTTGAGTTTTCTGGCTACTGGTACATTAATTGAAAATTGTTGAGGAGTACTCAAGTACTCCTTTTCCACGAAAGATCACAAATCTCAAAGCATAATTCATTAGTTAAACAAAATTAAAATGAACTTAATCATTGGTACCTTTTGGGGCCGGCCCGGCCTGGCCCTGCTCAGTCCAGCCCATCACACCCTATCCCGTTTACAACGGAGGCGACCGAGATTGCGTTCGTAGATGGCACGGCATTCCGTTTTCATCTTCTTTTTACTTCCTATTTTGGTTGGTCGATGGACTTGTAATGGCTGGTCATCTGTGTTTTCCGTCCCTTCTTTATCTTTTGCTTCAGGCGATGGATCATCTTCTCGGTTTTGATCATAAGTGAAATTGAGTTAATCCTGTTTTGAAAGAAACAACTTGGATATGCTGAGGATTTGATGAGTGAATTGTTAATTGCCATTGTAATAGTTTTTAGTAATAGTGTACATGGAACATGTGTAGAATAGCTATACTACACTGGCATCAAAAAGTGAGCGTGCACGTTGCTTGTGAAGGATGCTCATGTCTCATGGAAATAAACCACAATGGAAAAAAAACAAATCAATGAAATCAATTAGATCCAGGCTTCGTTGGGGCAGGGCCGGTCTTGTTCGAGAACAAAATGGATAATTAATTAAAAATATTTGATTAATTACTTATTTGCTTTAAGAGCTTTATGGAAAGAATCGTCAGAGCCGTTACTATTGTTTCTCGTATATAAAAGATCCTTGCCATGTTTCCCATTCGACCCCTCCCCCCAAATCCCCCACTCCTCTTTCATTGAGATCCAATCGATCGAAAAAATTCTCTTTGCCTAGACTTTCTCCATCCAGTCAGGTTGCGATAGAATCAATAAGGATTTCACTAGAACCACTATCGTCGCCTTCGGATCCTCTAATTTCTCTCGATTCAAAATTTCTCTGTGCAATCGTAACTAGTTCCAGGAAATCAAGCTACAAGGTATATGGATAGCAGAGGGGCGACTTCAGCATCATCTCCTTAAATTCTCCGCTGCCGCACCGCAGCACCTGCCATCGATCCCCTCAAATTCTCCAACGTTGCACCTCTATCATCATGCCTAAGAGTCGATCGTGGATCCCTAAATCTAAAGGTGAGTTTCCGAACTTAGCACCCCGAATTTAGGAAATTTAGGGATTTTTATTGATGAGCTTCACTCTATCATTCCAATTATTTTGTATTATGTATGCTCATATGAATCGGTTAAAAGTTCTTAAGATGATCTTCACACATGGTTAGTTGAAATTTATGCTTTTAATTTGGATTCATATTTTCAAGGAAAGCTGAACAAATTAATGTTAAAAAAATAATTAAATAAGTTTTTGATGAAAGTTACGTAACTAAAGTGAACTTTGCAAGTTCAAACAAACATCATAGCAAACAAGTTCTTTACCACCAACCAAATAGGGCTATAATGATCTCGAGGGTTGATGCTAGTATTGATTAAAAGAAGTTCGTATAATAACAAACTTGTTGATATCATTTTAAGATGTATTTACATACTATACTCAGAGTAGACATCATCAAAGAAAAAGTCACATGCATACATCAAAAGATGGCTCATTTCAAGCATATAAGAACCTTTTACTATATATTGCAAAGAATTACTACTGATATTGAGTCAATCATATTTTCATATCAACATTAGTTCTATAATTTAGAACACTACAAGTGCTTCAAATTTATAGATGTAAAAGTTTATGAAAATTTCTCTTATTTAACCTAAGTAAATAGCTATTGTCTGTCGTGGCCGATTGGGATGAAAAATCGCCCGGATTTTTAATGGAAAGATGAACAATGTTGCAGGAAAGGGCGGGGGAAGTGACGCCGAGTCGTCGACGGGCAGCAATTTCTCACCTAGCTCAGGACACGCCAAGGCAGAAAAACCCCTGCACGGTAGCCCCCCGGTTGCTGCCGGTGGGTGGCTACCCGTAACGGCACTCCACTCCACTTCCAGCGCTCCTTCACCGCCGCCGCCTTTGTCCTCTTCTCGCCATTCAGTCCGGTCTCGCCGCACGCCGAGAGATCTCTCCTTCCCAGCATCGACCCTGCACTGGGCTTCAGAGATTGCCCGGAGTTGCAGGATGGAGAGCAGCAGCGGGGAGGAGCTGGAGGAGGAGTTCCCGGGCCACGAGTGGATCACTCCGCAGTCCTCCATCAACGCGGCCTACCAGTCCCAGACCGAGAAGGTGCGTTTTCCCCCCCTTCCTTGCCTTGCTCCGCGCTTCAGCGCTTTCCCCTACATTCCGGCTAGCGCATGGTGGGGGAATTTTGCCTGTTGATGTGCCCAACGAGTTCTTGCTTCTTTCGTTTCTGTGCTGTACGGGCCCCCTTTGTGTGTGAAATTTCGCGGTTTTAGATCTAGAGTTGCTGTGATGGTGTTGTGAGGTTTAATCTCTCGTAGGGAGATGAGCCTATCCTGCATTTGCCTTAGAAATTTCCCCCCTTTTGCTTGGGAAAGAACCGTCTTATTAATTCTGATCTGTTATTCTGGAATACATGTTCTCGTTTTCTGTAGGACATGTTCTCACTGAACCTTGATGCACGAAAATTAGAAGCACGGCCAAACAGAAGTACTAGCTCCTTCTTGCGATAAAAGCTGCAAGTAAAATTGCATAATTTGACAACTTTTAACCGGAATTGATGGAAGGGTTTAGTGTTACCTGTATCAGTGCATCCTTATTTGTTGGGACTGGAAGGGAGTTGAGACTCCGGTGGTTTCCAAAGCATTTTCATTGGTATTGTGATGGTACTCAATGGCATGACATGGTTGTTGTGCTTGCAGGGTATCAGGAAAATTTGTTCTGAGTTGTTGGAGTTGAAGGATGCTATTGAAAACTTGAGTGGAAATATGCAGTCAAAGTACCTGGCTTTTCTCAGGTAATTACAAAATTTATGGCTGATCCCTTCTGCTATGAAAATAAATGAAACAAATGGAAATTCAGAATATATTATGTTTCCTTTTCTCATACTCTAAAATCCCAGTCCACACACTCACTTTTCGCTTTTTAATAATTTTCCTATTCAATATTTTTCCTCCTTTTCGCAATTTGTACAGAATATCTGAGGAGGTTGTTGAAGCAGAGCAAGAGTTAATTGAGCTTCAAAAGCATGTGTCTGCTCAAGGGATTCTTGTGCAAGATCTAATGAGTGGTGTGTCCCGCGAGCTTGATGTTTGGTTCAAATCTAACAAGGAAGAAGATGTGAAAGAAAAGGATTTTCAGACTGAACTGGATGAAATTTTATCTGATGATACCCAGGATCCCAAAGCTATTTTTCTGGATAAGTTAGATGCTTTGCTTGCAGAGCACAAAATGGAGGAGGCAGTGCTTGCTCTGGAAGATGAAGAGAAGAAATATTTGGTTGCAAATGAATCTAGCAAAGAATCAAATGCAGAGCTTTCTGCCTTTAAGACAGCACTGTTTAAAAGGAAAGCAATTCTTGAGGATCAACTTGTTAGGTGGTCTGAACAGCCATCTTTACCTATAGCTGAGCTAAGGAAGTCTTTGGCTGGTTTAGTTAAGATAGGCAAAGGTTCTTTAGCCCATCAATTACTTCTAAAAGCTTACGGTTCGCGCCTTCATAAAAATGTTGAGGCATTTCTCCCGTCGTGTTCAATCTACACAGAAACTTATGCTGCATCGTTGTCACAGATTGTTTTCTCAGCTATTGCAAAAGCAGCAAAAGAAACTAATACACTATTTGGAGATAGCCCCATGAATATGAACCGGATCATCCAATGGGCTGAATACGAAATTGAAACATTTGCACGCTTGGTCAAAGAAAATTCTCCTTTGCCTGAGAGTGTTTCTGCCCTTCGCGCTGCTTGTATATGCATCCAAACTAGTCTCTCTCATTGCTCTTTTCTAGAATCGTATGGGCTGAAATTCTCAAAATTACTTATGGTGCTACTGCACCCTTATATTGAAGAAGTTCTTGAACTAAATTTTAGAAGGGTGAGAAGAAAGATTGTGGATGCAGCAAGGAATGATGATATTCTGCTTCTCACCCCTCAAGAAGGATCACCGCTCTCTGGTGCAGTTGCCCCAAACATTATGCTTACAAGCAGTGGGAAGAAGTTCATGTCCATTGTCAATGTGAGTTCTCCTTTGATGATTCTTATATTCTGATATTTCTTTTTCAGTGAACTAGCTTTAATCCAACCTTTTGTTTTAACATGTCTTGCAATTCAGCTTTCTGTCATGTTGGATTGTGCAATTTGATTTGTCCAGCTAGTCTTTTGCTCCTTTCTAAAGATGCATTACACCCGATGGGTTCCTACCGTGAACTTCAATTTGCACCTCAGTGAGCATTTGAGCATTGCTATAAGTCGCCCACTTTCTAGCAGATTTGCAAAATGTCGTGGAAAATTTACTGAACGCAAACAGCTATCAGACCTTTAGGTGCTTTGCTAGCAGTCAGCCCACATTCTGTACATATGACAGTTTCTTGACACAGGCAAACCATACACAGCAGAAATAACTCCCTGCATAAACATATCTAGGATAAGTAGATGTAACACATTTGCTTGACTTAATGTAGGCATGAGTTTGTGTAGATACCAAGTTACTATAATCAGTTTACTATTTGTGCACTCATGTGCTGTTTTTCAAAATTTGAATAGATTAATTTTAACTGGAGAAAATGGAATGTGATACTACACAATTTGTTGTATTTCACCTGCTATCTGATAATTTAAAGCAGTTGATATATTTGCATGTCCTCCTTGCAGGATATTTTGGATCAAGTCACCCCAATGACTATAGTTCACTTTGGTGGAGCAATCTTGAATAAATATGTCCAGCTTTTTGATAGATATGTACAAACGCTGATCAAAGTCTTGCCTGGACCTTCTGAAGATGATACTCTACTGGAGTCAAAAGAGCCTGTTGAATTTAAAGCTGAAACTGATGCGCAGCAACTTACTCTAATTGGAGCGGCATACACTATAGCAGATGAGTTATTGCCAGCTGCTGTATCCAAGTTCTTTGATATGCAGACTGAAAAGAAAGGAACTGTTGGATCAAGTGAAAGCCTTGGCTCTGGGTCCATATACTCCATTGAATACAAAGAGTGGAAACGTCATTTGCAACATTCATTGGACAAACTGAGGGATCACTTCTGCCGACAGTATGTCTTATCATTTATTTACTTGGAAGGGAAGTCACGATTGGACGCTAGAATGTACATGGAGCGGAAGACTGATGATCTTTTGTTTGATGCTGATCCCTTGCCTTCACTGCCCTTCCAGGTGATTTTGTATTGCATCTCAGTGATTTGATATCAAATGTTTACATAAGATCCTGATAGGTTTGACTTTTTCTTGTCTTTCTGAGAAATTGTTTCATACGTCTATGACATAGATGCTGCATGACATGTCTTTATACCCCTTTTGGTCCAAAATATAAATCAGTGTAGGACATGACGGTCTCCAAGATTTGGGTGGCCAATTTCTATGAAAATATTTTTTTTATAAAAAAAGTGTACTATGAGGGTGTTTTTTTGTGATGGATCTAGTAAAGCACATATTATGTATTCAATCTATGTATCACATATATATTTCTGCTCAAAACTAAAAAAAAGTTTGACCAACACAGATTTTAAAACGACTTATATTTAAAGATTTTATGGTGTACTGTGCACCATTATTCATAAGCACAAACACGAATGATCGAGTCTCAGAGTTTCAGATTGTCTGTGGTGTTGAAGGGTAGGGGAGGGCAAGGTGTAAGGATAGAGATCTACACTTATTAAGGAAATTATGCCAGTTAAATATACTACATATCTTATTTGCAATATTGCATTTTGGTCCCATGGGTGTAAAATCTGTAACAGGGAACAGCAGTGATGTTTACATTATGATTGAGCTTGTTAGTATTGGTTTATGGTTGCTTTGCTGTGCGGTGCTTATGGTGTTGTGGAAAAGCATGTATGAAAAAATTCCAACATTCTGTTTGGCAAATCAGATTAAAGTTAGAAGAAGTCTGTTATTCAATGGCTATTTCTCACAATCAACCCCTTTATTCTGTTATTGAAATGCAACAATATGTCCAACTTGGTTTAGACTTTAAAAGTGATTATCCAAACACCAACAAATTGAAAGTTGAGCATCCAAACAAAGTTGTATCACCTATCTATTTTTGTTCTTCCAGGCGC
This sequence comes from Setaria italica, assembly GCF_000263155.2. Classification (NCBI taxonomy): domain Eukaryota; kingdom Viridiplantae; phylum Streptophyta; class Magnoliopsida; order Poales; family Poaceae; genus Setaria; species Setaria italica. The sequence continues at coordinate 43,570,627 of NC_028451.1, read as the reverse complement.
TGTTTGGAAGATTGCAACAGCTAGCTAGTGTTGCTGGTGATGTTCTCCTGGGAAAAGATAAGATACAGAAGGTCTTACTCTCAAGGCTAACTGAAACGGTTGTCATGTGGCTCTCCAATGAGCAAGAATTCTGGGATGTTTTTGAGGACCGGTCTGTCCAACTCCAGCCTTCAGGGTTGCAGCAGGTACGTTTTCCTGAACGTTCATGTTACTTCGATGCAAATACTGAAGTTAACAATCTTTTGCTCCTTGCAGCTTATTCTTGATATGCACTTCATTGTTGAGATTGCTGTCTGCGGGCGTTTCCCACACAGACCAGTTCAGCAGCTTGTGTCAACAATCATAACCAGAGCGATCGCTGCTTTCTCAGCAAGGAATGTTGACCCACAAAGGTCGGTAATTACAGTATTGTTTTGATTATTCTGAGTTCCCATAATATTTGCTAGGCTACCTGTTTGCCCAGTGCTTAATATCACGTTTCTTCTTCCACTAAAAATCATTTCAGTGCGCTTCCTGAGGATGAGTGGTTTCTCGAAACTGCCAAGGCTGCAATTCACAAGCTCATGTTGGGGACCTCTGGATCCGAGTCTGAGCCTGAGGCCGAGCAGGAACCTGAACCTGAAGAACATGTTGCTCTGCATGATGAGATGTCCGATTCTGATGAGAGCATCGCAACTCCATCAACGTCAGGATCTGACGATTCATTCGCTTCTGCGAACAATGATGACCTAGAGAGCCCTGTTTACTTCACTGATCCTGAAGCTTAGTTGCTGAAACCTTGCACCTGTAGTCCGTAGATCTGCTCAGCTTTGTTACCGGTTTTAATATGTGGTATACCTATCGGAGCCTGAAACCCAGAAACACCATTGCCCTCAAGAGAAAACGGAACCTGGAAACACCAACGGTAATTAACGGGATTGTCGTGGTTGTTACCGTATCTCGCTGTCTATCCTTTTTGTTTTCTAGCGAATGTGTTTTTTCTTAGGAATGAAGGAAAATCTTGATAACCTGCTTGAACCTTCACACATGTATCAGAAATACAAACCTCATGCCAATTGCCAACATGATAAAACTGATGGTACGTGAGTAACGCGACATGTATCACACACGACACAAGCTAGTTATTCTCGAGGTGTTACAAACGGACTCTGTTACAGATGGGGAGCACGCCATGGTTCGATGCACTCGTGCTCTCGCCGGGCTCAGCAGCACATGTCCAGGATGCAGCAGCAGCAAAGAGCCGCGCAGCTGCAAAGCTAGCGAATCAGTTCGCGACTAATTGCATTCTTTTCGGGACGGAGGAAGTATATCTATCTTGGGATCAAACAAAGAAAGGCGGGAAGCTTAGCTTACCATCCTTCCCAGAAGGCCTTGTCGCCGCGGCTCTGCGTCTGGGGCGACACCACCTGCGGCGGCGGCGGGTTCATCATGGCGCCGTTGAAGTTGCCGCCGGGGTACCCCGCCGGCGGCGCGTAGTAGCCCGCCTGCATCGGCGGCGCCTGCACGTACGGCTGCCCCGCCGGCAGCGGCGGCGCCGTCGCCGCGTAGCCGCCCGGCGGCGGGTACGCTGCTCGCCGAAGCGCGCGAGAGAAACACAAAAACCACGCGCGCGGTCAGTTCAGAGCTGCGTCCAAGTCAGTGATCGATCAAGCCGAAGTGTACAGAAAAAAAAAAAGTTTCCGGCTCGCGGATCACCTGTCACGGGCGCCTGCTGCTGGCTGTAGTAGCTCATCCTGGCGAGACGGCGACGCGCAGCAAACCAAGGACGGACGAGATGGTAGTGTTCGTGGGGACGACGGACAAGGCGATGCTCGTGCGCGCGAGCGTGTTTTTATAGAGGACAAGGGTCTGTTACTCTGTTCGGTTTACTTCGACGTGATAGCCCGATAGGAAATAGGAAGTGCGCGGAAGTTGGGCACCGGCGGCCGGCCTCGGTGGCGTCGGCTCTTAACTGTGATTGGTTTGCCAGTTGGGTTGAAACAAAAACCCGGCGGAGTCTCAGATGCGGCACAGCTTGAAGAAACTTGCACACGCGTGGCCTTCTGCCAGTGGCACGTACGGTTAGTTTCAACTGTGAAATCACCTGTTGTAACAGATAGCCAAGCTAGATGACCAATTTAGATGCAGCCTATAGGTGCACGCGTGGGCATGTCGCAGATCTGGAACTGACAGCACGTGTGCTGAAGTCGAATGGTGGAATGAACGCTGAACGTGAAGACTGAGAACGAACATACGAACACCGAACCCTGCAACTTAAGCAACTTAACTTCGTCAGGTTGTCAATGGCGTCGTCCATCCTCATTATATTTCATCATCTCCGTCGTGCCTCCATGCCCCGTTCGCCGTGAAACGTTTTTACTATGTACCTAGATATACACTATGTTTAGATACGTAAGCAAAAGTTATGAATCTAGAAATAATAAAACGATCTACAATTTAGAATGAACAGAAAAATTCTTCAAGAAAGAAAAGAGTAATATGCAGATAGTCGTCTGTATCTTAACAGAAATTACAGTACATTAGCAGAACAGATAAACCAGTGACCCTATAAATATTTATGCACACCAACCATTATGCATCAGCAAATAAGTCCCTAGTTCTTAGTTTTGTGGAGTGAGTGGAGTGGAGCAATTTTTCGTGGAGTGTAGTACTGTCAAACACCCCCTTAGATGCATCCTAAAAATACACGCGTGGGCATGTCGCAGATCTGGAACTGGCAGCGCGTGTTGAGTCGAATGGTGGACTGAACTCTGAACCTAAAGACTTACAATTTGGAATGGGTGGAGTATATATCATCAAAAAATTCTCAAGAAAGAAAAGAATATTATGCAGATAATCATCTGTATCTTAATAGAAACTACAGTACATTTAGCAGAACAGATAAACCAGTGGTCCTATAAATATTTACTGTATAGCAGAATATATACAGTCTGCCATCCTGCACACCAACCATTATGCATCAGCAAATAAGTACCTACTTCTTAGTTTTTCATCCATAGTTCAACACTTATGAAGGCTGGTAACTTCATAACTCGTATTCCATCTATCTACAAGAAAATTTCACAAGATAAACCGAGGTTTCAGGATCAGCTTTTCTCTGCCAAAGAAGTAACCACGGTTAATCCAACAATTGAGTCATTGACATAACTAGCATCCATCTAACATCATGTTTTTGCCCTGCCATGCTAAAACATTGCTTAGTATAAGCAGTGACAGTGTCTTTCTACACATGCATGATGCTTATGGATACCTATTATATCCTGCTTGAATTGGTAAACACTTGTGTAATACAATACTTTAGACTAAAAGATGTGCAATGATCTGACATGCATTTATCACATATTGAGTATTTCATACAACCACAAACACATGTTCTAATGCATTTCTAACATCTCATCGCTCAGAGTAATTAATCATATAGCAGCACAATTGTAGCTTATCAGATGAAGTCTACTGCTTGGTAAGAAAATGTAGCAAATGAGGAGCAAGCTTTCTCATAGTTGAAGTCTGCAAAATGGAAAAATTGAAACTACACTTCAGATAACTGAATCTCCTACTCCTATGGTAAACTGGAAACAGGCAGCAGTAAGAGTGCCAATTGTTCAAAATTTTCCGTTGTATTCTGCAGTTGATGTGCAGTCTCTAAAGCGAGGTCATTATCTAGAGAAGTCTCAAAAACTGTAGAGTGGTTTCAGTAAAATCTCAGGAACACAAATCAATCAAGTTACTCCTGTGAAGGGATCGATCCACTCGCTGTCGCTTCTCTTTCCACCGTGCTGTTACAACAGAACAGGACTACAGAAGTGTGAAATCGTTCTAGAACATAACCACAAAGTTCGAAATACCAGCACATACAACCTCGTTCGTTTTAAGAGCAAAGCCGCATCCAGCCTGAGGATCGTGGAACCTCGTTCTGAGCACCCCGTCGACCCAATGCAGCAATGCTCTCCATCGACACCAGGCCGCGGTGGCGGCAGGTCCCTGTACCCGTCGAAGAAGTGGCAGCGGCACCACACAACCGGCGGCTCCGTCTTCTCCGCGCGCGCTTGCGCCATCTGATCACACAATGCACAGAAATCGAGCATTTTTGGGCGAGCAAACGCGGTGCGTCAGCGGGCGGGCGGGCGCGTGTACGGCGAGCTTGAGCTCCTCGCGGAGGCGGAGGATTCCGTGCTTCGGGTCCCTGGCCTGGAGCGGAAGAAGGGGAGGCGAGTGAGGGGGTGGAGCTGGGCTTGGTTGGGGCGCGGATTGGGGAACGGGAGCAGGGGACCTTCCGCTTTCAATGGAGGAGAGGCGGGGGCGATGTAACGGCGGCGCCGGCGGGACCGCCGGAGGGGACAGGGGAGAGCCATGGCGATCTCGGCGGGGCGAGCGGAACATTTACATATGACCCCCTATTTGGATTGCGACTATTAATCAGGATCCAAATATTTTCATAAAACCCCCTATCGCGACTATTAATCGCGATCCAAATATTTACATATATCGCGATTATTAATCGCGATCCGAATATTTTCATAAAACCCCCTAAATCGGATCCGCAGTTTTGCAGCGACCACCCTGGCCGGCGCAAGGGCACGGCAAGCACCGGAGGCAGAACCTGGACGCCGGCGGGGCGATGTAGAGGAGGCCAACCACCTCGGCGAACTCGTGGAGAAGTGGAAGGCGCTAGCCTTCCTCCACCACCAGTCCACTATCACCTCGACTCCTCGAGGAAGAAGAAGAGGCCGAGGCGGCGAGGCCGACGGCGACGAAGACGAAACGGCGGGGGCGCGTTTCCGGCGGACGTTAGGAGCACGAGAAGCGATCCACGTCTGCAACCGCATCCGGAATCATGGTGCCTTCGGATTACGCCGCCGTACGCTGCCGTGGAGAGGCTGGCTGGCCGGGATTACTGCTTGTTCACCGTCACGACGTCACGTGGAGACCGCGGCGGCCATCAAGGAGAACTTTGTCCAGCAGGTGGCCGGGCCCGGGAAGGGCGGCAGCCCGTCATTGCATATCAATAGAAAATTTCTTCAAGAATGATGACACTTGTGATCATAATTCATAAAAGATACAGCAGTTCAGACTACAGAGTTCAGATAAGCCAAATGGGTTCAAGCTTACAAGGTTGAATCATAATTCTTGACCAATGCATTCCAAAATGCGCAACTGGAGATATCACAATCTAGCTTGTTTCAGGTAAATATTGATGACAAAAATTAAAAAAGAAAAGATTATTATACAGATAATCGACTGTATCTTAACAGAAACTACAGCACATTAGACTATTTACAGTATGACATTCTGCATAACAACCATTATGCATCAGCAAATAAGCCCTACTTCTTAGTTTTCATCCATAGTTCAGTAATAATGAAGTCAACTGTTTGTTCTTAACTGATAGTTGAAATGGATACACCGGGCAATCATGAAGTCAAAATGGATACACTGGGCAATCATGAAGTCAAGATAGGTACAGCGGCCAACCATGTTGGTTTAATGAGTCAACACCCTTCTATAATCCAAATTAGAACGAATAGAAGAAAACTTACATTATGAATGAATATATTGCCATGCATGTCAGGGAAAGTATCATCAAACGGGTCAGCCAGAACCAATCCTTCTGATATACTTGAGATCTTTTGAGAAACTGAAATGATTATCAGATGGCCAATGAACTCCTCGTTTCCTAACTTACGGAACAAGTGCTGCTCACAGAATTGTGCACATGACAGTCAACCCATCCTGCAAACCATTGAAGAATATAGAAGGAATACAAATAAATATAATATTAGCGAACAACTATCAGATTTATTAGAGTTGAGCAATCCTACTTTACTCTGTTATAGTGCACTCGGTAAAAGATTTACCAAAGGTAACAATGAAAGCAAGAGACCATGGAGGCAGCACATCTGATCAATATAAAATACAATTTAGAGAAATCATGTAAAAGAAAACATGATAAGGCCTCTAACCAATTTAATATTCCTGTATCAGTTCCAATGGAGTAGACAAAGTGATACCTAAGATGTTCTCGAGATCACTTCTTGGACAGTATGCAAAGCAACATAAACTCCTCACAACACTCTCTTAGTTAAGAGAAAAATTGCAAGCTCTATTTCCTGTTCTCATGCACATATTGGGTATTACATATGGCCACAAGCGCATGTTCTCATGAATTCTTGACATGTCATCCTGCATGCTTTAAGTATATACTGAGAGGTTAACATGATAACATGGGAAAAAGAAACAGTGAAAGTGGAGTGTGATGTGATGTAGGGTAGGCAACTGAAATTGGGTTGTAGGTATGTTGACACTGACAGTCATTTCTTTCACAGTAGAATGCACTAGGCATCAGGTAAGTTGACATTAGTACCTATGCAGTTCATCGTGAATTTACATTTGGGGACTAATACAGTACCAACCTGATATACAGAGCACTATGAATTTAAGTGACAAAGTTAACACGCACATTTTCTTTAGGGTGAATGCATGACTTGGGACTATTGCTCAGAGTAATTAACCGCATAGCAGCACGACTGTAACTTACTCAAAATGAAGTCTACTGCTTGGTGAGAAAATGTAGCAAATGAGGAGCAAACTTTTCTCTGCACAAACAAATTCATTAATTCAACATTAGGAACACTTAAATAAGACAACTAGTTACATGGAGATTATGGAAATTTACTCCAGCGAAGATGCCGTCTGATAGTTCAACCAGGAAATCAGCTGACAAGCAAAGGTGCTGCATCTCATCCTCACTGTTGAAATATTCCAAATGGAAAAAAAAATGAAAGTACACTTCAAACAACCGAATCTCCTATTCTCCAAAAATTCCTGTTGTATTTTGCAGTAGAACTGCAGTCTAAAGCCAGATCGTTATCTAGAGAGCTCTCAAATGTTGTAAAGATCATATCTCATGTTGTAAAGTTCATGTTTCAGTAAAAATCTCGAACACTGACCAATCAAGTTATTCCTGAGAACAGGTTGATCGACACGCCGTCGCTTCTCATTCCACCGCACTGTTATAACAATACAAAAGTGTAAAATCGTACTACAAACCACCACAGAATTCGAAATACCAGCACACAGAACCCAGTTTGTTTTCAGAGCAAAGCCGTACCCAGCCTGAGGAACCTCCTCCTGAGCACCTCGTCGACCCAATGCTCGCCATCAGCACCCGTCGAAGAAGTGGCACAGACACGACGCGACCGGCTGCTCCGCGTCCTCCGCACGCGCGCCGCCTAATTGCACAATGCACAGAAATTTGGTCACACGATTCGAGGACTGGGCTGCGAGGAAATGCGGTGGGTGAGCTGGAGAGCGCGCGTAAAGCATACCTTGGATGAGCTTGAGCCCCTCGCAGAGGCGGAGGATCTCGAGCTTCCAGTCCTTGTCTTGGGTCGGAAGAAGAGAGGTGAGTGAACGGTGGAGCTGGGCTTGGTTGGGGCGCGGATTGGGGAACGGGAGCATGGGACCTTCCGCTTCCAATGGAGGAGAGGCGGCGGGGGCGGGTTTGGTGGGGAGGCGGTTGTAGTGGATGAGAGACATGGCGACTGCAGCCTTGAGCAACAACGAGTTGATGAGCGACGAGGAGGCGGCCATCGCCGCCGGCGGCGGGAGAGGAGAGCCATGGCGACCTCGGCGGGGCGGGAGGAACATTTACACAGGACCCCTGAATTGGATCGACAATTAATCGCGATCCAAATATTTTTACAAAACCTCCTAAATTAGATCGCGACCTTCTAAATTGGATCGCGATTACTAGTCGCGATCCGAATATTTGCAGAACCCCAAAAATCGGACCCATAGTTTTGCATCGATCACCCTGGCCGGCGCATGGGCACGGAGGGCAGCAGAGGGAGGAAGTGGACGCCGGTGGACCGACGTAGAGGAGGCCGACCACCTCGGCGAACTCGAGGAGAAGTGGAAGGCCGAGGCGAACTCGACCTACCTCCGCCATTAGTTCGCCACCACCTCGAGGAAGACGACGAGGCCGAGGCGGCGAGAGGACAAAACGGCGGGGGCGCGTTGCCGGCGGACGGGAGCGCTCCATGTCTGCGACCGCGCCCTGCAGCACGGCGCCTTCGGATTACGCCGCCGTACGCTGCCGCTGGGGACGCCGGCTTGCCGCCAGGAAGCGGGGGTTATGGCGCGCCACCGCGGAAACGAATCCCGATGCGTTGCTGATGCAGCAGAGACGGTGGTGCTGATGGTCACGTGGAGATCGCGGCGGCCATCAAGGAGAGCTTCTCGTCGTGCAGGTGGCCGGGCCCGGGCGGCAGCCCGTCAGCAGCAACCCCCACCCAGCCCAGCTGCTCCAAAGACTGCAGAAGTTCTCGGTATTCATTCGATAATTCAAAATGAAGTACTACAGTTCACGAACTGCGCGGTGTGCTTCAAAATCCAAAATGCCATTAGTTCGAGCTGCTACAGCGCCTTGCGATCGATCGCTTTGCCATCCAAAATTTGCCGTTTGTGTTGGCCTGATTCGATCTCGTCTTTCTCAATCTCAGGGACGGCGCACCACTGCACGGCCGCACCCGCGTGTATACCAGTTTGCTAATAAGAACATAAAAAGTCCATGCATGGGCCTTTGGTCTTCTGATGATTCATGAACTGAGTAAGCTTTTCTGTGGCTGCACTGAATGCAACTTTACGAGCAGTTGTTTCTAGTTGATGAGCCACTATCATTCTCTTTTAAAAATTCTAAATAACACTCGGTTGATTTTGATGTTTCTGGGCCACCGATTTTTTTTCTCTCCTTCTTCAGTGAGAAGAGAAAAAAAGAAGATCAAAAAAAGAAGGGTCTAGTGCGTTTGTTCAATGGGCCGAGCCTATATTTTCTTTTTAGCATGACAGCTTGGGCTACTCGAAGATATAGGCCCAGGCAGCATCTTCTTATTTTCCTCGCGCATTTTTTCTTGGCTTTTGTCCATCCGACCATCATCAATCCGTGAACCGTGAAGTGAGCTGACCTTCATCGGCTCTATCCAAAACAGCGCACACCCCAACTTGTGGGCTGTTTACATAGAGCTATCAAAGAAAGCCAGGAACAGTTGTTGCGCACGCTTACGTGCAAGCAGTCATTTTCGTATCAGTAACTAGTCATCGTCACAGGGGCGTTCTACAGCCGGCAAACTGACATGCAGACTCGTTAAGCTAATGCAGACAGACGGCCGACGGCCGGCGGCTGAGCTGTCTATTTTACTACAGTCCGGGACACCCGGGACTATATAAAGCGATGGATGATGTTTACTCGAACTAGTAGATTCTTCAATCTTGAGGAGCAGACCCTGGCGGCAACTTCTTCCATCACCTACCTGGCTACCTCTCAGAGCTAAGCCAACTCCCCGACCTGCTGATGCATGTGTTCTTTTTTACAAATTTCAGACTGAAACTGAAGCTGCAGCATTACAAAAATCTGAAATGGAATGTTGATCTGAGCATGGTGTGGGAACGAATGCCGAATCCTATACGATTTATATCACAGACATAGTTACTCACAAGAAGAGAAAAGACAGAGAACAAAAGTGGCCACGAGGGAGCTGCGAGATTAGCAGCAGAGGCGATCCAATCCAATCTAGCTGGTGCTGCAAAATCTTGTCCTGCGATCACGTCTCCTGGCTTCCGTGGCGGGGCGTGGGGGCGGCGGCGACTGTGTCGTCGTCCGCCGGCTCCCATGCCGACGCGGTGAGCAGGGAGAGGTCCTTCCAGCCGAGCTTGAGGCATGCGTCCTCCTCCACCAGCGTGTACCCCTTCCACGGGTACATGCCGAGGAGCAGCCTGGCCTGCGTGGCGGGGCTCCCGGCCAGGGACACCGGCCGGAACCCGGCGCGCCGCAGCTCGTCGCTCCACCGCTCCACGCGCACCTCCCCTGTCCGCTTGGGTCCCCCCACGGCCACGATGTTCCGTATCTCCGCGCCCAGGAGCTGCCGCTCCACGGCGTGGCGCTCGGCGGCCTCCTCCTCGGCTGCGCCGGCGCCGTCGCCCAGCGCGTCGAACAGCGCCGAATAGTAGTGCAGCGCCTCCACGAACCGGCCCAGGAAGTCGCCGCTGTGGCCCAGGTCCTGCTCCACGATGGTGATCAGCTTCGGGCGCAGGGTCCTGAGCAGCCGCACCGTGCCCACGTCCGACCCCGTCACGTCGTAAAGGCAGTGGTGCATCCAGTGCACGACGGTGGCCTCGTCCTGCTGCTGGTGGTGGTGGCGCGGGCCGAGGAGGGCCGCGGCGTCCGCGACGTGCCCGATCTTCCCCTCGATGGGGTGGAACTCGAAGGGCAGGCCGAGGGAGGTGGCGAAGTCGGCGAGGCGGCGGCCGGTGGCCTCGAGCACGTCGAGCGAGGCGCCGAGCCCGGTGATCCGGATCGAGCGCGGCTTGCGCGGGCGGGAGGCGAGGATGTGGAAGAGCCCGGGCCACTGCAGGCCCTGCATGATGTCGAGGTCGATCACGTGGAGGCGGTCCTCGCCGTCGAGCGCCTGCAGGATGGCCTGGTTGGCGGTGAAGTGCGAGAACTTGACGAGCGGCGACAGCGCGTTGTACGACTGGAACGCGCCCGCGACGCGGCGGCTCTGCGCGGCCGCCAGCGGGCGGAGCGCCAGCGGCGAGTAGGCGCCCAGGTAGGAGCTGAGCACGCGCGCGCACAGCGCGTCCCCGAAGTAGGCCGCCACGCGCTCCGGGGACGACCCGAACGGCGACGCCAGCTCGCCGATTTCCGGGAGCAGCTCCCGCGCCTCCGTCAGCTGGTCCATGGCCACCGCCTCCGCGCACCGCAGCAGGAGGCTGAGCAGCCGCAGCCCCCGCGTCTCCGGCCCTTCCTCCGCCGCCGCGGCGGGGCCCAGCCCAAGCAGCTGCTGCCGCTTCCCCCGCGCGGGGCACCCATCCCCGTCCCCCTTTTCGTCGGGGGACACCGGAGCCCGCTTGGCCTTCATCGCTGCCGCTGCCGCCGCGTCGGTGGCGGGCGCGCGGGACAGCACGCCCTGGAGCATCGCGGCGCCGGCCAATAATTCGTCTCGGGCAACAGGGCAAGGCCGCCGAGTCGCTCGCTCGGTCACCACCCGTGGCAAGGCGAGCGAGAGGGGAGGGGACGGCTCACTGCTGTGCTGGCTACTGATAACGCTGGCGCGAGCGATGATGACTGGGCTGGGGAGCGCGAACGGGTCTCGCTCGCCGTTGGCTTCGCGCGCGGGGTCCGGCGCGTGCGAGCGACCGAGCAGGGGGGACGCCAGGGCGGCCGTCTGTTTGTCTGGTTGCAGGCAGTTGCTGGCGCGGCCAGGCAGAGGGAATCAAAGGACGCGGGCCGCGACAAGGCGACCGGTCGTCTCCATCTCCATCGGCAGGGCGGGGACGGGAAAGGCATGGGGTTTTTCTAAAGAAAATCACGGGGGTTGTGTGTGCCCGTGCCCTGTGCGTGCGTGTGCGGCCGGCGGTGCCGACGGGGTTGGTGTTGGTCTTGGTCCGGCCGGGATTGATTGGTAAAGCCAGTGATCATTCGGTGGGGGGCGAGGGGCGACCGGCGGGCGAGACGGGGCGCCGGACAAAAGCTCTCCTCGGATACCAGTGCCTCTCGGTGGGACGCTTCACGCTTGACGTTTCTGGTTAGGCACGGGCAGTGCCGGGCTGCCGGCGCCGCGCGTCGACGGGACGCTGCCAGCACGGCGTGGGTGTGGCGCTGCCGATATCGCGCAAGCGCTGATCTGCGGACGGCAGGGAGGATTTTACCCGAGCTGAGCCTGAGCCGATCGTCCCCCATGCTGGCTGACACCAAAATCCGGCAGTGAGAACGAGTCGACTGGGGTGAGCGATGAGGGAGGGTAGTGTCAGAGCTGTCAGCTGAAGTGTAGACGCAGTTCTCTGTACACTGTTTCTTTTCTTTCGGTACAAGAAGCTTTTTCAGGAAGTTCTACTACGGTCGTGACTCGTGAGATAGACGGCGTTTGTTATTTAGCATGGAGGTGCTTGCACGGCAAAAAAACAAATAAGAAAAACCAAAACTCCATAATGTCGGCAAAATGAATCGCAGCGTTTGGGGATAAATACTAGAGGCAATTTTGAGTATGGACTCAATTTGACAGCAACTCGTACAAGGTAACGGTTGACAACCAAAATTGACAGGATCTAGACAGACTGGTCACAAAACCGGTCAGACTGGTCTGACCAAAGTGCTCAAAATACAAATTGGATTTCATCATTGTGTAGCTCTCATCGAGCAGATCAAAATGCATACGTAGAACACCCAATTTGGAGTTCGGATGAGAGAGTTATGACCTCAGGAAAATCTGCACCCAGGAAAACCGATCAGACCGGTTAGCCAGGGCGGTCGGACCGGTTTGGTCTGTGTAGTCCGAGTTAGGACTTGTTTTTTGACACGGGATTTGTTAGGGTTTCGACTCTAACGGGGCAAGATCTCCCCACCCTATAAATATAAAGGGCCACAGCCGATTGAGAGTATCCAATCGATCAAAAATATTATCAATCTACTATTTTGCCTTTTTACCTTTTCTCTTTGCCCTAGCTTTTCCAATCCCCATCTACTATTCTTCCTTCGTCTCTACGACGTTTAAGACGTTCTAGGTGGCCTGCTGACCCTACAACAACCCAAGGTGCGCATGTCCTGACGGGGTTCCTCCTGGGCGACCCTTCGTTGGTTTTCTTTGCCGGGCTCGCCGGCAAAACCGGTCTGACCAGCCCGCGCAGAGAAGCTACAAGGAGCCCCTCCACGTGCCGCACGTTCGAGCGCGTTCATGTGTTGGCCTGATTTTAGCGCCAATACATTTTGACGACTCCGTTGGGGAAGAAAAGAGATAAATCGGCTGCCATGGCTGGTTCTAATTCTAAACGTAGCGAGATTGATAAGTCCAACATCGTCAGGCTAGATCTAAAAAAGATTGCAGCCGACGAACACAAGGCTCTTGAAGAAGAGCTAAGAAGAATTGCAGAAGTTGCAGCATAAGAATTGGAGCAACGCAAGGAAGAAGCAACAAAGAAGTTCTTGTCGCACTTCGAGGAGGATCGTCATGGCTATGTCATAAAGACTAAGGACATCACCTTCGATACTCCACCACCTAAGGTACAAACCAATGTGAGCACATCATCATCGCCATCTCCTTTTGTTACCGTAAATGATCTTACTATTGTAATAGACAACTTGCGCTTATCGATAACAAAAAGTGTGCAAGATATGGTAGATAAGAGCAATGGTAAACGGGTTGAGGGGAGTAATGATATTGTATCTGTTTCTAATACTATACTACCTCAAATCCCATCTTGTAGTGCATCGGCAGCACCCGTAGTAGGGCCTCAATATGGCATGCCATTGAACTATTTCGTGGGACAAACACCTCCACCTCAATCTGGTCAGATTACACTGGTCAGACCGCATGGTCCAACCGGTCAGACCGGTCTAGGTTCCATATGCATCATCTCCGGAGCCTATAGCTACTATACCTCCCATTCAGGCTGGCTCTGGCCAATCTAGTGAGGTTCCTGGTTTTATAGCTCCATATACTAGAGTAGCTCATGGAACTCTGCTCGTGGTTCCTGTTGGAGTGGGTGTTTCTTATGATTCCATGCCTAATCCACAAATTAGTAGTCATTTGCGACATAATGTTCCTAATCCACTTGTACAATAGAATATGTTGCAATCGAATGCTTCTACATCACAATCATCTAGGCCAACCACTATTAGGTTTAATATCAATCTTGCTAAAAAAATGAAGGAGGATTATGGAATAGAAGTAAAACATAAGACTCGTACATATCAAAAGCCGTATCCCTTAAGTTTTGATTTGGTTTCTTATCCTTCTGTCCTCATTTTGTGAAATTTAGCAGGGATGATAGCAAAACTACTTGGAAGCACATTAGTCAATATATTGCTCAATTGGGAGAAGCTAGTTCCATAGAATAAATAAAAGTGCGATTATTTTCTTTATGTTTAACTGGAACTGTTTTTTCATGGTTTGCTTCATTACCTGTTAATTCTATTCATACTTGGGAGCAATTAGAGCAAAAATTTCATGATCACTTTTATAGTGGAGATAAGATTGAGTCATTTAACATCGGATAGGCAAAAGCATGATGAATCTATTGCTGATTATATTAGAAGGTTTAGTGATACAAAAAACCATTATTATAGTCTTGTTATCTCCAAGAAGGATCTTACTGGATTAGCTTTTAATGGATTGCGATCCCATATTAGAGATAAATTGGAAGGTCATGAATTTGCTAATGTTAACCAAGTCTTGCAAAGAGCTTTGGCTCAAGAAAGCCAAAGTAAAGATACTCGGCTCAAATCTGATCGTCCTAATATGCATATGCTAAATTATGATTCCTCGGAAGATGAGAGTAAAGAAGTGTATGTTGTTGAATTTGTATGGACACCAAGTGATACACCAAGCAGTTGTGTTTCTCTTAAGCCGGTCTAGAAAAATTGGCAAGGTGAGGTGAAATTCACTTTCGATGTGTCTAAATGTGATAGACTCTTTGATGAACTAATGAAGCTTGGAAAGATTAGGTGTTCTCATACTATACCTCAGTTGATGATTTAAAGCGGCATGCTTATTGCAAGTGGCATAATTCATTTTCTCATGCTACTAATGACTGCAATGTTTTCCATAGACATATACAATCGGTCGTCAATGAAGGACGATTGAAGTTTTACGGAATGCAGATTGATCAAAATCCCTTTCCTATAAACACTCTTGAGTTAACAAATCCCAAAGTACTTTTTCGGCTGGATCAAGCTGAAAAAGCTAAAGGGAAGAATGTAATCATTGTAGAGGAGAGGCCTGAGAAGAAGGTGCCACTGAAGAAAATCCCTCAAGTTGTAGCAAAGGATTTGACGCTCGGGGGGAGGAGTCAAGAATAAGAAAGCCGACAGCACGCCAACCGGTCTGACCGGTTCTTAGGCCGGTCTAACCGGTGCCTCCAGTAAGCCTGGAGGCGCCTCCAAATCCAAGAATAGAGTAAGGTTGAGCTTTGAAGAACTTCTAGCCAAGTACAAAAGGAAGGGGGCTGCTCAGAAGCGAAGGAGTCAGCCAAATGGTGCTAGAGATGCAAAAGCACCACCAAAACATGAAACGCAACAAGGTATGTGCCAACAACAAGATAATTTTGCTACTACACCATAATCTTTTGTTGGATCAGTTATGCCATGATCTTGGTGTTATTCTTGCTATTACTCACCTGCTGATTATAGTAGTATGTACATGCAACCATATATGATTCAATATCCTATTTCATATCCAAACTATGATGCATTAGAAAGACCAGTCACTTGCAATAGCAATCTGGTAAAAAATAATGTATGCTGCTGTTGGACAGTGTGAGAGTAGTAACAAGCAAAATTCTAAGTGTATACAACTAAGGTGGTGTCCCTCAGGTTATCCCACACTCAAAAAAGAAGATTACAAAGGATGCACAAGTGAGGAGTAACAAACTGAAAAGAATCCGGCTAACCCAAAACGGATCAGGAAGGAGTGGAGGCCGAAGCAGGTAAATGCAGCATTGATTTGAGCAAATCAAGTATATGGCCGATAGGATGTTATTGCCCTTAGAAAAAAAATATATATGGCTGATGTTTTGTTCATCATCGTTCTTAGACAATTTTGGTCCAAGAGAGTATTTTTTGGCACGTATACTTTGCAAAAAAAAAATGGGAGGCATGTGTTGACGACCAAAATTGATAGGATCTGGACAGACCAGACACAAAAACCGGTCAGACTAAGTACTCAAAATGCAAATTGGACTTTACCATTATGTATCTCTCGTCGAGTAGATCAAAATGCATATGTAGAACGTCCAATTTGGAGTTTGGATGAGAGAGTTACAACCTCAGAAAGATGTGTACCCAGGAAAATCGGCTAGACCGGTTTGCCAGGACGATCAGACCGGTTTGGTCTATATAGTCCAAGTTAGGAGTGGTATTTTGATACAGGATTTGTTAGGGTTTCAACTCGTAAATGGGAAGACCTCCCTATCTTATAAATATAAAAGGCTATGGTCGATTGAGGATATCCAATCGATCAAAAACATTATCAATCTACTATTTTACCTTTTCTCTTTACCCTAACTTTTTCGATTCCCATCTACTATTCTTTCTTCGTCTCTACAACGTCTGAGGATGTTTTAAGTGGCCTGCCGACTACAGAGGAGTGCAACGAGCCCCTCCGCGCGCCGTAGGTTCGAGCGCGTTTGTGTGTTGGCCGATTTTAGCGCCGCCGGTAACGTCACAAGCTAATCGACGGAAAAAAAGTGACCAGATGAACCGGGGAAATTTGTCGTTTACCATCTGACGCTTGGATTTGGACCTCACAATCACAAGACCTGTTGCCAGTCCGAAGCAATCTCTCTTTTTTTTTGAGGGGGGTCCGAAGCAATCTCATGGGTCGATCCATCATTAACTGGGCTTGCGAGAAATTCCTATGGGCCGCCGATCCATCGTCTTTATCGGGCCTCTGAGAAACTTGTCGGAGAAACCTCTGGAGAGTCCAGAGGAAAAGAAGAGATCACGCCGGAACCGAGCGGCGCCGCCGATCTCCCACCAAATCCCATGACCGGTGGCAGCGGCGGGCGACGGGACCGCGAGCCTGACCCAGACGCCTCGGCGGCGCTGCCCGTCCCGTGGCCCTGCGCCTCGACGCAGCGGGCGCTCGCCGAGTGCCACCGCCGCGCCGCCCGGGGGCCGCTGCAGCCGGAGGTGCTGTGCCGGCACCTGAACCGGGCGCTGGCGGAGTGCGTTGTGACCGCGTGCTGCCCCGACGAGACCGAGGCCGTTCGCACCCTCTGCGGCAGCGCCGGCACCGCGCTCAAGCGCACGCAGTGCCAGCGGGCGCGCATCGACCTCTCCCTCTGCCTCGAGGCACATCAAGAGCCCTGATCTCTCTGAGCAATCTCATCCGGCACAGGCGTACAGCTATTTTATTTGATGATCAAACCATGTCGTTCTATGTGTAATTCACTTATTTTGTAGGATGTAATTTTGTTGTGGAACATTGGAAGCCCAACCAATTCTGCACAAAACTGTACATTAGAGATGCAACATTATAGATGCAGCAGGAGTGAACTAATAAAACATGTGTTTTGGTATGTGCATGGCTTTGATACGAAATTCATGCTATGATCATGAGTTTCCAGTTGTATTCTTGGAAACAGATCATGAGTTGCTATTTGCTTGCTGTTGATTTAGAGTAGTGTAAAGCAACTTCAAGCAAAGTTTGCTTAATTGCTATTAATTAGTAAACACTTCTTCAGATACATGCACATTAATTTTTTTCAGATTCGTTGTGTGGATTTTGATATTCTGAATGCCTAGAAACTTAGGCTGCCATTAAAACTATGGAGACATTGTGATGGAGATGTTGTTTTTGCTTCTCTATGAAAGTGCTGATGTTACATTGGCCTTATCTGTTCATGGACCAACAGAATACCATTATTTTTACCTGTAATTTGATTTCCTGAGTTCTATTTTCTATGAAAGTGTGTGTTGTTGTAGCCTGCAGCAAGACAAGCCAAAACAGGCCAAGCGGGCCAGGCTGCACGCACGAGCGCGACTGATAGCGCGTTATACTTTTCCCCAAGATACTTCACAAGTTTGAGATCTGACCATGCATTTTACTCATTTCTAAATAAGCCTATATCTTTTAAATCTTTCTTCGCTATTGATTACAAGTCTATCACATGTATTTCAACACGTCTTGGTCTAGTGTAATTGACCTCTGGATATTTTTAACCAACTACACTTCCTTATGTCTCTTGTTGGATGTTGTTGATACCAATTCAGAGTTGATGTTTTCAATTTTGCAATATCCCCCCCCCCCAAAAAAAAAAAACTAGCATAATGATACTTGTGCGGTTTTGCTTGAGAAGTGTAATCATGATGTTTGAGAGGCCTTCTATTCATCGATTGTGATTAATATTCTGATTTTATATGTCAGTTTGCAGTTTGATTAAAGATTCTGGTTTCACATGTGAGTTTGCACCTTGTTCATATACTGTGGCGGGTCGGCAGTGAGCGCACTTGAAGTGTTTTTACCTGCCATTCAAATGCTAGCAGCTAACCATGATTCGGAATCCTTTTGTGGTTGTAACATTAAGTCAGGACTCAAAATGATGCTGTGAATTTGAAAATCTGGATTCTTTAACATGCAGTTTTGTCGGTGGATAATTCTGTTCTGTTTCGACTTTCGAGACCTTGCCGAAACTTGCTTGCTGGGCTATTTGGGCCAAACGTCGTGAAGACAGATACATTAGACGCATGGCCCAACCCAACCCAGTCCGATCCCACCTGCCCCCTGCAGAGCCTACCACGTGGCGTCCACTTGAACCATAGCAATCGGCAGCTTCGTCGTCCCTCGTCCGCTCCGGCGCTCCTAGATTTGCCTCGTTTTGTCGACTTGTATCTTCCACTGCGACGGCGGAGGACGCCGGGCACGCGCTGCGCGCGATGTACGGGCTTCCTTCGGCCGCGCGGCCCCAGCTACCGCCTCAGTTCGCCTGCTTCGCTTCTTCCTCCGTTCCTCGGGTGAGGGCGGCGCCAGCGTACTGCTGCGCCAGCCTGAAGCAAGCGCGCCCTTCCGCCGTCGCTGCAGCCGTGACGGGGCGCGCGGCCGCGCCACTCTTGGCTGCGGCGCTCCTCCTTGCAGCTGCGCCCTATGGCCTACCTGCTACTATCCCTCCAGGTTTCTCCAAGCTCTGATTGTTGTTGCAAGATGCGCAAGCCTTCATGTTGCTGCTGCTGTTGTGTGTGTTTGCTGCATTGCGTATTTACATGTGAAATCGTTGCTGGTACTGTTGGTTTCTTGGAAAGTTGGAATTTTGGACATACTAGTCTACGGAGTACTGCCCTGGCATTTGAGGGTGTGTTTGGTTGCATGCACCAAATGATGCATGCATGGATGATTCTGGATGGGGTGGTTCAACCAATTTGCTTGGACCATATGGTTCTAGAGTAGAATAATGTATTAAGTAGGATGGTCTTATCTTGGATGAGTTGGTCAAACAAAAGGATCATTATTATTTTGAATTATTTCATATATGAATCAAATGATACAACCAACCAAACACACCCTGAGGTTTGATTGTTAGTTATTGGACAATGGTCTTTATCTTAAAAAAAGTGATTGGACCGTGGTAGACTGGCAGTTGGTTGGTAGTTGGTTCTCACGCACGCATGGTTGTTGTGGGCTTGTAGCGCATATAGGCTCAATGCGAGATGTTAATAAGCGGTGAAAGGCATGATCTCTATGAATTTAGCTAAAGAAGGTAAGTACTTAGTCTGCAGGCATACCAGCAAAGCTATCGCATACTGAAACTTGCTCCCCTAATCAAGAAAGGAAAAGGAAACTTAATCTAGTGTAATGCATATTACATAAGGCGTTCATACTAGTTGGAATTCAGGCTGATCGATGTTTTGCCCCCCTCTCTCCCTATTGGACAGCATTTGCCCAACCAGTTTCAGAAGGCGCAGCACTGTTCCGGAAGGCCTGCATCGGGTGCCACGACATGGGAGGAAACATCCTACAGCCAGTGAGCTGCTGAAATCCTTGTGTGGAGCACAAATCTGTTATAAGTTCTGATCATCGTTTGTTCTTAACATGCTGCTTGATCATGCCAGGGAGCCACTCTTTTCCTGAAGGATCTCGAGAGGTAACCTGCCATATGGCAAACTGAAGAATCTGCTGCGGTTTAATTGCTCACTGTTACTAACGCAAAGGAGGCAAACTTGCTGCAGAAATGGAGTCGTTACAGAGGAGGAATTGTATAACATCACATACTACGGGAAAGGGAGGATGCCGGTGAGTTAAACCGTCTGGAGTGGCTATCTTTGCGTTCTTCAATTAGCAAACTAGTTGTTTTGGAGAAGAAGAAGATGAACTGAAATAGTGGCATGTTTGATTTTGGTCAGGGCTTTGGAGAGAAATGCACCCCAAGAGGACAGTGCACCTTCGGCCCCCGGCTATCTGAAGATGACATCAAGCTCCTAGCCTCGTTTGTCAAGTCACAAGCCGAAAACGGGTGGCCAAAGATCGAAGGTGATGGAGATTGATCGGCTGAGCGAGGAGAAGACACTGTTTGTTCTGAACTTGTAATTGTCTCTGTTCTCTGAACTTCTGAAGTTGTAACCTTCTGGTATCTGTTTTCTGAACTTCTAAAATCTAGCCTGAGTTTAGAACAAACAAATGTGAGCAGTGACCCCTGATCCAACCAAGTTCAGTGGCCAGTGGGGCTCAGGGTTCGCTAGTCACGATCTAACAAAGTCCCAGGTCAGCTTCCTGACGAGAGGGTTGGTGAGGTTGGTTGGTGATGCCGCGCGAACTGCTACCAGGCGTCGGCGTGGTTTAAACACGAAGAAATCCCCCGTCGCGCGGCTGCTGGTGCGGGGGAGGGGAAAGCGGCGTCGCAGCTTGCAGCGGCCTCCCCTCGTGCCGACATGCTGCCGCGCACGCACTCCCACCCGGCGCGGCGGCGCTCCGGGCTGGGCCCGCAGCTCTGCGCCGCCGTCGCCGCGCTCCTCCTGCTCCTCTCCCTCGCCGTCCTCCACTCGCGCCTCTCGTCGTCGTCGTCCTCCACCTTCCCCACCTCCCGCTCGCACTCCACCACCGCCGCCGACTCCAACTCCTCCGCCGCCCTCCTCGCCGACGAAGACGTCGACGAGGACGTGGCCGCCGCGCTCGACCCGCTGCTCACCGTCACCACCACCACCGCCACCGACGGTGGCGGAGGCTCCGTCGCCAACCCCGACGACGACCGCATCGACGAGCTCGACGTGCTGGACGAGGACGCCGCGGGCGCCGACGCGGCCGACGACGCCTCCGCCTCCGCGGCGGCCGCCACGTCCCTCGTCTGGGATCACGTCGCCGGCGCAGCCCGCCTGCCGTTCCGCCTCCCCGCAGCCGGCGAATCCCTGTCCGCTGGGCTGCCCCGCCTCGACTCCCCGCGCCGGATCGCCGCCGCCGCCTTCGGATCGGACGACGAGCTGGTGGATCTGGAATTGCGGGTGGAGATCTCGTCCATCGCCGGCATCGAGGACGCCCTACTCCTGAAGCCCGCTTCCGCCAAAAGCGCCGAGACGAGGCTCCGGGCTGGGTGGGCGCGGTGGCTCGAGGGTAAGGCCGACTACCTCCGGCGCGATCGCATGCTCCGCTCCAACCTGGAGTCCCTCAATCCGCGCAATCACCCGCTGCTCCAGGACCCCGACAGCCCCGGCCTCACCTCCCTCACCCGTGGGGACCGCATGGTGCAGCGGATGCTACTAGCTGAGCTCGACAAGCCCGCGTCCAAGAATTTTGAGCGGCGTAGGCTCCAATCTTACGAGAACAAGCAGGGCATGAGAGCAACTGTGAAGGAGAAGCAACAGAAGGGGAGGAGGTGGGGATATTTCCCTGGCATTGATCCACATTTGGGGTTCTCGGAGTTCATGGAGAGATTCTTCGAGCTTGGGAAGTGCTCCATGAGGGTGTTCATGGTCTGGAACAGCCCACAGTGGGCGTATGGTGTCCGACACCAGCGTGGACTCGAGAGCCTGCTCAAGCAGCACCTGGAAGCCTGTGTAGTCATGCTATCGGAGACGCTGGAGCTAGAATCCTTCCGGGAATTTGTGAAGGAAGGGTATGTTCTGTTGATACACAACTCTAGCCTCCATATCTTTAGAATGCACTTAATTGAAATTGTTAATTTAGTAGCTAACAGCCTAACACTAGACCCTAAACAAAAGAAAATGCATAATTCGAACCCGAAAACGTGAAACATCTTGCTAGCAATTCTGAATTGGTGTTGTATTATATAGGATCTACGTAGTATTTAAGGATTGAATTCAGTTTATCAGGATGTCGAATGCATATATTGTACATTTGCACTATGAGAAAAAACAGGATGCACTATTATTGATTCTCGATTTTTATCAGATCTACATGTTGTCCACGTATCCCAATCAGTTTATATGCTGAAATGCATTTATATTGCAGAATAAGTATACTATAGGATGTTGTTTTATCAATTCTCGTGGATGAGTGAAGTCGCATCATATAGTTGGGGTTGTATGAAACACATCTTTTCCTGATGACATGATTTTGTTTACAAGTTATCATTTCTCAAATATTGCAAATGATACACCTAGAACTTGATTAACCTTTGCCGTTTGCCACCCAACTTTTAAACTTTCCACCCGTTTTACACTTTTTCCTGATTGGTTTGCTTTAAAACGCAATCCAATGGATGTAGCTCATGAAGTGTAGTTACTTGTTTATTGTCCTGTATGGACACTGATTGTCATGCATGAGCTAATGTAACGTAAATAGCAATTTCTGTAATTAGAAGTACCTGTATCTTTATTCCCCTTAATTAGCTGAAAGGTGATTGTGTCACCTGTCTAGGTGGCACCTAGACTGTAGATGCCACCATCCCAGCCTCCTGCCTACCTCCTAACTGCCATCTGGCCTGTGAGCAGCTCTGAGGCACCACCCCATCGCTTGCCTAGTGTCTAGTATTTTTCAGGAAAGGGATGCTGTTCACCGCTAACTTTGTGGCAAGTTATTGGCAGTGTCATTTGTAGGAACATTTATGGATTTGTCTTATTACAATCTACTAATTGCAGGGGTCAAACTGTGTATTTTCAGGATTAACCTCACTTAATTATATAATTAAACTATCTTTTATTAGCTTAGAATTACATCTGAACTCTTAAAAACATTACATGTTAGACACTGTGACTTGTATGTACTTTGCTTTTCTTCTTCTTCGAATGAACGGGTATGAGATTGTGCGCCATTTCTATTAGTAAAGAGTATGTACTTTGCATGACTCATTAATACTATGAGCCTTGCTTGTAACCAGTTTAAGTTATAATTATTTTAGCTACATCCATGTCCACATACGAGTTGCTATTCATAGAGCTATATTTCTCTTGCAGATATAAAGTTGCTGTTGCAGTGCCGGATCTTGACGAACTTTTGGAAAGCACTCCAACTCATGAGTTTGCATCAGTGTGGTATGAATGGCGGCAGACAAAATATTACCCGTTGCACTACAGTGAGCTAGTACGCCTTGCTGCTCTTTACAAGTAAGACAATACAAAAACTCAAGTACACAAGTTCCAGAAGTTGTTTGGAGACATGCACTGTTTGCTTTGCATTCTATCAGAAAAAAGAGCTTTGAGGGATAATGCTACATCTTTATATTTGAGCAGAAAAATCCTTTGCAGTAATTCTTGGCAAAAGAGTTACCTTAAGAAACAGATAATGAACAATTTTATCAGTCTAGGCTCTAGCACTCCTTATCAGCTTAGCAGGCAATTTGGCACCGAGTAAATAACATGAAAAGGGAAATTACCAGCTGAAAATACAGTAGTTTAAGTAACTCTGAACAATCAGGCATCTCCAGTTGTAATTTTGGAACTTCAGAACGATACTGAATTAGATCGGTTCACAAGCAGCAGAGAATCTAACAGAATGGTTGTTTGGGGAGTCATATTGTGAATGGACTATCTGATCATAACCCTGAAGTTTACTAACTTATTTGTCCGCCTCCACCTTTTCCTGCACAAGCACAAGGCTATAAAATGAGGGCTAGCTGCTAGTGTGACCCTACAAAAAACGAAAAGAGATGGTGCCACACTCCCATGTTGGCACAACCAATCCTAGAATTAGGTGGCCTCTCAAACCAAGCACCCCGTTAGGATGCGATTGTGCCCACTAATTAATACTACCAGAGCACCTTGTAGTTTGTGAAGTAAGCTTCAGCCGTACACACTGATTCTCAGTTCTTAACCCATTTGGTTTAGTTGAGAACTTGAGATATTATCTACAGAGAATGTCCTTATTTTTAGATCTGAACAATGGCAAATAGTTTGAGATTAAAACCATACCTTTTGTTATCAACCTTCCCAGTATAGAAAATAATTGATTGGCAAATAATGTTTGGAACTTTCTTTCACTAAATAGCTTGAAGCCTTTAACCTTAATTTTAATTACCAAACCAATAATATGGTAAGTATGTTTTCATGAATGTTGATGAGTGTGACACTGATATCAGCCAGAATTTAGAACATAAATGTAATCTTGAGTATTAGTTTGCTGTTCTTTGTGATGAATATGATTAATTTATTTCTCTATGCTTCGCATGCAGATATGGTGGAATATACCTTGACTCTGATGTTATTGTACTTAAACCTTTAACATCGCTCCGGAATACTATTGGTGCCGCAAACCATGTACCTGGAAATTCCAGTTATAGTGGCGCTGTGCTAGCATTTGAAAAGCATAGGTACAATGCTGTATGATTTTATCCTTCTATTTTTGATAAAACTTCATTTAAGTTAAATTATTTATACCATCATGTAATCTGTAACAAACAGATGAAGTCTGCATTTCTATTGATTCACAGAAAAAAAGGACAATATCCATATTTTCTTTTTAGTACACCAAAGTACTAAATATTATTTGTAACTAGGTGTCAGATGTGAGCACTTACATGATTGACTATGGCTACTGCTAGCACACATTTAGAGTTTCTCACTTCGTTTGTGCTGGTTGCAGCCCTTTATTGGAGGAGTGCCTTAAAGAGTTCTATTCGACATATGATGATACCCTCTTGCAATGGAATGGTGCTGAACTTATGACAAGAGTAATAAGCAATCTGTCTAGCAAGGCAGATGAAAATATGGGGCACCTTGACACAAAATTGGAACCCTCTGCTACATTTTACCCTATAAGTTCTACCAATATTATGAGGTATGATTTCTATTCATCCATCTGTGCTGACTATGTTTGGTCAATTTTACTACCCAGAAGCTATATTTTACAATTATCGGTTGCCATCTCACCCTGAAAGATAATATCAAATTATAATATTTTGTATCTAGTATTATAACACTTTTGCGTTTTATTCAGTCTTTTATCCTCACTTTTTCATGATCCTGAATTTCGTAGCTCATTTGTCATGTTCAACCACCTAAAAGCCCTCGGTGCTCCTTACATTTATTTGTTATATGTATCACTGTAAAGTAATTACCAACTCTTCATATGTTTGGCTGGAAGCTGAGTGCTAGCTACAAATCAGAGACATGCATACTCATCATGATGTTGTTGTACTGCAGATATTTTTCAGAGCCAGATAACATGGTCGAGAAAGCACACCATGATGCAATCTTTTCTAGGATTGTGAATGACTCCACCACTTTCCATTTTTGGAACGGCATTACATCTACGCTGGTGCCTGAGTCCAACAGTCTTGTTGAGAAGATCCTTAACCGTTACTGTCTCCATTGCCTTGATGTTTTATAGTTGCACAATCTGAAGTTCCAGCCAAGAATCTTCATTTTGGTTTAGAACACATATACAGAAGAAATCTTTCAATAGGTACTCAGAAGGCCATGGTGTATTGCTGATCTTTTATGGAAACAGTGTGGTGGGAAAAATACCAGCAGCATTGTGTATATATATTCTTTTCACCAAGGCTTGTGCTGGAGCTAGAAGCGAGTGCAAGTGTGTTGACTTAACTGTCGATAGCAAATCTGTCTACTGGCAATACAGAATGCAACAAGTAAAGGTATTTGGAACACTGAGTTTTGACTAGTTCGGTGCATTCTATTTTAGCACATTATATTTTGAAAATAGCATGATTCTTGTTCATGTAAGATGGGTTATTACAAAAGGTTTATGTACCGACTTCCTTTGGTTTATATAGGTTTCTGGTAAAGCTTTTTTTGTTTTTTTTTAAATGACGTGCAGTTAGCAAGGACTAGGGAACAAGAATGTAAACTGAGCATATGCAAATGATTATGGTGCAAATCTTGACTTTGCTGTGCTGTAAAATATTTTTTCCCCAAACACGTATTGTGCTGAAGAGACGACGAGGACTTTATTTAGTGGTATTACATAAACTAGCTCCTATCATACAAGGCTAACGACATGCGGAGTGCGCACAGTGGAATTCAGACCTTGGAACACTGGGATTCTTTTATATTCCTACGAGAATTGAACTGTTTCATGAATGCGAGATGTCTGATTCCGATTCTGTTCCATGAGAGCGGGATGTCTGATTTCCAAACAGAGCCCATGGCTCAGGGCATCAGGCAGCACTAGGCAGCTGCCGTCTCTTGTAGCTGACCATCACCTTCCCCTTGGGCCCCGGCATGACCACGTTCCAGTCCGTCTTGGGGAACGGCGACACCAGCTCCAGCTCGAAGTTCCTCAGCAGGTGGCTCCATATCACCTTGATCTGCATGTACGCGAACGCCTCGCCGACGCAGATGTGCCGCCCGGCGCCGAACGACGCGTACGCCAGCGCGCCGCCGGCCCTGTCCTCCGCCCTCCGTGGCCCGAACCGGTCGGGGTCGTACTTGTCGGGCTCCTCGTACACCTCCGGCAGCCTGTTGTGGATCACCAGCGGGCTCGCCACCGCGTGTCCCTCGGGCACCTCGTACTCGCGCCCGTCCCTGTCGCGCACCGCGAACCCCCGGCGCGCGTGGCGGAGCAGCATCAGCGCCGGCGGGTGGAGCCGCAGGGCCTCCTTGACGCAGCGGTGGAGGGTGTCCATCTCCTGCAGGGCGGCGTAGTGATCGGCGCGGCCGGCCCCGTGCAGCGCCGCGACGCGCGCCTGCTCCTCGACGGCGGCGCGCAGGTGCTTGGTGTGGGTGAGGAGGCGCGCCCCGGTCCAGGTGGCGGCGCTGGAGCTGTTGTGCTGCCCCGCGAAGAGAGCCGAGACGAGCATCCCGACGACCTCCGCCTCCGTCGTGCCGCGGCCGTCCTTGTACCGGGCGTCGATCAGGCACTGCAGCATGTCGTCGGGGCGGTCGGGGCGGCCGCCGTCGTCCTCGTTCAGGCGCTTGCGGGACCTGACGATGTCGGTGAATATCTCGCCGAGCCTGGCGCGCGCCGCGTCGCGGCGGCGGTGCGCGGGGATGGGTAGGTGCGGGAAGAGGATGGTGACGAGGCGCATCCCGTCGTTGAGCTCGCGGAGCAGCGTCCCGACCTCGCCGAACATCTTCTCCCGGACCGCGGCGCCCAGCAGGCACCGGCTGGTGATGAGCGTCACAACGTGCTCCAGCTCCTGCTTCAGATCAACCGTGCCGGACTGTCCCCATCTCGCGAAGTGGCTCTGCAGACCATGTTTAGTCACGTGATGACACGTAAAAAACCTATGTGTTCTACGAAAGCAACACGTGAATGTAGTGCTAGCTAGGTCGATGCATGATTATTACGTACCTCGACTTCACGGACCATGAGCTCGGCATAGGTCCTGAGCTTCGCCGGCTTCATTGCGTCGCCGAAGAACCTGAACTGCTCGCGCCGGGTGGCGTAGTCGACGTCGAAGGCGACGCCGGGGCCGAAGGTGGGGATGGTGAACTGGGAGACCTCGTCCTGGCTGATCTCCGAGTCGAACCCCTGGTAGAAATGGCTCGACACGTCCGGCCCGACCAGGAAGGTCACCTTCAGGTGGAGCAAGCGCACGGTGAAGACGCTTCCCAGCCTCGTGTAGCGGTCGCGGATCAGTTCCAACGTGCCCTTGGCGAGCAGTGCTGGCAGGTCGCCTAGGAGAGGGACCCCCGGAGACACGGGTGGAGGGGGGCGGCGTTTCCTTGTCGGAGTACCCGAAGATTGCTGTCGTCGTCTTGTGATCTTGGTCGCTAGGGCGACGATGAAGAAGAGAGCAAAGGCCAGCCATGTGGTTGTCGGCAAGTCCATGTCCATGACGGGATGGCTGCCGCGTCGCCCGCGTCGAGCCGCCTCGCCCTGCCGATCCGGGGGAGAGAGAGAGGAATAGGATAGGCGAGAGATGAGAGAGACGTCCTTGCTGTTTTACAATATGGGCCCTTAAATAGTTTACAGACAGCTAGACAAAACTATATTAAACATGACCAAATAAGTGTTTTACATGTCCTTAGATGATGATGTTGGTCGTGTATTTTTTTAGCTATAACTTTAAACATGAACCAAGAACGAGACCAGGTGATATCAGTCAATACTAGTGCAATTAAATAACTCCCATGGGCTCGGGCCTGGTGTTCACCAATGCTTCCTTAGCCAAAAAAAAAACATAACCCAATATGATTGCAACAAATCTCTGAAATCATAATTTAGGTTGCTAAACATACAACATCTATCAATTAAAGTTGGACAAGTATGACTGAACAAAACTACAACGTCATGCTCCCTCCGTTTCCAAATTGCAGGTCGTTTTGACTTTTCTAGATGTATAATAATATTTATGAACTAAAAATCTAAAACGACCTACAATTTGCAATGGAATGGAGGGAGTGTATTTTAAAATGGATGGAATACCAAATAGGAGGGACATGCAAGCAGCTGCCACGAAATTGTTGTTAGGACTTACTGCTAGAGATTCAGTTTTGCTAGAGTTCCTGCAGCCTTTACTCCTTCAGTGACACTTCTTGTGTTGATGGAATGGAATTGACGCGGCTTAGAGCAAAGGCATGGAAATATATGTGTGTTTAACCTGCTGAATCGTACAATGCTATAGCTAGCTACCTAACTCAGAGCTACTTGGCGATGGATGCAGGGAGGCCGAGAACGGTATTTGTAGAAGAAACCAAGACCGGAGCGATCGACCGAGGTCCCCTCGAAATCAATAGAAGGCATCATGGTGGGCGCCACTCTGTTTTCTGAATGCATGTGGTTATTCTTATTGGTGGCGTGCAGTGACGCCACATGACTACCTCCATATTCATTCGTTTGGGTGCTGCCGACCAGGGCCGGCTCTAGGGGAGGGGCCGGCCGTGCGACCGTCCGGGGCCTATGAAGCTGCAGGCCCAAAATCATATAGGTAATCAATACATATAATTTGGTTGGTGGACTTTGTTTCGACCTTTCTAAATGGCCCGCGTAACAACTGCGGCCTGCCTCCGTCCGTGCCAAATCAGGCCTGCCAAATTGCTCCGTGCCTGTGCCGTCCCTGATTCTGTATATGTATACGCTCCTGACCCCGTGGTTGTGCTGTCGCTGAGCACCGCGTCTAGAGCGCGTCAGAGGACACAGGCGAGCCGCGAGCGCCGTCAGGGTCAGAGGCAAGTGCTTATTTGAAGTTCAATATTTGTTTTCTTTTTCGTCAATTTCATCAAAAAGCAATCATTTAATTAATATTATTTCTTTTCGTGTAGTAATTCCATTCTTCGTCAATTGCATAGAAGGAGCAATGCCTTGAAGGAGAATCATGGTAATTCTATCGTCAATTGCATATCAGATTCTCTTAACTATTCCAATGACAGTAGTATCAGCCGAAAGTAGTTTCTCCATTTTGAAACTATTGAAAAACTATTTGAGATCAACTATGTCACAAGAAAGATTGAATGGCTTGGCTATGTGCAACATTGAGAAGGATGTTTTGGATGACATTAATCTTGATACTGTTCGTGAAGACTTTGCATCAAGAAATATATCCGAAGACGTTTTTCTACAAAGCACTAAAGCATTATATTTTTATTTGAGGTAATCATAATGGTTATTATTTTTAGTTTTTTTGTTACACTATTGTTATGTTTATGAGCTATATATATATATATATATATATATATATATATATATATATATATTGCAAAAATGATGCGTAGCTATCCTGCGTAGTTCGAAAAAATATATATATTGCAAAATAATTTTTATTATTCATACTATATACTTTAGTTTTGGTATTAAAAATTAGTTCAACGGGCCTTATCTTTATCTTTGCCCAAGGGTCTTCAAAATTATAGAGCCGGCCCTGCTGCCGACTCCCGAGTGTCAATCAGTTGGGCGCGCCGCAACGTGTCTTACCTTCAGATATACATTATATGTGGATGTTAACACTACGCTAGTAAGCATTTGTGCTGGCAGTTAAAATAGGTTTGTGCTAGCGGGTATAGCACCCGTCAGCAATCTTGAGCTCGCACAAATGCCGTCTATGCTGGCGGGTGCTTGCCTGCCAACACAGATGCTTTCTATGCTAGACGATTTCTGTGCTGGCGGGTGCTTATGCTGCCTGCTAGGAATATGTATTTTCTCATTCAATATATTATTCTCGTGAATTATTTATAATTTTTATTCCCATAAGTTATTTATAATTTTATTTATAATTTTTATTCCTGCCAGTTTTTAGCCGTTCCAACAACATAACAACAAACTTGAATAATAAATAATTCACATTATTCAAAACTGCATCGTACGTAATATATAATTCACACTATTAAAATTCCAACATTTGGAATAGAGCTATTCTTTGCCACGCTAATATTGAAACTACTACGCCCATCTACGAAGATTTGTGCACTCATCCGCCATCAACACGCCATCTTTATCAAAGAATGCTCCATCCTCATGACAAATCTCGCGTAGGATGAACCTCGCCATGTCCGTATAAATGTTGTCGATTTGTTTTTCTTCGATCTTGCTATAGTTATTGTCGATGGTAGGCATCTGTAGGTATACAGTAAATGAAGATTAGGATATATTACCATTAGGAAGTTAGCACATGGTAGTGTATCAGAGACTTACATCTTCAGGGTTCGTTCGGTACCTATCATTGTCAAGAATTATGAGTCAAGACTACGGCAAGTGAATTTGTTTTCTCTGCGCGTAAGGCTCGGATGGTTGCACGAGAGGACACGGGGTTTATACTGGTTCGGGCAGGAATAGCCCTACGTCCAATGTGGGGAGTTGCTCGTGCTACTCGTGCTGAGTTTGCAGTAGGGGTTACAAACAGGCGAGAGAGGGAAGCTGGTCCCAAGTCTTTGTGGGTGTGCACTGATGCTCGTGAGGAGAGGGTGTGAGTTGGGGGGTGTTCGGTTGGGTTGAGAGCTGTCCCTTGCTCGGTCCCCCCGTCCTCCTTTTATAACGTAAGGAAGAGACGGGCGTTACAATTGAGCCAGGAGTGAGGAGAAGTAAAAGAGATAAGCAAGTAAAGTAAAGTAAAGTAAAGTAAAGTACAAGGAGAAGGACCGAGTCCCCGGGGTCGCCGCCTTCCCTCTCGGTTTTTGTCTCTTGTCAGCATGATCGCCGGAGGGGAATGGATGTCGTTGGGCCCTGTAGACGACCCAGCGGTCGGCCGCTGTAACCGAGCGTGCAGGACGTGTGTGGTGACTGGCCACTGTAGCCATGCGCGGCGATGATGATGACTGGCCGCCGCAGTTGTGCACGTCGTGGAGGACGGTTGGCCCCTGTTGCTTCACGCTGCTGACCGGGAGGCGCGGCTACATGCCCCTGCCGCCGGGCCGAGCGTGAAACCGGGCAGCGCTCCCTCCTGTGCTAGGGGGCGTGGGCAATGAGTACCCTACGACGAACAGGGGAAGTAGAACGGTGCAGCTGTAGCCCCGTGCGGTCGTGGCTACAGTGTTCCGCCCGAAAACTATGGCGGGTCATGTCGAGGAGCACGGGCGCCTTTCTGCGCGTCAGAGTCGTATTCCGGATTGGCGCCCCATAGGTCGCATTTATGGCGAGATCGGTGGGGGCTCACGAGATCCGTGCCCTCGTCCGCTGGTCCGCGCCCGCCCTCGGGAGAGGCGAAGCTCTGTCCTGTGGGTCCGAATCCATCCGACCCCATGCGCCTGGGGTCGGGTGAGTCCGACCCCTGGCGCCTGGGGTCGGGCGAGGCGGAGCCTTGCGTCGAGGGGTCGGGCGAGTCCGACCCCTTCCGCCCGGGGTCGGGCAAGGCGGAGACCTGTCGCGAGGGATCAGGCACGTTCGACCCCTCTCACCCGGGGGTCGGGCGAGGCGAAACTCTTTCGGCTGAGATGAGGAGCAGCATCGGGGGTCGGGCACGTCCGACCCCTTGTCCCAGGGGTCGAGCAGGTTGGTGGAGGTTACTGTTGTCGGAGGTAGGCCCGGGCCCTTATGACCGTTGTTTAAGGAGTATAAGGAGGTCGTCAATATTTCCCCCCAACAGTACCTTCCATTGTTTTTGATGAACTCGCACATGTAATATCCGCATAGCACAGAGCCGAGAGGTTGCTTATGGCACTGCAATCAAATAGAAAAATGATGAGTTATTATTAATGACAAGTCTACATTATATGAAAAAAAAGTTTTTATGTTCTTACGAATCTATGATATATTATTTTTATAGCTTTCGTCCTTTTTGGATTGTGGACCCTGCCTTTTAGTATGTAAAGCTTGTACGCACTTTGAGGATATAAAGACAAGAGTTAGTAATATACGTTAGGTGCATAGAATGTCAACATGTATTTAAGTACTGCCGAGAAATGTCTTACTTTTGTATAATGCCTATAAAATCCTTGTACCTATCTCTACGATAGCTAGCTGAGTCGAGGACCACTGCTTCTCCTAGCTTGGGTAAAATAATGATGCAAATTCAGCGATCTCTGCATTATATCAAAGTAATTTATATTAAAGACGGCATTAAATAGCACATAGTATATATATATAGTAATTAAAACTAGCTTACTCAAAATTGTAAGGAGCCATGATATAATCCATGTCAGCCTTTTTCTTCATTACTTTTGCAATGTATACGAACATTTTTGTGCATTTCGTCTCTGTGGGCTTTTATTTTTATAGCATTTTTCTCCGCTTGTGTCTCTGCTGCTTCTATTTATGCTTTGATCATTTCCGTCATTTTGAGCTTGTGCTCTAGCTCGCTTATTCGTGCTGGGTTAAGGTACACTACTTTGAACCTGTCATGCGTCAATTCTTCCTCCTTCCATTGCATCCCGCAGAATAGGTTGCTCAGGTACTTGAAATAAAATATGTATGTATTTAAAACTCATGTATGCGGTACATGTGGACTTACAAGCACCATATGGAAACAAGATTCACATCAAGGTGTTGTCAACGGTAAAGTTTGTGCAAATCCTCGAAATCGATCACAATCTGGTACGAGAGAACACCAAGGAAATCCTTAGTTGGGACATGCGCGGTGATTGCTCGAATGCCTTGCTTCATTGCATTCATGATCCATCCATGCAGCTTATTCAGTTCCCATGGGCTCTCCAGCAGATCCCACCGATACAAGAATGGTTTGTGATGCTCATAATCCATTGGGACATCATTTGACCAAAGAATTGGGGTTTTGATCCTTTCCTTTTGCCGAGAGGCGCTGCGAGTTACAGATTTTTCACCAGAAGATGAAGCCTTCCTCTTCAATACGTTTAAAAACTTGTCGACGTCTGTTGATGGAGCTTTTTCATATGTGCTGACCATACGAGGTACCGCTTGCCTCTTGGGAGGTGGAGATGCCAACGAAGGCGAGGTTGGATCATTAACTTCTAAATCATCCACCTGTTCATCATCTTGTAGTGCTGATGTCCTATCATCCTCATTAAGAGCTTCTCGGACAGGTGATAGCATTGGTTGCTTGTCCTCATTGTTAGCTCCCTGCACATGTGATAGCGTCGGCTACTCCGTGTCAACATTTGAATTTGGAAGGGGTAGTTCTTGGATCGGCCGTGAGGTTTCTGGCGATGCATTCATGTGGCGGATCCACTTCGAATCTACTTGGTTAAACATGATTTAGCCGCATAATACGCGACGCTCATGCCTAAACCGAGTACACACGAAGTGCCGTCGGATTTCTTCCGATTTAACCACTTGAACAGGACCATTTAGCAAACCCACACGAAGGTGAGCGGTTCCAGCGAATACAACAAGTCCACCGAGTTAACAAATTATCCATTTAGTTTGGTCATAAAACACACATCAGAGTTTTACAAGGTTCAAAAGAAAACAACAGAAGGTAAAACAGCAAGCGGAAGCTAAACGCAGGGGTTGGACGTCCTTGGTGAGGCCAGCCAAGACGTCAGTGATCCCTTTCCTCGCCGTCTGAGGAGGGATCCCACTCGACCGTCCAACCCGGAGGGAGCTGGGGCGGCCAAGTGCCAACGGAAGAAGGCTCGGGAGCAGCAACTTCACCTGAAAAGAAAAGCCACAACAAGGCTGAGCTACTAAGCTCAACAAGACTTAACCGACAGGACTAAAGCTACTCCTCCAATTCTAGACATGCAAGGCTTTTTGGCTGAGGGGTTTGTTTGCCAAAAGCACTATGTAGATCCCTATTTTCAAGTTTTAGCTCAGGTTCTAAGTTCATTATCCGGTCTAGGTTTGCAACCTATTCTGAGCAAACATAGAACCAATCAAAGGGTATATACATCATCAACAAAACCATGTCATCATCAGATTCCTTATTTACTCAGGGTGACATAGCGATCAAGCAGTCTCAAACTGTGAGAGGCAGACGAATCGATTCGAGTTTCTTAACCATGCATGGTGAACCTAATCTCACGACATCCGCGCACCACAAGGGCCGCTTCCTGTGTCGGCCGTCCCCATCAATTCCCAGGCGCGTGTCAGGTCCAAACTTCCCTTGGCATGCAATGCGCCATAGTCCCGGCCTCTACCGTATTGTGACCGCACTTGCACCTACATGATGCACCATGAGAACCTCGTTCCAGGGACAGCAGGGGTATAAGCCACGTCCTAGTTCAATCAGGTACTAGGCTTCCCCATCCCATACTAGGTATGAGATTAGTACCTTCAAACACTTGATCACGAACACCACCACTGTCGGGTCTTAGCAAGTTTCATAAACAGACAGGGCGATCAACCGACCACCAAAGAGTTACCTCAAACCCTGCCCCATCCATCGTCCTTATAGTTGTAACATAAAGGTAGACATCCAACTCCTACAACTCGCGAGTGACAGGAAATCACTCGGCTTTTACCGTCTCCTATTTAAGCAAAGCATCTACTCGGTCCAACAGCTAGTGTTCAGATCATGGGAGCTAAGTCATGCATCTAAGGTTCCAACCAACTCCTATACGTAAATGCACAAGCATGTTTAAGGAAGGCATGCGCAAGTTGGCAAAACATAGGGGATTCATGCATCCGGGGCTTGCCTTCAAGCGAGAAAGGAGGAAGCTGCTCTTCGGCTTGGGCGGCTTCGGCTTCTGGGGGCAGGAGCTCAGCTACACCGTCATCTTCTGGCGCCGGGTGCAGCTCGTAGTAGCCGTCGGCGAGACGCAGCTCTACATGAATGCAATGCAAGAGTTAGCATTTAGACGGTTATTTCAACAGCAATACTTGCAAGTCTGAGCCCAGAAACTTGCGACAAGTTATAGGAGGGTGGGGAGGTTCAAAGGAGTTGGTGGAAATCAAGAGGTAAGGGTCGGAGGAAGGGAACTATGATGTGACCCTTAATCTAGAGGATTTGGTGTGCTAGGGGTCCTCAGACTCAACGCTGAAAGGTCCCCACGTTTTACACATACACCCTCAGTTCGAAGAAAAAGATACAGCCGAGTCCTCGGGCGAGGCGGAGAAGGGTCGGCGGAACAGACAGGGTCGGGCGAGACGGAACCGGGGTCGGGCGGATAAGAGGGGTCGGGCGAAGCGGACAAGGGTCGGCAGAACAGACAGGGTCGGGCGAGACGGAACCGGGGTTGAGCGGATAAGAGGGGTCGGGCGAAGCGGACAAGGGTCGGCAGAACAGACAGGGTCGGGCGAGGCGGACAAGGGGTCAGCAGCTTACCTTCGTCTCACAAGGAAAGCTTGGGGTCGGGAAAGAGCAGGTTCGGCGGAGGAACTGGAACACTAGGACTTGCGGCGGGGATGTCCGGCGGTGCTCCGGCGGCGGCGGTGCTTCTTGTGGATCACAAGTAAGCTCTTACGCAGCACGGAGGAGCAAGCGGCTGGGTGGATTGGGGAAAAGCGGTGTGGAGCGGAGAGGAGAGTTCCTCAGGGACTTAGTGTGGTGGCGCTGTGAGCTCGAACAGGGAGCAAGAGAAATGGCAGCTAGGGCAAGGGGAACTCCGGCGGGGCTTGCACATTCCCTTTTATAGCGGCGCGGGAGTGAGAAAGGGAGCCGCGCGAAGGCCGGGGAAGAAGCAATGGAGTGCTCTGCCCGGGCGGCGATTGAGCGACGAGGACGGTGGAGCAGAACTCCGGGGATGGCGCCGGCGGTCATTGGGCACTGGCGTCAGGGCGGCGCAGGCGCTGGTTTGCCGGTGGTTGAGATTTGGCGGAGGCGGGCGTCGTCGTGTGGTGGAGCTGATGGAAGTGATCGGGAAAACGGCGCTAGGGTCGAGGGCGCACAGGTGAGAAGACAGGCGGCTGCGGGAACGCGGGCGAGCACGGAGCAACAGATTGTCGGGCGGCTTCTGACAGGGTGGAAAAAGGAGCTGTTGCTGCCGTGGTCGGGGTTGGCGGAGGAGGAATCGTCAGGTAGCGAAGACCGGGCGGCGCGACTGTGGCGAGGTGACGGAAAAGACGGGCGACATCGGGCTCTGCGGCCGGGATCTGGCGATGTGATGATGGGCGCGGCGACGAGGTGCTGCAGAAAGGTTGCAGAGGGGCTTCCGCTGCGATTGGGGAGGAGGGCGCGAGAATCCATTCGGTCACGGGCCGAAGACGAGGCGGAGCGGCGGGCGTCGGAGGAGTTGAGCCACGCGGCGGGGGAACTCTGAAGTGAGCATGCAACTCGAGTGCGCCTGTCGCGGAAGATTTGGGGGAAAAGATCTCGTGGGTCCACCGGTCCGATTGAAGGGAGGTGTTGGGGGAAGACTTAGAAGAATCCGGCGGTTGAGTTAGGGTCGGTGGGGTCGGAACTGGAGGCCAGCGGAGAGTGGTCGGGTCTCAGGGGTCGGGACCAGACTGGAGGTTGAACACTTAGGCTTGGAAAACTAAGACAGGTGATCGGGGGCTCGGATTAAGATTAACTCGAGAGATTTGGGGTCAGTCGTCACAATTCAGAATGATATCTCAATGATGCGATAGTATGTACTGGTTCATTGCACCACCGAGAACCTCAATCCCCTTATCAGTAGGGATGTCTATCTCGCACGACTCATCCAACACAGTAACAACTTTCACCCAGGCGTATTCTGGCGGGGTGCCTTTGGGAACACATGACCTGTTACTGCCATGCCGGTTGCGACCTCTCGAAACTTATTTTGTTTCCTTCCATAAGGTATAACCAACCTACATGGTGTATCCACTTGTATGCCATCAACGGGATACCTCACGTTTGCAATGGAGCCAGCACTACTCGGAGCAACGAATCCTGTCTGGGCAAGTAGCATGGTTGGTTCTGCCTATTGTTGACCATCGGATTTTGTAGGGTCAGCCATCATTTGGCTCATCCCATGGTTGGCTAAGAACTCTAAGAAATCCTGCTTGCGATTTCTCTCATCTTCTCTTCAAGGTTTTTCTTATAACGGTCGTGCTTCCTGTAGCTTGCTTGGTCCTTGGGGAATGGTTTACCCCAGGGCAATGTTGATGACATCCCTCGAACACGTTCAGAGTGCTCCGCGGTTACGATCGCGGTAGTTAGCTGATCTTTCTCCCTATCGGGCCTGAAAAGACCCTTCTTTTACGCCTCAGCAAGCTATTCCAACCTCTCGTAAATTAGCTCTGTTGAGGGCTGTTTGAATTTAACCTTGCCATCGGGTGTTACAGTCAGAATTCGAGCTTGTACCCAAGTCCTGCTGCGCTCATCCAAGCCTGCAAACATATCCGGTAAACCAGCTCTCCTCCATTCTCCTCTCTGCTACATTTAGTGATCTTGGCAGCATACCCTCCCGCACCAAAGTGATGGGGGTTCTCGGCGGCTTTCATAGCCTTCGCGATATTTTGTTCGCTCAGGATTTTGCTTCCGACATGTTCTTCTATTGTTTGAACTCTTCCCACATTTCTGGAGAAATCTTACCGAAGTCATCCCTAGCATTCTTGCCTTTCTGTGCATATTCTTTATTAAGAGTATACCTCCAATTTCTTAAACATCTCCTAAGGAGGCCCTCAGCAAAGTTTCTTGCGAATTTCTCTTGACCTTCAGGAAAAGTGAACCTTTCTTTCAATGTGGCCCACAATACATCCTTTGTAGTGGTAGGCACTTTCTTCCAATTAATAGTCATGATCCAGGTCTGCAATTTATACCTGACAATAGCTCCACATATGTTCTAAAACCTCGTAGATATCCCCTCAGGTAATATGGGCTCACCTTTGGCGCCAAGCTTTTTAATTATGAGACTATCTTTTTCAGGGATCTGGTTTTGGTTTCATTGCACATGTTTCCTTTTCGGATTATTACTAGAAGCAGTAGTAGCCAAAGGTTGTGGTGCAGAGGCATCTACCTCCTCTTCATGCAGAGTAGATGTTCTACGACGTTGCGGCGGGGAATGCATCGGGGATTGGTCATCGTTCTATAGAGAAAACAATAGTTGGAGTTTATCATCTTCATGTGAACAACAAACATATCACTAGCTAGTATATAATGTGCATGTAGGTACCTGATGATCCGCGGTTGGATTGAATTTAGGGTCATCTTCATCTGGACGCCTGCGAGACCTAGGTGGGCTTGGTTTGTACTCAAGTGGAGTAGAATACGATCCACAATCATCGTTAGAATCAGAATCCTCCTATCGTCGTTAGAATCAGAATCCTCATTGTTGTCCAACGCTCTTAATATGCAAAATTGTAATACTTGCAATTAAAAATTATTTATGGATTTATACATATCAATAAATATTTATTATTCATGAATTTATGCATATCAATAAATATTTGTACACCAAACTTTTCCTTTCACAATTTATACATATTTATTATTCAAGAATTTATGCATATTAATAAATATTTGTACGTCAAACTTTTCCCTTCACAATTTATACATATTAATTATTCATGAATTTATGCATATCAATAAATATTTGTACACCTAACTTTTCCTATCACAATATATGCATATTTATTATTCATGAAAATTGCAATCCATAAATATTTAAACACCACATTTATTATGAAATTTTCTTTTCCACAATAATTTGCAATCCAGTAATTATATTTGCATGAAAAAAACCAACCGCTCGGGCTCGGGGAGAGAAAGAGGCGCTTCGGCTCGGGGGAGGACCGGCAGCGGTGCGGGCTCGGGGACGAGCGGCACCTCGGGAAGGAGCGGCGGCGCTGGGGGAGGCGACACTGCGCCGACGGTCGGGGAGGAGGTGGGGCTTGGGGAGGAGCGGCGGCGCAGCATCACGAAGCGACGGTGCAGCCTCGGGGAGGAGCTGCGGCGCTTGGGAATGTGGCGGTGCGGAGGCTCTCAGCGGCCGCGGCGATGTCGGGGAGGAGCGGAGGCGCGGCGACGTCGGGCATCAGGGAGGTGGCGCGACAACGTCGAGGAGGAGTGGGAG
This sequence comes from Setaria italica, assembly GCF_000263155.2. Lineage (NCBI taxonomy): Eukaryota > Viridiplantae > Streptophyta > Magnoliopsida > Poales > Poaceae > Setaria > Setaria italica. The sequence continues at coordinate 43,531,527 of NC_028451.1, read as the reverse complement.
GGGGGGCCTGTGGCCCAAGCTCACGGGCCGGGGAGGGCCGACGGTGGAGAGGAAAAGGGCACACCGGCGGTGGAGATGGGAGTGCGGCCGGTGGTGGATACGGGGTGGTGGCGGACAGTGGCGCACGAGTGAGCGGTGGTGGCATCGAGGAGGAGTTAGCGTCGGTGAGGGGGTTGTGGTGGCGCTCCGGGAGGCGTGGCAGCGCACAGGTGAGTGGCAGCGGCGTCGAGGAGGACAGTGGTTCCGGCACGAAAATTTGGCAACCTGACAGTGTAGTGAAAATTTGATTTAGAAAATTTGGTACCCTAGTCGCGGGTTATATAGGAGAGATCTGTGCGGGCAGGCGCCAGCACAGAGCCTTTGCGCTGGCGGGCGGCCACAGCTCTTCTGTGCTGGCGAGTGTCATTAAGCACCCGCCAGCAAAGAGTTTTCAGCAAATTTCAAACATTTTGAATACTTGCTAAGTATGTTCAAAATTGTTTGAATCTTCTACACCTAAACATAACATAAATGTTTAATAGTGTTTGTAAAAAATAAAACCTAAATACCACAAAAGTTTTTGAATAGTTAGCCTCATAAGTTATAGGGTGATTATGACTTGCAAATCCATTTGGGAAGAACGTACTGTTATAGTATCTCAAAATTATCTTATTATTTTTTATTCATGTTGGTGCACTGGTAAACTGGTTACGAGCCAAATATCATGATTGTTAGACAAAATTATATTTTATTAAAATTTAGTTAAATCAAAACGTAAATGAATTTTCATGTTAACCTTTGAAAAATGTCCATATTTAAGAAAATTCCATGATTTGAGATAAAAACTAAAATGTATGTTTACAAGAAAATACCAAATCCAAGGGGAAGGTGAATTTTGCCATTCCATCTAGGTTTAATTTAATCTTAATAAAATATAAATTAATCAAACAATCAAGATAATTGGCATGTAACCACTTTACCAGTGCACCGACGTGATAATATTTTGAGATAGTGTAACAGTACATCCTTTCCAAATGGATATCCAAGTCATAAGCACCCTGTAACTCATGAGGTGTTTCAACCTATAATGACATGTGAATTAACTAGTCAAAATATTTGTGTTATGTATGAAAATATATTTTTTACATTCACTATATAAGATTTATGTTCAGGTGTAGAAGTTTGAAATAATTTTGAAATATTTATAAAGTATTTAAATTATTTGAAATTTGGTGAAAACTTTGTGCTAGCGGGTGTTTAATGCCACCCGCCAGCACTGATGCCTCCAGGGGTGCGCCTGAAATTCTCTAAGTCCCCACATTGTGAACAGAAATCACGCCGTTAGGCTACCCGACTCCGCCGCTAGCCTCGTCCACGAGCGCCATCTGCTCCCCGCCGGGCCTCCTCCCCTCCCCGTCCGCCGTCACGCCTCTCGAACACCGTCGCTCCACCTCCTCCCCGTTCATCAGAATTGTGGTTCCTCATCCACCTGTGGTTCCACACGTGCATCTGTTTGATCACAATTTTGATCTCCACGGTCATATCATCATCCATCATAACATGATCATTCATTTGCATCATCACCACCCACTTCATCAGAGCTAGTATCGATGTCTGTGTTGTTGAAAGTACCTCCTGCCTCACTATGGTGGGACCACATTGTGTATCCATCCACAAAACCTCGCTTTATCAAATGCCTCTTGACCCATACAATATTGTTGCTACAGTCAAAATACAGATAATGTATTTGCTTTGTCTTGCAAATGCGAGCGTGCTTCTCCGCAGCCTCCACAAACTTTGATACCTCTAACATGAAAGTATGCGAATATCTCCGTATGCCATACATCCATGCTCTATGATCCATCTTTAACAACCTATGACAACAATTATATGTTATATTAACTAATTCTATAAATTTAATTAAATTATGGATGTAGTAACTAATAAGTAGGAAGAAATATAATAAAACCAATTCTATATTACCCTAAGGCCCCGTTTGGATCATTGGAATTGAATTCCATCCTAATAATCATAATTTAGACACAAATTAATTAAGCTAATATAATTGTATGTGGAATATAGTTGTATATTATAGTTGGTGATATGGGAGAGATACTTGTATGCTGCACTTCTACTATAGAGAAGCGAGTCTAAGAGCGTGCTATAAGAATTGAATTCCATTCTAATAACCATAATCTATAGAATCAATTTCCATCTCCCACCCCATGAATTTAAGATAGGCTTATATCTAAACTTTGGAAAGTTGTGGAATGCCACGTTCCAACATAAATTAGCCTACTCCATTAAATAGATTCCAATTCCTTGGATCCAAACGGGGCCTAAATGAAACTCAATTAAGAGATAATTCCCTATTTGACACCAGAAAAATGACCCATTCCTTCCTTGGTCCTGAAAAATTCTTCCTTCCTTATTTGACACTCACTTCAACTTTTATCCCTAATATGATACCGCAGTCCATTCTGTTAACTAACAGTATTAAGTGCCAGTTGAAAAGATGGGTTTGCCCCTCATGTGCAATTAAGGCCCAAATAGGCCCAACTTATTACACAGACGGTCATCTGCACGCAGGCGCGGTGGGGTAGTCGAACGGCAGCGGCTGCACGCTGTCGTTAAGCGGCGCGGCGTGCCGGAACCCATACGCACGGAGCACCTGGTTGTCGGCAAAACCCAGCGTGCGGCACATCCCGTCTTCGTAGCTCTCCCTCTAGTACATCGGGTTCCTCCCACCGCTATAGGGCTGGCAGCCCACGACGTGCGTGATGAGCGGCTGCCACCACCCCTTCTCCCCGCCGCCTGCTGGGCCGGGACGGTGCCTCTCACCGCCGCGTTCCGCGCCGCTGCGTACCTCAGGTGCTCCAGCTCTGTGTGGTGCTGCCTAAGAGCTTGTGCACGCTCGCTGCTGACATTGCGGCCCGTCCAGCGGGGCTCGCAGACGCCGTCGCAGCCCGCCCGGCGCTCCCGGCCACCTCCCCCCCTCCCCCGACGAGGCTCACGGCCGCCGCATCCGCCAGGCCGTTGGGGCCCCTGTTCGCCAAGCCACCCTCGTCGCCTTCCATATGCGCCGCTGCTCGCCGCTGACGCTTTGTCCTGGTGTCACCGATTCCTGGTGTCTAGGGTTTGAGGGACGAGTGAGAGCCTTGAGACCGAGCGTGAGCCAGAGATATGCGTGACAGAGAAAATAACTAACAGGGTCTAAAGGGACGTCTCATGGCGGTGGCTAACGGAATGGCTGACGGTGTTATATTAGGGATGAAAGTTGAAGTGAGTGTCAAATAAGGAAGGAAGAATTTTTCAGGGCCAAGAAAGGAACATGTCATTTTCCTGGTGTCAAATAGGGAATTATCTCCTCAATTAAACCATAAATGTAATGATTAAAAAGAAGAGTGACATCTGTGCTGGCGGGTGCGTAGGTCGCCCGCCAGCATAGTGGCATCTATGCTGGCGGGTGCTCTCCCGCTGGTCCAAGGAAGCTTTGTGCTAGTGGGTGCCAATTACGCCCGCCAGCACGCTAAATTTCCTGTGCCAGCATAAATCATTTCTGGCGTAGTGTAATAAAAGTAGGCTCTTTAACGCAGTTAGGCTTTTTGCCATGGAAATTAAGCTCACTGGTAACTGTAAAACTACTGGCCAACAAATTTGGAACCACATCATCATGCAACCAAGTCAGACAAACACTCATAGAAATTCAGTAGAACATGAACACTTCATTTGAGCAGTTTTCATGTGCTTTTCTGTTCTACAGGATCGGGAAGATAGACAACACTTATTGCCTTTTTCTTTTTTGAAAGGATAAGCACGCGGAAGTGCTTTTTTTAAATTTCGTTCATAGAGACTTAAAAAAAGTTATAGAACTAAAAATATTACAAGGCGCTAGGCAAAACCACGCGCGCGAGCAAGCTAGCACACACGAGGGACATCTCATGGCAAAATTTGCGACAGACGTCTGGGCATCTCTCTCTCTCGGAAGTGGCTAGTCAGCAGTAAATGCATTGCGGGCAAGAATTAAAACAGATGATAGGCGTGGACACATCCTTTGTCACCTGTCACTCCCGGGGTTTTGGAAGGATTAGAAATTAAAGTAGAAACAACACTTCTACAACACGCTGTGTTGGTTTTGTTGGAATATTTGGGCTAGGTCTATTTAATTTATTTAATCTCAAGGTCCACGTTTAATGCTAGGTGGTTAGAGTGGTTAATCCCACATGCTAGGTGGACTATGTGTGCACTAATTGAGAAGTTGAGGAAGAGAGAAAGGGTGCCACGCGCGCGCTTTCGCTCGCCTCGCCGAGGCGTGGCGTGGCGTGCCGAGCCGAGCCTAGCCTAGCTGACCGCGACGCATCCGGATGTGATGTGTTGCGGTGAGGTGGTTGGTTTTTTCTTTTGGTTCTGTTTATATTCAAATCTGTTTTAAATATAAACACTTGCACATACTCTGTGTCACTCACAATGATCATGATTTACTTAATAATATTTAGAATTAAAATATACCGTAAGATGCCTAGATCTCTAACAGATTTGTGGAGTGGAAGCTTCTGGGTAAGATGTGACTCTGCAGTTTAGAGATCAGATCTTAGCGGCTGGAGATGATGAGCGTGGTATGTCGTCCTATAGGTTCATCAAGAAAGAACTCCTTGAGCGCCTCTGTAGGTTACTTGTGATTGCATATATGTTGAAGTGCTGTACTCAGTTTAGACGTTAAGTAACTTTTGCTGACAGAGTTTTTTTTTTTTGAAACCTTGCTGACGGAGCTTGTGGAACGATAAAAGGTTAATTTAAACTTTTTCAGGAAAAGTTGCATGGCCTCTAGTACTATTTTGGACCTTGTTTTGGATCAAAGGAAAATGTTGACAGGAAGTAGTGGTATACAATAGGATTTTGGAGAAACAGGTGCTTGGAATTCAGGATTACACCATTGTCAGAGTAAAACAAACTCTTAAAATGAGGACCTGAGAACCAAGATCTCACTGCACTTAGGTGAGAATCAAAGAAAAGCTTAAGAACCCAGGTACATGTTACTCTTGTTGTTACTTTTCTTCGTAAAATTGGCTTATCCCATGCTTCTCCTTATCTTTTGCTCTGTCTGACATTTTTTTTATCATGAAAGTTTTAAGTCTTTTGTTTTACCATTGATCCAAACACCTCGTTATTCTCCTCACAATCCTACATATGGCGTTCGATTTTCTTCGGCCGCATTTATTGCACTCCCTTTCAGACAACTCGATCGTAATTTGAAGCGTTGTCCAGCTGAGTGAAGCCATGCTTTAAACATGATTCAATTGCTGTACGATATTTTACTACTCAAAATTTAGTAGCCATTAGAACATACAGGTAGCCGTTTACTAGTCTTCTTCCTATCGCAATCGAAGCAGTGAATAGAGGCGTTGCAGCGCACGAATCGCGGTCGTTCAGATAAGCGCCATCAGGGAACAGCAAAACGACATGATTCGCTATTCATTAGTTGTTCATCAGTTATGACGGCGCAGTCTCAATCCCTATCATCTCGTGAACAATCGACGGGTGGGTAGCATGGGTTTTGTGAAAACTGAATCCCTATTCCCTAAAATATGTTTTATCCCAACCACTCTTAAATCTCGTGTTTAAGGAAGACAAGTTTTCATAGAACCCAAATTTTGCATTTTATGAGAAACGAGAACCCAGATTCCTAATTTAAAAGTGTATGGACTTAGATGAGAATCTACAAAAGTTGAAGACCCCTGTTCATTTTACTTGTTCTCAAAACCCAATTCTCCTATAAAACCGCTCAACTCTTGTTCTTATATATTAAAAAAAAACAGATAGCGCTCCTAGCAGGCTGGCAAGCACAATTGTTGTTTGACACTTATATTCGTGGAGGTGAGTAGGTGACCTTCGGTTGAGAATCACATCCCTGCCGTCCACGCCTAATTCATTTTCTGAAAATAGATGGAACCAACTGCTACGTAGCCAAACATGTTAAACCCTAAAACTAGCTTTTGCATCCAGTGATGCAAACAAAGCAACCGGAAACATTAATTTTATTTTTCTGAAAATGTGTTCTACTAAAACCTATTTATTTTCCAAGTGATCCAAGCAACCATTATAACTTCCCTATTAGAGCAGCCATGGTGTAAATAAGCTAGTATTGAAATGGCCGATAGTGAAACCCATGTTCTAAGGTCGGGATCGGAGCACGTGAAATGTAAGGTTTTTTTGTCACCGCTTTTGAACTGTCACATGAATAATTTGAGATCAAGGGTAGCTAACAAGGGTAACTTCTCCAAAATTGTTAGTGTTTCCAGACGATGCTGAACACATGACAAGTCGAAAACCATTGTACTATGCACTGCATGATTTATTTTTGACGAGGTACTGTACTTAGGGGTGGTAATGGATCGTAGCCATCATGCCTCCTCACAATCCAACTTAGCCCTATCTATTTTTAGTTCAAAATCATATAAATTTATAGTCCGACTCTTATTAAGCCCGATCCTTAAATTTGCTAGGCTAAATTAGAGAGCCTTTACCACCCCTAACTGTACTACACGATGATATCATGTAGACAATTGATGCAGCTGTGACGCAAAAAATAACTGAGAACCTCCACTCCCACAGAGTGGACTTTCCTTGAAATCGTTATCAGAAGTAAAATCTAGAAGCTGGACACGGTCGGAAAAAGACCTAAACCAGTTTTAGTGTAGCTTTCGTTTTCCTTGAAAACGAATTGAAATACGATCTTATCACAAACAAATGCGGCGCCAAACCAAACTTCCAAATATGTATGCACGTTGGGCACACGCCGGCCCGTGTACAGATAGTGTGTCCCCTTCGTGTGGGCGGCGAGATCTTAATTTGTGATGGTATATAGTTCTGCGCGTGGAACATTTTGCGCGAGTTGCTTGGGACCAGCGCCGGCCGGATCGTTAGCCGCGCACGTTGTCGGCACCGCCGCGCCTCAAGCTGTCGCCGTATGCGATAGCTCCAGCGCCCTGGTTAAGAAAGAAAAGTTGATCCAAATGCAGTGACAAACAGCGCTATATTCCAAATTTCCAATCATAAAATCGGCTATTGTTTCAGCTTCCAAGCAATACGTGCAGATGTTCTAAAGAACAGGGGCAACTGTTTTGTGGCCATGACCAGGGCATCTGACTGAGGTCGTAGGAGCAATCGCACTCGTACCAGAAGAAGAGTCACGTGAGCAGTACTATCGTCCTTGTGTTGGCATCACCTCAAATTTGTAGGTTGTGTCTCGTTCTTATGTTGCTAGACTCTTGTCCTTTTTAATGAAATACTTGCTCTCAGACAAGTTCTTAAAAAAAAAAGTTAAGGAAACGGTGTGATGATTCTTGGTGGAACCTTCTTTCATGCAAGACAGCCCAAGATTCAAAGCAAACAGCCCGATTCAACCTTGCTTTCCTATCACAGCATTCATCGTGAGCCCAAGCAACCAGCATACGTACATGGTGGCAGCGTGACCTCAATGTTAGGCCCTCTGTTGCAAATTATAAGTTATTCTAATTTTTTTAAGAGTCAAAACATCTCAAAGTTTGATCAAATTATAAGTCAAAGAATGGAGTTTGACCAAATTATAAGTCAAAGACGGAGGGAGTAGCTATGATGTGACTCATTCAGTGACAATGGATGAAAAGTTTTTTACTACGTGTTAGCTATCCCACAGGACGAACTTGCATTTGCATTGCATATCAATCGTCTGCTCCACGCTTTACTAACGGGGACTGAGCTCGTGTAACATAAAAAAAAAACAAGGGCGCCAAATTGCTGAAAAAAATGAAATAATATAACTTACACATCATACAAAAAATATTGTGGCCTTGTATTGACGCCAGAGGCATCACTTTAAGGTTCTTTGACTATTCGCCCCCTCCTATACATATCTACTGAAAATTGTAGGATCGTGGCAGTTAGTAATTTTAGTGTTCAAAGTAGTTACTGGAAATCTCGCTGTACATAGAGCTGCACAGCCTCTATCGTCTCTCTCAGGCAATGTGATCACTTGGAAATGAGGCAAAAAGCTTCATAGGGGTTCCACCTTCTTTACCCGGCTGTGGTCATCTCAATAGGGGGTTGTAGAGCACATGCACGAGCAATCTGTTCCATTGGTGCCTCTTTCAAACAGGCGTTTGTTACGGTTAGTCAACAACTTTATCAGTGGTGCTTTTAGGGATACTTGGCGCCATATCTCATTGACTGGTCCATTCGGATCTTCATACTCAAAGAATTGTTTTACCTGAAACGGGCATTCGCATTTAAGCAAATATGTTGAAAGGAATTCCATATGCATAACACAAAACTGAACTAAGACATCCGCTGCCTCCTGTTACATATCTTCACCATTGAGATAAATAAGATCGAAATATATACGCTATAGACTTTTAAGTGGGGCCCATCAGGTGGACCTGTCAACTCATCCTAGATATTCTGCTTAATCAACCATGTGTACTACATAGTGAACCACAAATTCGGTGGAATGTGCCCACTTGCATATCACAAAAGGAATAAAGGTTAAATTTTGGAAACATGTCAATGACATATTGATAGGAAATTAGCACGAATGATCCCTTAGAATACAAGTTAACATGGAGGTTTTGTTCCCAAATCCTATCTGATGACAACCAGGGCCTTTGCTAGAACATACAAAGTGCATAGATGACTCATATATTGCCAGAGTGACATAATTTGTCAAACAATTATAAACCACTATATATCCATGCTCTTACCATTTCATATTCTAAGCAAAGAAAAATGTGGTGGGGTCAACATCTCTGGCAAAATGCACCGAGCAGATGACTCCAATAGTCACATGTGAGTATGAGTGTGGAAGTATAACAATCATTTCTTCACCACAATAACTTGAAACAAATTAAGTTTCTTGCTGGAGTTCAGCTACAGTTTGATATGGTAATGGCACAACTTCATGAGAATTTCAGTTAAGACAACTACATCAAATCCAGGAAGGCAGGTTGATGAGGATGGTTATACTTTGGTTTCTTCATTTTTTTCTATTCAATCCTCTGAAACTCACTGATCTTCGGTCACTATGCATTACACCATCCAAGCACCACATATATTTCCACCATGCTATGTAGATATATAATGAACAAATCTATGTCCATGTTAAAAGAACACAATTCACCGCACATAGGGCACTGCGGCCAGGAAACATCTATGCAACTACTGGGGCAACCATTTGTGTAGGCAATAAGGATCTTAAGGGAAAAATATATATAGGTAGCATAGCATGAATCATTGCATCTGATAGATGTATAAAGTAGTAAGATCTAAGTGAGATGGTACATACTGACCTTTTTTATTTCTCTCTGGTACTCCAGAATCCTCTCTGAACTTACTCTTCGTAGCATTGAAGTTAAGTATCCAGGTTGTACGGCCTTGCTTGTCTCAACAAATATTGCTATGTTACTGTAGTCTATAACATCTTCAAATGGTAGCTCGATGTGATCACTCACTATAACAGGAATGCATAAACTGACAAGTGCATCAAACAATCTGCACGCTGAGGGGGTGTCTCCAGCAGGATGGAGGCAAAATTTTGATGAGTGCATTCCTCGTGTAGCTGCACGCCGACTCTCCCTTGATTGTGCGCCATGTTTTATGGTTACATCTTCCTCTTTCTCAAGAATTTGGAAAAGTGCATCACGGACCTTCCCACCCTACATAATCAGAATGATAACTGTCACATGAAACTAAAACAAAGTCTTAAGAGACATATTCTGGTTAAAAGAGAAAAAAAAAAGAACTAGATGAATGCAATGTATGTATGCTTAGGCATTCTAGGTTCTTAGCTGGCGCACAGTCAACATGCCATACAGGTGAATACATGTCAATTAGAGAGGTTTAAACCTCAAGTGAACCACTTAACAAGTTTAGGAATATATATGAAACTGCAAAATAATAGTTCAGGTACCTAAGTGACCCCAAACAAGTTCAAGAGCTGCCAGTGAATTTTACTCAATTAACTAATTTCAAGGCAAGCACAAATGCATCCTAGCTTTGTTTTCATCCAAGCTTCACTCTAACACAAAATGACAATTCAAACATTGGAACACCACCAATACAAAACCATTTAATTAACATCATGTGAGAGTACTCTTGAAATTAGCAAACCAAGAGTTAGACTTAATGTTAATGTTACCTAAATTCCTTTGCTCCCTACATGATATATGACCCCCTAAAAATGTAGTTGCACTTCAAATGGAACATGGCTCCTAATGTTATCAGGCCATCATTTTTCTTTCAAAAGATTCAAAGTTCACCTCCTTGCGGTAGCGATTGCCCATGAAGAACAGCAATGAGGGCCGACCATCTACCCCGACATCACCCTTGAAGGAGTTGATTCGGTGTGAGTAGGGCAGGATGACATCCTTGACGAGGGACGCCTGGTCGCTGCGCAACCGGCCAAAATCAGAGACCAGGAGTACAGCATTGCTAATCCGGTCGATCACCTTGTACAGCGCGTTGGGATCCTGGCAGATGAAAATATGATCCCTCCCCCTGTGCTGCTGCCAGTACGGCTGCAGCTCCAGCCACGCCAGCAGCTCCTCCTGCATGGCCTCGTCACTGTACGCTGCCGCCACCCCAGAGGCGTTGGCCGCCGCCGGGGGTCGGATGGGGTTGACAACGAGGCTGAGGGAGGAGAAGAAAGGCACGTAGAAAAGGTCGGCGTTGCTCGGTTCGTCCACGCGTGCTACGGGGCGGTCGCGCGGCCCGCGGCGGAGCAGGTCCTTGAAGAGCCACCACTCCGCCGAGTGCTGGTGCCCCGGGTACCGCAGCTGCTCGTCGGGGAGCACCGCGGCTGCGTCCGCCGAGCCCGAGGGCGCGCGCGCGGCCATGTAGCTGCGCACGACGCCGTACGTGAACTTGGGCGGCAGGTCGTACATGTAGATCTTGACGGGGGGCGGCGGAGCGGCGGGTGTCGCCGGAGATGAGGAGGCGGAAGCGGAGCCGGAGGCGAGGGACCGGGAGAGGCGGGAGGCGGAGGGGGACGACGGGGAGAGTATGACGAAGAGGAGCGCGAGCGCGAGCGCGAGGAGGAGTAGGAGGACCGGGGAGGGGCGGCGCGACGGCATGGCGCGCGCGGCGAGCGCGAGGAGGGATCTGGGGAGGAGGAGGTTCAGGCGGGGAGGCGGCGAAGGCGGTGGCGGCGGCACGATAATCGGGGACGGGCGCGGCTTGCGGGGCGGCCTGCCGCGCTCCCACATGGGGCCGGCCGCGCGGTGGGGAGGGCGGGGATGGGGAGGTGGAGTGCGGCGGTCGGCGGAGGATGGGAGGGAGTGAGGCGGGGGCGACGGCGATTGCGATGCGAGGACGACGCGGCGTGGCCACCCAGTGGGTTACGGGCTGTTGGTCCCACCGGTCGGTGTCCGTAAGTTGTTAACACACTTCTTCTTTCAAAGCTCTTCTGGGACATTGTACTTCCCTCCTAACATGTTAAGTTGTTAACACTCTTCTTCTTTCAAAAAAACATTTCAGAAGTTCCAGGTGATTTTTTTAAAAAAAACACTATAGATAGTAAGCATTTCATTATTGCGCCTACAAGTGAAAAAGAACTCTTGTACTCGAATCCAAATAGGCAGTTTTGACGGTAGGAAATTTAACATCCGTTGATAAACAAATAGTTCATGCAGAATAATAAATTATCAATACCTCCAGTCGACACGTCTAAAGTTAGAGGCCATTAGAGAGATGACATTTTGTAAAAGTAGTTATGCAACCCCACCCAATCTTTATTGAGAGGATGTCCCTAATTTCGTGTGCAAGGCAATGATATATCATTGCTATAATTTTACATCTAAAACTTGATGATGTAAAACTTGTTTTTTCCCAACTTGTAATAGTTCCAAACAAATGACAGCGCGGGTAAAATAGTATGAAAACAGAGCGCGACGTTCCAAATGGAACTTGTACTCCAAATGTGCTGATAGCGGGGTTTTTTTGTGTGTGTGATGAAGCATTCAGGCCAAGGGCGGATCTAAGGCCTGGGCTGCAGCCCGGGGTGAGTTTATGTAGCCCCTTTAACATATGTGGTGTTTAGCTAAAAAATTATGATATCATTAGAGAAAAGGAGGCTCAGGAGGTGTGAATCAGTAGCTCAGCCTGGGGCACAGCTCCATTCTGGATCCGTCTCTGATTCAGGCAACTATTCATACATCTCATCCATGACGTGGCAGGTCATGTAGCTTTTTGGAAAGTTGAGATTTAACCGTATTAGCAGTTTAGCACCAGCGATTGGGTCAAAGAGCCCTGGTAAGACGCGCGAATATTACATGAAAACCAGATAAAGTTGACTACGTTTTTGGCGTCCTTAGAGGGACAGACGAACATGTACTAGCCGTCGATCGCTTTCTGATCAGAGATCAATCCTCAAGTCGCAGTCAGCCGGATCGCCTCCTCCGTTATCGACGCCGCCTCCCCCAAGCAATCTACGTGGTGCACTATTCCAGATCACCGTATGCGTGTCGACGACATCCATGGATGAATTTTCTGTGCTAGCTCCCCTGACTTGACGCGACGCGCGGTAAAAAATAAGGTCCTTTTCACCGCGCTGATGACAACAATTCTCTTTCACTGCTAGGGGCCAGGGGCGCGGTGAGGCAAAGGCGAGCAAACTGGTACGAGGTGCGAGAAAGTTGAACGGGGACAGGGATCGGGGACGGGGAGAGTCCAAGCGCTGGCGTCATGGCTCCCCTCGGGCGTCACCGGAACCAGCTCACGTCGTCGTACGCCTTTGAAGTGGTCTCCGATCGACGGGGCACATCTCGGTGCCCGGCCGAGACCCGATCCACATCGTCCTCTGTATTACTGAGTAAAATGCCAACGCATGCTGCCCGTCGCGGGGCCGGTCCACGTGCATGCCCGGCGGGCGACAAATCAAACCCGCGGAATTCAATTTCAGACACGATGGGGCTGCGATCGGTAGACGCCAGGCCATGCGGTCGGGCTTTCCTTGGGACAGGAGGAATCGTCTCTAATTCGCCGCGCCGCCCCCCGCACACCCCGCGAGGTCGCTCCGCCGTCGATCGGCCGCGCGCATGCGGGAGCACGAATCCCGGGGCTGTGGTTGTCGGGACCGTGCGCCCCGCGCATGCGCTCGACCCTCCAAACGCCTTTCTTCGCGGGGTCCGTTGAATGTGACTGCGCTGGACCGCTGGGGATCGAGCACGAGCAGGCGATGGCGGAGGAGGCCGCGTAAACTTTCCTGTCAACTCACCAGACAAACATTTGAATCTTGATTTTCCGCGGGAGGATCCAGGCGGTCATGGGCACCGAGGCTATAAAAACATACCCCTGCCAGTCCTCCTCATCGCCACCATCGACATTGTTTTCCAGAGCTAGCAGCGCCACAGACGACGGTGTCAATCGTTGATCGATTCATCTGCTTCTCAATTCACCGACTGATCTGGTCGAGCAGCTAGCTAGCTTAGCCATCCGATCCATCTCGGTCGGGGACAGCATCGCACACAGCACCGGTTGCCACTAGCACGGTCGAGATCGTCGATCGGGCGCACGCCGCATTCCGGAAACCGCGGAAGGAACTAAGGGCATCCATCACCGGCGGTGCTCCGATCGATCCCGCACATTCCGCGACGATCAGTATAATGGCAGCGTCGTGCGGGCTGCAGCAGAGGCCCGTGGCGTCGCGGCTGAACGCGTCGGCGGAGGCGGCGGCCGGGAACGCCGCGGCGGCCGCGCGGTGGGCGGGGCTCGTCGACGACGAGCAGAAGACGAAGCCCGGCCGCCGCAGCCGCGGGGCGATGTCGCCGGCGTACGACGTCTTCATCAACCACCGCGGGGTGGACACCAAGCACAACGTGGCGCGGCTGCTGTACGACCGCCTTGAACACCTCAGCGGCGGCCGGGTGCGCTCGTTCCTGGACAACAAGTCGATGCGCCCGGGCGACAGGCTGGGCGAGAGCATCGACGAGGGCATCAGGCAGTGCAAGGTCGCCGTGGCCATCTTCTCCAAGCGCTACTTCGATTCCGAGTTCTGCCTCCACGAGCTCGCCTCCATCGTCGAGTCGCGCAAGGTCCTCATCCCAATCTTCTACGGCATCAAGCCCTCCGAGCTAATCCTGCCGCAGGAAGTGGCCGACTCCAAAGCCCACGCCCCCAGGGACATCGAGCGCTTCAGGCTCGCGCTCCAGGAGGCCAAGTACACCGTCGGCCTCACCTACGACCCCGCCACAGGGTACGTACACACTGCACGCCGCCATTGAAATTCTTCTCATGATCAGCCTCTGCCGTCTACCTTTTTCCCTGCATATACTACATGCAATATGATGCAGCTAGCTTGGAATTGATGAACTAACTGAATGGCGATCTCTCTCGATCTGCAGGGACTTGGCCGAGCTGGTGTACACGGCAGCGGACGCGGTGATGGAAAGGATTCAAGAAATGGGTCAGAGCATGCCACAACGGCAGATGATCGCATCCAGGCTGTGACCATTTGAACGGAACATGCACATACATCAGCAACAAGCTGCGTGCAAGCTGGCCTGCGTCATCAATTAACGACCGGGAAGCATGCATGGTGAACAATAATACAAGTACAGTAACTCATTAACACATGTAGGGGATTGGTTCATTTTTTTTTTCATTGTAATTGATTCGATTTTTTTCTGATTTAGTCATTCTTTCATAAATTTTGGGGGCGATTGTTAGAATTAATGTATGCCCATGTAGAATAAGCTGCATGACTGGCCATTCACGGTCCTTGCGAAGAAGACGTGTGGCTTTTTCAAATAATGACAGCCACATGTGTACATGTAGAAAACAAATGAAATTGTATGTAACAGGTGATTTTTTACAGACTGCCACTGCAATGGCCTGTTGCATGGCGCTGTTGGATTCAAACGTCTTTGTCTCACACCCATTTTCCTCGCCATGGCCTGGGGCATACACGTATACTTCATGTCTCGTCTCTATTTCCAGTTATTTGACTGTACGTGTTTAATCCGCAACGAGTTTAGCATGGATCGTTTGAAAGAGTGGTATTAGGTTTCACACTGTAGCAGCTAGCTCTTCACCGTGACAACGGGTATAGGGTATACCAGCTACATTGTGTACTTTGAACCATGTCATCGCTTCAACATTATCTCAGGTCTAAATATTACATCTTACTCCAGGAACTAATACCGTGTTATTTGATTATCAAAATGAAATTTCGGGGAGAAAATGCATGCACTGATTTGGAACGGGGGTGTGGTTTTTTTTTTTTGCATAAGCCTGTTTTGATTTTCGAATGGACTGATGCATATATTTTCAGTTAATTTAATTATACATTTGATTTCTTCTGTTCTATTGAATTGATAAATTTGATCTGCACGCATATGGATGAAATGAAATCTGCTATTGCCACTGCATCATATATATATATATATATGCATTCCTCCTCTACATGTTAAATGAAACTTTTTTTTGGTGTACTGTTGGAGGACTGCATTTTAACAAACGAATTTAGCATGGGACTATGAGTGAGAATTTATGCATTCTCTCTCTCTTTTTTATTTTAGGGCAGTGTGTGCGACATACCTATGTGATGTACGTACACTAACACGAGCGCAGTGAAGCTGTGACCAGATCTGGCGTGTTGGCGCTCCCCTCCCCATGCGGTCAAGCCTGACTTGAGGTAGAGGGTGGGAGGGCTGGGGTGTCGGTTCTAGTAAAAATGATGGAGGCCGGCAATGGATGGGTAGCGGCCACTGTGGCAGTTTAAAGCGCAATGGATGATATATAAGGTTGAAAACGAGGGCATTTATTTGTGTCTAATACATGTAATTATGTATACAAGTGGCATGTTACAAATATATAAGAGGCAAATTCTGATGGTAACTAACCGATTTTGACCTTTATAGTGGTGTTTTTCATAATTTGGAAAGTTTGGATGGCAAATTTCTGTTGCAAAATTTTCTTAGAATTATCCTCTTGAGGTTCAAATTTTTGTTTGGAAATTTCAGCAGTAAAAAGCTAATATTTCTATAACTAGTAGTAGCTATGGATCTCTTTGCTACTCCATATGGTAAATATGGTTAACTAGTAAACCAAAACCTTTTTTTTACTTGAACATTGTATAAGTCCATATATACAATTATTTTGCGGAATTCAGTTAAGGACCCAGTCCATCTTACTATTACTAATTGAAGGCTCCTTTTGAAGCCTCCAGGTGAAGCCACCTAGGATTCTTAGGTGGACACCCTAGAAAAAGAGAGAAATCCTAGAAATTCTCACAAAAAAGCAAAACATCCAACCATCAATCGATAGATTCAAATCATCATATCCATTGGATCTATTATATTTTTAAAAAAATTATCCACCTACGCCATTATGAAAATAGCCTAAAGTAACCCCCTAAATCTATATATAAATTACCCACATCTGCCATTATATAAAATAAACTAAAGTAACCCCTTAATCTTCATCAAAATTACCCACTTATGCCATTATAAACAATATTTAAAATAACCCCCTAATTTGCAACTGAATTGCCTACCACTAATACTTAAAGTAACCCATTAAATTTGCATCTATATTACCCACACATGCCATTATTAAAAATAACATGAGGTAACCCTACGTTTTAATCAAATAACCTTAATTAAAAATATACAACAATATATGATTCTAAATCGTCTATATCTTACACTATTGGTATACGATATAATAATTAAGGTCTTTACGTATGATGTGTGTCACCATTTATAAGGATATAAAGTGATGAGAATATAAATTTCTATGCTAAAATTGTATCTCAAAATTAGGGTTCATTAAACAAATTCAAGCGCATACCTGTGATGCAAAGTGAAAAGTTAAAGATTATAAATGTGGATGAAAATATTATAGAGTAATTACTAACTAAAATCTATCATAATTAGATAAAGATATTAAGTATATATCTACATAAGTATTATGTTTGAATATTTAACAAACGAGAGGTAGCTTATGGTAATAGTTTTGTAGCAATGTAGTCTTATTTTGTTCCATTGGAGACTCTGTATTAGTTCCCACGAGACAAGATAGAAAAAAGAGATCTATTATATTTTCTAACCACAAGACAAGCTAGAAAAAAAGAGATAAATTCTCATAAAAATTAAAAAACATCAAACACCAATCCTGTAAACTCTAATAATCATAGCCATTGATCTATTATATTTTCTAAAAAGTTACCCACCACTGTCATTGTGAAAATATTCAAAAATGAGCTCTAAATCTATATCTAAATTATCGAGCTCAGCTATTATAAAAAATAATCTAAAGTAACCTCATAATAATCATCCAATTTAGTAATACACATCATTATAAAGCATAACTTAAAATGTCATTCAAAAATTTTATTTATGTTACCCACGAATATCGTTATTAAAAATAACCTAAAGTAAACACCTAAACCTTAATCTAATTATCTTCATGTGCATCATACAGAAATGTCAAAAAGTAAAGTAATATATGATTCTAAATTACCTATTTATGTCATTGTTAATATAAAAATACTAAGTTAAAGTATATACACATGATGAGTGCCACCATTTAGACCATTTATAAAGTATACGAGGAATCGATGATAAATATTGATTTGTATGCTAAACATAATGTATGGAGGATTGGAGGTGTGATACAAAATAGAAAAAGTATGAATATGGATGAAAAGGTGCATAGAATAATTATTAATTCAAAATCAATCACAACTGGATAAAGATAGGTACATATCTATATAAGTATTATGTTGAAGTATTGAAAAATAAGAGAGTAGTAATTAAACAATTTTAATTATTAGCTAGAGTTTAATTTCTAAATAATTTTTAAATACAATAGCTTTTAAAAATATTAGCCCGTGCGGGAGCACGGGTTGATGGACTAGTTATATAGGAATTCAACATGGTGAAACAGGGCCGGAATGAATTTCAACAATAACATTGTCCCCCGGCTGGTTACATACATTGATTTATACTGGAAGCCACCCATAGTTTTGAAACTATACATGCATAATTATGTTGATATATATTCAAATGGGTTTTATAGAACCTTCAAAGTTCAAAAGGAACAAACGCTAAATGAATTAGACAGTCTACACTTTCTCTAGACTTGAAGGAATTAAGACTCAAACTTTGAAACTTTATGGAATTCTGGCCTAGCTTGTTGGTTGTGAGATTTGTATAGTTGTTTCGTACCTACATAATTGCGGTCCCACCTTTAGGTGTTATATTATATTTTTTTGCAACCAAAGACTGTTGAATTCTTTGCCCTTGAATTGGAATAGTCCAAAAGCTCTATATATATCCTTATATTTCTACTGGTGGCTAGTGCTGATCAACTTTGCATGAGGTTAACTGGAGAACGCATAACAAGGGTCCTGTTGAAAGAACTTTTTTACTTGATGTTAGTATTAGAAAGGTTATTAGATTAAAACTTATTGCATTCGCAAAACAAAGAGAAAGGTTCAAAAGACAAGAGTCTACTAAGACATTACACGTACTACTCAGCTAACACTATGAAATTTGATGCATGTGAACAAAAAGATAGTAGTAATGCGTGTGACTAATGTCAACTGTCAAAGCACGCGCGCACGACACGAGCGAAGATCAGAAGTACCGCCTCAAACCAAGCTCGCCATGCTAACAAGAACCAGTCTCCAACCGCGACTATGGCACATTGACACTCAACTCTCTCAACAAGCAGGTGGTTACACACTGGACGACCGTTTCCTGTTACAGGCTGTTAGGCTGGGGGGACACTTTCCGAGCACCAACCCTGCTCCCCCTTCAAGTTCAACGACATTGTGTACGGACATGCTCGTTCTCTCCTCACAACAGTACGGACGGGCATGTTGGCATGTTGCTCTCCCGGATGGCGGCAGCGGCGGCACAGCACAGGAGACGAGATTCAGATTCTCCTCCGCGGCGTGCCCTTGTCCTTTTCGGCCGCCGCCGGCAGCTCGGCGTTGCATTTATTTATTTCCTGTCATATTAGCGCGTTTAATTCGTGCTTGGCATGGGGAGGCAGGCCGGGAGGGCGGGAGGACGACGCCGTCGTCTCCCAAGCACCAGCAGTCAAACCGTCAAAGCGCGCGCGCGACAGCCGCCAGGGACACCACAAGATCACCGGGCTTTCGTCGTCCGATGCCGCCGCGTGTCTCTCTCTCTCGTCGCGCGCACGAACTCGTTCCGGGATGCGGTCGTCAACCGGGCCACGAGGCAGGGACGCAGCAGCTGACGGGTGACGGCTGCTGCCCGCCGTGTGACGCGACGAGATGATGACCGGAACGCGACGCCTGCGGGGGCGCGCACAGAGATGGATATATGGGTGCTAGCGTGCTGCACTAGCTGAATTCTGGGCACAGTCAGTGTTCAACCCAAGATGCATGCGTCTCGTGCGCGCTGTTTCATCGTTCAAGCAGTTCGCGAATGATCGAACGGGTCGTAGCTGAGCTCCTTTGGAACTTGTAAGGTAGCTTCATATGCCTTTCCCGCATTTGTGGTGACCAGCACTGACTGTCTCCGATCCTCAAAAGATACAGTCTCTTGGAAATTAAACGCGGTACAAAAAAAATGCACTAGCCCTTGGCTATTCTCCGGCATAACCAATTCCACAAAATGCTATCAGAGTTGAATGGGAGAATGCCCTAGCTTTCTCTTGTCCAAAGGTACACTGATTCTTCAGTGATTGGATTGTATAGTACTCTCTAGTAGAAATAATGTTAGTCTTAACCGGCAAGCTAATGCTCACCCTAATCTCTAGCAATTAATTTGGCACGCCTGCCTCCACGGAAGAGTCGCTTCCTGTTCAAGACGTACCTGTGTGAACGCATGCACCAGTGATCGATATATATCCCCCCAAAAAAAAGAACGAAAATGACAGACCTGCAAGCATGAGGGAATCGGAGAACGCACAAAAGGAGACAAGAGCGTCCGTTTCCGCGATCACGTTGGCTGACAAAGACATGCTCAGATAACCCGATCATGGCCCCGACAAAGCCGATCGTTTTCTGCTTTCTGCACCAACGACTTCCGTGTCTCCCCTGTTCTAAATTCACATTATTGAAGAATTCGGCGAGAAAATGAGGTGGCACAAAGCAAATCAATCATTTTATTATTATCACTGATAGTACTTGCTCCGTTGTTGCGTGCAGTTCCGGGTTTTAGCGGTACGCGACGAGCCTGAAATTTCTCCGCGGCTTCAGCTAACCGCCCGCTCTGTTGTTTCTATTTCCCCAAGCTGCTTCAGAAACTGCAGGACTCGACGGCGTTGTCGTCTGACCGGCCTGACCCTGAAAATTCAACGTTTCATTGCAGATGGTACTATCCATCCTGCATTCCTGCTGCTACAGGCCTCCATGTGCCATGTCTTATGGAGTCTGGGAGAGACAAGTCGCCCCGCGCCAAGCATCCAGATCCATTTGCAGTTCTCTAGCTACTTCTCTTCATGGGTCAAGACCAGACGCGGCTAGTCCTGCAACTCCTGTTTGACCTGCATGCGCAGCGCAATGCAGCAGCCACATCATTAAGATGAGCATTGATCGGCCCGGATCACCAATCACTAACACAAGTCAGGGTTTGATCAACCAAACAATAATCGGCGGATCGAACGAACGAACGAACGACCGGCCGGTCAGAGGCTGAGACCCCGGAATTGACAGGATCAAAGGTCAGCCAAACGATTAGCAGCGTTAACACTTTAGCAGTCCCGGCCCCAGACGGAATACGTTAAGCGCCCGCGATATACGTCAGTTCACTCGTTAAGCTGTGTACGGGCGATGAGACTACTTGGAAGCTACTCAAACGTCTACAGGATGATCTTTCGCGGTGAAACTTCTCATCAGTTGATGAAGGTCCTGACGGTTATTGCAGTTGGGACTGAAATACTATTTTGTTATTGATTAGTGTGGTCAACTGGTCTTTGATTTTTGGAGCCTACTGTAGACTGGACTGTAGTTAGGATCCCCATGCAACTAGGGTGGTACTCTAATTTAAAGATCAGGCTTATTATCAGACTAATAAGGATCGAGTCATAATATTATATGATTTTGAATTAAAAATAGATAGGACTGTGTTGGATTGTATTACCACCCTTATATGCAACTTGTATAGTTTGTTTATTTATTTTCTTTTTGAATAATCAGCTTCCTTTTTCGTTGACAGTGACTTCCGTGGTCCGATCCAGCGTGCAGCCATGCATGGACCCGGAATGAACCATACTGGCATGACCGGCTAATAAAGTAATGCATGCGCGGCTTAGGGTTCGCGTTCGTCCAAGGATGGACTAGAATGCTTACGTTAAAGACTCGTTTCAGAAATCAGAATGTATAGTATATATAGAAGACGATACGCGAAAGAGAATTTGTGTAAATTGTACACTGCTAGATTTCGCTTGTTGGCACCGAGCCGGTCGCAATTCACGTTCTGCTCTCGCTTATTTACCTGAACGCTGAATTCACCTGCTAGTGCAGCAAAACTCCCGAACACTTTGCTGTAATCAAAGGTTTCACTATGATGAGCAACTTGTTTGGAAACGGGGCGGTGGAGTTCGTCGACGAGGAGGAGATGATGATGATGTCCGGCGGCGGCGGCAGCGGCGGCGCGAGGGCGGCGGCGTACGACGTCTTCATCAACCACCGCGGGGTGGACACGAAGCACAACGTGGCGCGGCTGCTGTACGACCGGCTGCTGCAGCTGAGCGGCGGGCGGGTGCGCTCCTTCCTGGACAACAAGTCGATGCGCCCGGGCGACCGGCTGGAGGAGCGCATCAACGCCGGCATCGGCCAGTGCAAGGTGGGGGTGGCCATCTTCTCCAGGCACTACTTCGACTCCGACTTCTGCCTCCACGAGCTCGCCTCGCTCGTCGAGGCGCGCAAGGCCATCATCCCAATCTTCTACGGCATCAAGCCCTCCGAGCTCGTCCTGCCGCAGGACGTCGTCGACAGCAACGCCTACGCCCCCCGCGACATCGAGCGCTTCCGCCTCGCGCTCCGCGAGGCCAAGTACACCGTCGGGATCACCTACGACCCGGCCACAGGGTACGTGCTCTACACGCCCAGACGACCTAGCTCCGACGTCTACCTGCATTATGCAATACAATGATGCAAACTAGCTTGGAAGAACTAACTGTATCTGCAATGGCGATCTCTTGATCTGCAGTGACTTGGCCGAGCTGGTGTCAAGGGCAGCGGACGCGGTCATGGAGAGGATTAAAGAAACAGAGATGAGCGTGCCACGAAGGCAGCAGATGATCGCCTCCAGGCTGTAATTTTGAACAGATCGTACACCGACTACTATTCAGGCCAGCGAATCAGTACAGTTAACGACGACCGGATGATGAATAACTCATTAACCTGGAGGGGGGATATTGGTTCATTTAGTTTCTTTAGTCAATTTTTGGGTAAATATGAGGTGATAGAAATATTTCAATGTAGAATAAGTTACACGACTGACCATACGCAGTCAACGCGAAGATGCGCCTTTTGCAAATAATGACAGGCATATCTACATGTACAAAATGAATAAATTTCTATGTAAAGAAATGGTTTTTACAAGCTGCTAATGCAATGCGAGTCTATCAGACTCGCTCGTCATGTTCCATCTTTTTTTTTTACTTTTCCTTCAATGTTTGCAAAAATAATCGTGGATCATTTGAAAGTGCGGTACTATGTTTCACATTTTATATTAGCTGCTTAGCTTCACAGTGGCAACTGGCAATAGGTGTTAAATTCCATGTATATCTCCTTCTCTATCAATATAATACATGCTAGAGTGTTGTACTGTGTGCTTCGAACCATCTCATAGCTAGAATATTTATTTAAGTTTATTTACAGTACTCAACGTGGTAATACGTTAGCATTTTACTGGAAAAAGAAATGTTGAATGGTGTTTCGTTATTTGTTTGTCCAAATGAAATTTAGAGGGGGAGAATTGACGTGCTACTCTGGAACGGCAGACAAGATATTATTTTGGGAGGGTACATGTTTCCAAATGAAATTATGTTGATCTCGTGCATTCTATTGCATTTATCAATTTAATCTATGTGCATGGATGGTATGAAATGCGTTCTTGCAAGGCATCACATATATATAGTCCTATGCATGTTAAATGCAACTTTGCATATCCTGCAGGAAAACTGCATGTCGACGCTCAGCTTTTCGGTGTATGTGATGTTCATGGAATTCAACAAAAAATTTCTGGCCTTCCAATTGTGGCTAAGTGTAATTTGGCACTGTGAGTGACATTTATTTTTATAAAAGGATGGCATGTGTCTATGTGGTGTTTTCATAGCTCGGATGGACATCTGCTATGAGCCTATGGCACTTTACTTTTTGGTAAAATAATTGATATAATTATTATAGCAATTAACTATCGGTAGTAGTAGATAGTTATTGCTATTTAACTTTTACCCCTCAAGGTTAATAATTTCCAAGATATTGTGATGTTTAAAGTCCATTTAGTCTTCTCCGAGTGCATGATATCCTAAGGTCTTGTTTAGTTCCCAAATTGGAAGTGGCAAAGTTTGCATTTTGCCATAAATGCGCAATTGTAGTATTTCGTTTGTATTTGTGAATTATTGTCCAAACATTGACTAATTAGGCTCAAAAGATTCGTCTCGCAAAGTACAATAAAACTGTGCAATTAGTTTTTAATTTCGTCTACATTTAGTACTCCATGCATGTACCGCAAGTTTGATGTGATGGGAATCTTCTTTTTGCATAGTGCTAAAGTTGGAAAAAAGGAGGAACTAAACAAGACCTAAGTTGAGCCGTATGTTCTCTTCTAAACGGTCAGGAGCTCCGCCAAAACGTATATCGATAGAAAAGGGTTCATACTATATATGTACTAAGTGGATAGGCGTGCTACGCTGCGCTGCTCATAATTGTGTTCTTTATAGGTCATGGCAAATAATTATTGAGTAAATTTATTTTGGTAACATCAGTTATTGGTAGGGGTGTAATTTATGCGGACAATAGAAAGTAAAAGAATTATATATAGCTAAAGTATTATCTGTTCTGAGGAAATAAAGTTCTGAGTTTTAGATTATAGAAACGTCAATAATAAAAAAGGTAGCAGTTACATATAATAGACGGTTGAACCATGTCTCTTCTGGTGCATAACATTCAGTCAAGTCAAGTTTTCTTCTGATATTTCGTTTCTCCTTTGCATCAGCAGATGAATTGAATGGTGTACCGTGCAAAGAAAAATAATTGAATAAACTGGGAGTATAAGGATGTAGTGTGCTATATATGTCTAATATACATAATCAAGAGTAGTAACCTTGTCCGTAGATGGCAGGAGCACCGAAGCTGTTTGAAATTGTCTTGTCTGCATCACTCCATAGGTGATCAAAAAAGTTCAGAACCAATACATGTATGTATACTCCAGAGGTAATTCGAAGAACTGATATCAGTTACAGCACATGTGGAGGTGGACCCAGCGATGGACGGACAGTTTGAGGGAGCAGGGGGCCGGATGTAGCAGATGGGCCGAGAGGAGGGGGTTTCGTGGAGGCGGCCGAGTGGCTCAGAGCGTCAAACCGTATTTACGACGCCACCATTAGGACAAAGAGCTCGACACTCTTCTGGAATTCTTTTTTAAAAAAAAAAAAACTGGACCTGTGGAGCAACATGTCAGCGCCTGTCTACAGTAGCAAGCCCCTTGAGAGCTCGATCGCCCAATCCAGGACACAAGACTAGAATTTAGTCTATAAGAGAAGAAAAAAAAAGGAAAAGGAAACAAGACTAGACTTTAGTCTACTCTAATAAGCAAATATAAGTGTTTTTTAGGATTTTTAGGACAAATTAAGATTTGAAGTTAAAAAACCAATATAGCCCTAATTTTAAAAGGAATAAATCACCACTGCATGCGCATGGCATAATAGCTTGCACGCACCTGCATAGTCTAAGTGCATTCCCTTGGCTAATCTAATTGTATAATAAGAGCTTTTAAGATGGGATAATGTATTGATGGTGCGCGTGATGTGAAAGGAAAAACTTAGGATGGCTTATATTTGCGGATAAATTTTAAATGTCAAGGATGCTTATATTTTGGGAGAAATTTTAAATGTTAGAAATAATTATATTTGTGGGTGGAGTATGTAAATAATCTTAAAATCAGCATATAGATCAAAAGTATCGATCCTACCTTTGAACTATTAAAAGCTAGTCTGATATAGCAGCACATTTTTTTTGCTCGAAGAATTGTAAAGGTTTTGAATTCCACCTACTCCCTTATCATCACACAAAAAATATAGCAATAAATTACCACACGTGTTTAATCCAATATCTAATATTTCGAAAAATTGATTAATCTTGTAAATTTCTATTTATTCTCTAAATGAATGAAAGATACCTCCATGTTGATAAGTAAAAGAGTAGGAGCCAAAACATTGGAATGGATTTGTATTTGAACATATGTTAGATTTTGGTGTTTTCCTATAATTCAATTCTCTTGAGGTTAATTCTATTTTGGTAAATAGATTATTTTATTTTGTGCAACTAATATATGGTAATTAGTTTTCAAATTTGATCAACAACATGTGAATTATATTTTGGTAAATCGGGTTAATTCATAAACCAAATTCTCGTGTTTGCATTTTTTTACTCTTACATTTTACAAGTCAGTACATTATATTTTGGAAAGAAACCTTTACCATAACATTTCAATTAACGACCCGACAAGTAAGACTTAATATGGTTTCACACAAGCGAGGACAAAACAAACTTCAACAATAACATTATTCCATCCTTGACTAGATACATGCATACATTGAATTGCATTTGAAATTACCTAAAACTTGAAACAACTACACTTGTATAATTGTATCTCTCTTCTCCCCCTCCCCCTCCCCCTCCCCCATTGTATCTCTCACTGCACCATGCATGTGCCGCAAAATTGTTCACCTTTCTGGGCCTAGGTCACTTATATTGAGTTCAAGTGTGGGATCTCTGACCCTGTTGCAGCCTCAACAAAAAAGTTGAGTTGTTTGATACTCTAAATGGGTTTATAAAGTAGTCCTAACTTCAAAATAAAGGACATCTGTTAAATGCTATCATCCAGTATTTTTTAGACTACTTGAAGAAATTGATCAAGATCCAAACTTTGAGTGTATTGGAATTCTGTCGTCCTTTTCAGATTGGTAGTTGCTTCTTACCCACATAGTTGCGGTCACCACCCTTTAGGTGTTCTAAATTTTTTGCAAGCAAAGACTGTTGAATTCCTGGTCCTGAATTGGAATAGTTCAAAAGCCCAATCCTTCTCTCTCTTTTGGTGAGTGGTGGATTATGATTAACCAGCTAGAAAATGTATGACACGTGCTTTGTTGGAAGAGATTTTTTTATATTGCTTGGTGTTATAGCATTATAAAGAAAGCAATCAGATTCGCCAAAGGAAAAGTTATAGTCATATGAGGCAAAAAAAAAAAGGCATCGGCTCGGCATTTTCTCCCCTCCGAATCCGAAATGATGCAGTGAAAAAAATAAAGTGGGAGGAAAAAGACAAGTAATTAATAATGTCAGATGTCAAAGAGAGGAAAAGGGCAAGTATTTAATACTATCATACGAGTGAGCAGCAAAACCTATGCTCAAGCAATGCCCACGCGACGAACTGGTCTCCCATCCAACCACGACCAGGACACTCCGATAAACACTACATCCTCGGAAGACCATTTCCTGCTACACGGGCACCAACTAACCGTGTTTTCCCGTTCAATCCCGAGTACATACGGACCCAAAACAAACAGCACGGGCTCCCGCGGCGAGCCGGCGCCGGCGCACAAGAGATGCGATGCGATCCAGATTCTCCATCCTCCAACCATCCTGCTTGTCCTTTTCAGCCGCCGCCGGCGGCATGCAAGCTCGGCGCTGGGAAACCTCGCTTTTAACCGCCGCCCGGCTCGTGCTTTTAGCGTGCGGTCGCAGCTTGGTCGCCGTCTGCTGCGTGCGGTCGCGGTTAAAACGTGCGGCAGCCAAAGGATGCGCCTCCACCACACGATCACCAAGGCTTTGTTCCGATGCCGCCGTGTGTCTCTCGGATGAAACAACGCGTCCATTACAGCAACAGGCTGCAGAGTAGTCACTGTCGATGCGGCGGCTGCAGGCTGCAGTGCCCCGCCCGACGATGCACAGTCCGAAACGAGTTGCACTTCGCGTGCGTGCGCCCGAGCCCCGAGGCTGACTTCTGAACCGGTCTTTAACGGTCAGTGGTCAACCGGCGATCGTGGAGTATGCATGGGTGCTGCTGTTCTTCATGGCTCAAGTTCGCGAATGATCGGACGGGTCGTAGTGACTCTCCTTTGGAACTTGTAAGGCAGTTTCATGCCGCTTGCACGAGTGTGACCAGAGTTGGTTGCTTCTGATTCTCCGAAGATACATTGTTGGAAATGCGGTAGAAAACAATGCAATGTGGTAGAAAAAGAACGAAGTGAGCACTTGATTATTCTCCGTAACCAAGTCCATCAAAAGGTTGGAGTTGCACTTGGGACTGCGCTTTCTGTTGCCTAATGCTAATGGTACTCTAACTACTCTTTTGGCGTGGTTGAACTATACTAGGAAGAAATCTTTGTCTTAGCCGGCAAGGCCAGACTCACTGCACCCAAACATCTACTACTAACAAATTAGCATTCCTCCAAGCTAAGTTGCTTGCCATTCAAGTCTCTCGTTTTCCATTGGATTTCAACCAATCGCACAAGTGCGTACCACTAAGTACAAACGTGCCAGTACTACGACGTGTAAACGCGCACGCCCGGTGATCTGACTGACCACATCCAAAAGCCCAAAAAAGAAAGAAAATAGAAGACTTGCGAGGATGATCAGAGCAGGGAAGACGCACGAAGAACAAGACACGATCAGCATCCGTTGGGTAGAAAATCGTGCCTGGAGTGAGCAACAAATTTCCAAATGAAAATAATAAGAAAGACAAAGAGCTGAGAAAATGGCTTCGGGAGAGTTTGAGAAAGCTCTCCCTCCGTCCGAACGTATCCGTTTGCATTCACCACGATCCCATTTTATAAGGTTGTAATTTTTACACTTTACAACTCGACTCCTTTCTTTACTTGTCATGTGAAGCATATTCGAGAATATTACAATAACATTACACCACTTTTGTCACACCCCTTTATAACTCATCACTTTATACCCAAGCCTAGGTGGGCCAGAGCGTCGAAGCCGTCTTCTCCACTTCGCCTTTGAGTGTTGTCCCACGCCATCGCTTCTGGATGACCACTTCGCATCTGGCACTTCGCCCGCGCTCGCGCTGTCGCTTCCACGGTCGAAATCCTCTCGTCACCCCGATCGAACGCAACTCGATGTGAGCGTCCTCACTTCCCAACACCTAATCTCAGCATCCGCGAAGTCACCTCTTCGCGCCAGCGTGTTTTTCATTCCTGTAAATTAAGAAACCCAAAAACTTCATCTCCAAATGTTAGGTCGAGCAATCGTAAAATTTCGAAATGAAAAAAAGGGGCACCGCGCAAAATGAAAAAGGGGACACCGCGCAAAGTCCTTTTCCCCAGCAGTATCCTGCCGTTTTCGTGATCACGTTGTCTGACAAAGACAGGCGATCGATGATACTTGCCCGGATGTTGCGTACGCGTGCGGTTCCGGGTTCGACCGGTAACCGCGATCGAGCCTGAACTTTCTCCGTGGCCGTCGGGTAACCTCTCTGTTGTTTCTATTTTTTTTCCAAGCCGCCACATGGAACCGCAGGACTCTAGCTGCTGCGTCGTCGTCTCGGCTGACCTAACACATTCAACTGTTCGATCAGATCATACCATCCTGCTGCCGTGCTGCCCGACATGTGCCTCGTGCTCGTGGGGAGAAGACGAACGATTATTCCACCCGACCGGCAGGCAATCCACACCTATCCGTTGATGAGTCAGACGCTAGTCTGACCTGCAAATTTGCAATGCAGCCCCCGGCGTCAAGATGGGCATTGACCCGGATCATCATTAATCACTAAACAAGAGTCAGAGTTTGATTAACCGACGGATCGGTCAGAGGCCAAGGCGTCAGGATCATTGACAGGATCAAGGTCAGCCAAACGGATCGCGGCGTTAACTGATTGTTACAGCACGTAGCAGTCCCGAACGGAAATCCAGGCAGCTTTCTTTTCTACAGCGCGGTGTGCGTCAGCTCACTCGTTAGGCACTGTACGGACGACGGGGTTCGGGTCAGAGCAGCCTTGCAGACTAGAGACTACCCAAACTCAGACCGCAGTTCTTTTTCCCAGCATCTTCATGAGCTGAAGATTCACTGGCGGTTAATGCAGTTGAGATCGAGCTGGTCTGAAACTAGTTAAGCGCTGATTATTTAGGGATTTGTGCAGTCAACCACCGGTCTTTGATCTTTGAAGTCCAGATAAGCTCCCATTAGTCTAATTTGTTTGTTTCTGGAATCAGCTCCGTGTATGTTGACAGCGACTTTCTTTCGTCAGCCAAGAACTAGTCCGTTCCCAGCATGCAGCCATGCGGCGGGGACTCGGACTGTAGCGGCGTGACCGGCTAATAAAATATAACCACCGGCTAGAATGTCTGCATGCGCTTCAAAATTGGAATGTCAGCAAAGCTCGTCAAAGTAACCTTATAAAAATTTGGAGCTTTAATTATTTTCAAACATCAATTCGGAAAATGCAAGAGGTAGAATAATGCGTTATGATCATGTATACGCTTCCTGAGAGTACGTTAAAGACCCGTTTCGGAAAGTAGAAAGATTAGATACGTCAAAGAATGTGCGTATAATTGTATAATGCTAGATTTCGCTTTTCACCGATCCGACCTCATGCAGATCGGTTCGATGGTTCTGCCTTTCATTTGTTTACTTGAAATGTTTGAATTCAGCAGCTAGTGCAGCACTGCCCCCACGCTTTGCTGGAATCAAAAGTTTCAGTATGAGAAACCTGTTTAAGAAAACCTGCTTGTGTTCGTTCAAAAAAAGAAAACCTGCTTGTGATTAAGAAACTACGGCCACGGTCAAGTCATGAACCATGCATGAGCACGGTCAGGAAGACGTACAACCCGAGCTCAAAATTTTCAAATTCAGCGCTGGAACATTCGAAGAAACAGGTTAAATTAAATTCTACGTCTGGATTTTTTTAAGGAAAAAAGAAACATGCAGTTCTCGCTTCAGAGTTCAGACCAGCACTGCACCTTTTTTTTTCAGGGAACCTGCACTGCACTTTCTACTTGCCTGCCGCTCCAAATTTCATGATAGCCCAGGGGCCATGTCAGCGGCTCAAGACGGGCTAACGGGGAAGAAATCAGCCCATGTATCTTTAGAAGCGGGCCACACAACAAGCCCACCTGTGCGAGCTAATGGGCTCTGCTCGGAAGGAGCCCGTACGACGCAGCCAACCAGCCCGCTTGCGCATAGAGCCCAGACCCAGCCGAGGCGAGGGCGCTTCACGGTCACGCGCGGGCGCGGGGCCGGTGGCAAGCTGACACGCAGTACGGGCGGCGGCGGGGGTACGTGTCGAGCGGCGACGGGTCCGGGGCTCTGGGTTCGGTGCAACGGAGCCATATTTCTCGGGCCAATGCCTTCGGCGCCTCCCACTCCTTCCTTCCCTGCCCGCCTGCGCCTCCGTCTCTGGCCGGCTCTCCTCCATCGCCACGGTTCCATTGGGCTCCCGACGAAACCACCAAAAATCCCAGCGCAGATCACTCGCCCGCCGCCGCCCGCTCAGCTCCTCCCAACCGACAGCGTAACAAACCCCGGCTATCCTCGTCGCTGTCTGCTCCGATCCTTCACACTAGAAGCTCTGCCAAGCTGCAGGGATCCATCCATCCATCCCGCGGTAAAGCTAACAGCCTGGCGGTTGGGTAGCACAAGGTGTTGCCGCCGTGCTTGTTGCGTGCGTATATATAGTCTGGTAGATCGATCTGCTGATCTGGTGTTGTTGGTGCTTTGCTACAGGGTGATCGACCGATGAGGTCCATGGAGAGCACGGACTCGTCGTCCGGCTCGGCGCCGCCGCAGCAGCAGAAGCAGACGAGCTCGGCGCCGGACCTCCCGCCGGGGTTCCGGTTCCACCCGACGGACGAGGAGCTGGTCGTCCACTACCTCAAGAAGAAGGCCGCCTCCGCGCCGCTCCCCGTCGCCATCATCGCCGAGGTCGACCTCTACAAGTTCGACCCGTGGGAGCTCCCCGGTACGTGGGCGCCATGTAAATCCGTACCAAGTTGATTGGAGAATAATTTATTATTTGACATGATGATTATCTCACCTTTCCCGTGCTTGGATTATGCAGTATCTGGTGCTAAGTATTAAAATATTCTTTTACTACTATGCACATCTTTTTCGAAGTAAAGTAGTGGTGATTTGCACTTGCTACAGCATCAGTTGCATACTTGAATGCATAATTAAGCTACTCTCATGCACTTTGGCTTGGATCAGATAAGGCGAGCTTCGGGGAGCACGAGTGGTACTTCTTCAGCCCAAGGGACCGCAAGTACCCCAACGGAGCGCGGCCGAACCGGGCGGCGACGTCGGGGTACTGGAAGGCCACCGGCACCGACAAGCCCATCCTGGCGTCCACCGGCAACCGCGAGAAGGTCGGCGTGAAGAAGGCGCTCGTGTTCTACCGCGGGAAGCCGCCCAAGGGCCTCAAGACCAACTGGATCATGCACGAGTACCGCCTCGCGGACGCGGCGAGTTCCGCCGCCGCCAACCGGCCGCCGCCCGGCGCCGGCGGTGGCAAGGCCACCTCTCTCAGGGTATGTGTGCAACAGTCTGAAGACTGGGCAATATTCTCGAATAGCCGGTGTGGTTGATCAAGCTCTAATAATTAGTGTCTCAGCTGGACGACTGGGTGTTGTGCCGCATCTACAAGAAGACCACCAAGCTTGGTGCCGGCGATCAGCAGAGGAGCATGGAGTGCGAGGGCTCCGTCGAGGACGCGGTGATGGCCGCGTACCCGCGCCACGCCGCGGCGGCTGCCATGGCCGCCGCAGCTGGGGGAGGAGGGGCGCATGGCGGAAACTACACCTCGCTGCTCCACCATCACGAAGGCCACGAGGATAACTTCCTGGACGGCCTGCTCACCCCAGAGGACGCCGCCGGCCTCTCGGCGGGCGCCACCTCCCTGAGCCATCTCGCCGCGGCGGCGAGGGCGGCTCCGTCTGCCACCAAGCAGCTGTTCGTTTCCTCCTCCACCCCATTCAACTGGCTCGACGCGTCAGCGCTCGCGATCCTTCCCCCGACAAAAAGATTCCATGGGTATAGCGGCAGAGACGCCACCGACGGCGGTATGTCCCTGTCGTCGCCGTCCGAAAGAAATCAGCTGGGTGCTGTTGGGGCCGGTGCCGTCGACAACGACACTGGCGGCGGCGGCGCCAATGCAATCCCTACGTTCCTCACTCCGCTCGGCGTGCAAGCTGCGGCGACCTACCATCACCACGCCATTCTCGGCACGCCGGTGCCGCCGGAAGCTGCCGCCGCCGCCTGCAGTTTCCAGCATCCCTACCAGCAGCTCTCCGGGGTGAACTGGAACCCGTGAATCCATGATACCGACGTGCCTATGGGCATGCATCGAATGCATGGCTGGCTTTTCAGGTAGTCAACATTGCTAGCTCTGGTAGTTGTTGTAGTGGTAGTCTCATTCAGTGAGCACTGAGTAGTAGCACGCACAGGACACTTGCATGCATATAGTGCCCCCATCGCCTACCACGAGCACGTACCAGTACGGACTAGCTAAGCAACGACATTGCTATAGGAGTAGGCCGTATTTGAAACCCCCCAAAAAAATCTACTTGTACTTACATAGATATATGATAGTGAATCTATAGTGTGGTGGGCCCTGCATATAATAATTCCACAAGAATGCAGTTGAGATGACATCCCAGTCACACAATTAACTGCTTTACTACTTATCAATTATCACTGTCATGTAATTAAGATTGAAAAAATTCGGGCATGGTAATTGCATGCATGTGTGTGTATGCTTGATTCATGCACATGCCCGCATGTAAAAATTAATGTTCATATACTAGCTACTACTTCTATTCCAAATTATAAGTCATTCTAACTTTTTTGAAGAGTCTATTTTATTTTATGTTTGATCAAAATTATGAAGAGAATGTACGGCATGTTTGGGTTGAATCATTATTGGAATGTAATGTATGTGCAGATGGGTTTTAAAATGGCTAGACCATTTCCCATATCTTGTCGTGCCATGTCACTGGCACCCTCATATATCTTGCACCCAGAGGCTGAGAACATGGCATCGTTCTCCCCTGATCGTGACACAATCTCATCCACCTCCTTCCGGCCGGCGGTCATGCTCGATCCGCCGCCGAGAAAGAGCGACAGCCACGCGTCCGCGCGGGCGCCGCCGTGGCGTTGGCAATGGCGCGCGAGACAAGCCGCGCGGCGTGCGCTGCGGCCGGGGAGGAGGACCTGGATCGGAGCGGCCGGCCGGGGGAGGAAAGGGAGTTAGGCCTAGACGGAAAGGAGTTAGGCGTAGGCGCGCGGGATCATGGAGCCAGCAGCCTCCTTCCGGGTGGTTTTCTGCGTGCGCCGACGCCGCCGCGTCGAGCGCCCCGGCGAGAGAGCGCGCGAGGCACCGAGCAGTGCGAGAGCGGGGGGCGGCGTACGGGCGCTCGAAACGTCGGCGCGCCGCACAGGGGCTCGGCCCCTTTCGGGCCTGTCGCCTCTGGCTCTGCCCGAATCGGGTAGTTTTTGGGTGACGGCACCCGCGACGGCGACGGCGGGCGCGCATCCAAATCTTATCTCCGGGGCGGCGGAATTGACCCCTGCCTCTGTCCGCCTTTAACCACCCTTGTGTTCACCCCCGGCCCCCACAGCCTCTCGGTCGTATGGCTGGCGGCGCTCGCCTACGCGCTACGCGTCTCCCCGCGATTCGCCCGCGTTTTTACCACGCCGTCGCGATCGCGATTGGCCCGCGCTGCCGCTGCACGCTAGGTGTTGCGACGGGATTGCGGTAAAATGCCATGCCCACCACCGGAGTGCGCGCGGGTGATTGGCTGGGGCAAGCCGAGGAAGCTGCTAAGTAACCATGGTTAGCGAAGGGGTAGATTTGTACATCCGAGCGTGTATAATTCGGCCGTCACTGTCCGGTGGCAATGTCGTAATGTGCAGCTAGCTAGCGACGACACATCGAGGTCGACGGCAGCACACGAGTTGGGGGGTGTGGTGTAGGGTCTAGACAAGCAGATCGGGGGAATTGATGCCGAGATTTTTATCGCGGGGATACGTACTAGCAGATAAGGACAAGGCAGATTTTACCTCACTTTGCCGCCTCTGGTGCAAATAAAAGCACGTTTTGTTTTCAGATCAAAAGTGCTCCCGAACAAACCTGTCATCTGTTGCTTAGCTGAAATCAACTCATCCTAAAGCACAGTCGCCCCCGTATGGTACCTGTCTGTGTTGAAACTCGGTGCCTGGCTCTGGCGCCGTATCAGCCTTTGCCATGCGATGCAAGCAGCGAGCCGCCGCCCTCCCGCCAACCTCGATCTCTTTCCCCCTAGCTGGCAGCTTCACGCGCCGCTGCGGATCTTTATCCCGGTGACGACCGCTTATACGACTTCGATCCGAAGCGTAGTTAATTACGGGTTACGTGTTCCACATGCTAATCATCAGCTGGTAGCAAACATTGGATTAGCCTCTGAATTAACAAGCAGAGCATGGTAAAATTATGTCCTGGCGGCGTGGTAATGGTAACAGGGGGTCGTCGCTTTCGGGCGCGGCCGAGGACAACACTATGTATGCTGTGCTCCTGATCGGGCCAGCCAGAGGGTTACTTCACGGTACCATCTGTCTGTCCTGTGCGTGGCGCATGTACAGCAACGGCTCTCCGCGGCGCGGCCAAAAGGTTTCCTTTCCAGGGGCTTCGACGCCTTTGTCGTCCCGTCCTCGCTACCTGCTGCTACCACAGCGGTCCCACGACGCGCCTGCGATTCTGTGGGCGTGCGAGCTCTCGCCCCCAGCCCGGTGCTGATCCCAAGAGTCAAAACCGCCGATAAGCACGGCGGGCGGCTGGCTCGGGCGTTCCATCCGCTGAGCGAAAACGCAAAAGCGATGGCTAATCACGCACTAATAGTTGTCTGACCCCGATTGACAGGGGATAATACACGGCCAATCTCGCGCCAGCCATCTGCGCCGTTGCCATTCAGGGGCAGGCGGATCGAAACTAGCTAGGTTTGCAGCCACCAGCGATCGATCCGGCCGGTGTCCGGGGTGTGGGGCCGGGCTTGCCATCTCGGGCAGCGGCCGCGAGGGGAAAGCAGAGTGCAACGGCCCGGTCGCCTGCCTGCCGCTGCCCGGTAGCTGTCGATCGCCCCCGGTTGATGCCGCCGCTACTTACCATCCCCCTCTGCCCTCTCCTCGTCAGCGGAACAGTGAAAACCAAAACTATGATTCCTCACCGCACAAGGGCGACAAAAGGGGGTGAAGGAGGATTTCACGAGGGAAAAAGGAGTGGGGGGAATGCATGCGGTTGCGGTTGTGGCTGGCTCGGCGTCGGTCGCTGGAATGCGCCGTGCCGGTGATGTGACCGTACTGCCATCGGGGTCGTACAGAGGCGGCAGGGGTGGGGCCCGCGCGGGGCGGGATTGGGAGGTGAGAGCGAAAGCGGCCGATCATGCTCCGGGGGTTAATGGTATTTGTTACGACGGGGCGAGATCGCGAGAGGCGCCGGGATTCGCCATTAACGTGCGATACGTGTCGCGTACGAGTTACCGCTAGGAGTTTACTAGTAACTAACAGCTCGTGCCGCAGCAGGAAAATCCAGGAATGGAGACGGAATGAATGATGAGAACGAATTGTAATCCAGCCCATGTTGGGCCCAACCTGTAACTCCGTATTGGGTCACAATAGAATTCTAGGTGTGGACTGCTGGCCTGCTGGGGGAAGTTTCGGCCTGGTACGTAAGTCCAGACACGTTACAAAAGGGTCCAATTTGATGCTCCCGGGCTGTTTGTTATTGGCCCGTCCAAGAAAAGCTGGGCTGTGGTCTACATGCAAACTTGGGCTTTCCAACGTCCATTATTAGATCTTTCTTTCCTTTTCTTACTTTTTGTGCGGAACACCTTGGGACCCAAACTTCTGCTACAAAAGAGCTGCTTGCTGCTCTTCTTGCTCGATACGCCGCCGCAAATACGCAACGTGACAGCTAGAGGTAGCCACGAACCAAAGAATTAGGCTTAGAATAGTTGACTGCCAACCATGTCCCTCACGATTCACGTAACGTGTCGGACTCGACGACACCGACCTGCACTGCAAGCCTATCCAACAAAAAACCAGCGTGGCTGCCATCCGCACGGCGTCATCAACCGCGCGCCATCGAGCAGGCTGGAGAGGGCAGCTCCACCACCTCACGAAGGCCCCAGCCGTCGCGTCAACTCGATGCTACAGGCCGTTCCCGGCGCCGCGCCGCGCTTAGCGTTAGTGGGGCAATGAGTGACCTGATCAATCGCCGCCCGTGCGCGCCCCCCTTCGCTAATGATGGATCCGTCCGACCCACGCACGCGCATGGTCCACGGCCGGGCGGGGGTGGGGGTAGTTGGGCATTCATCAGGCGACGATGCTGCGGCAAGTGGGCGTGATCATGGGATCCCCAGCCGCTAGGCCCCGCCGGAACTCGAAGCAAAAGCATCGGCTCGGGATCGGATTCAATGGGCAGGTGGATTGGGATCCCCAACCATAAAGCGCGCCGGTACGAATGCGGAAAGATACGCGCAGGTCGCTGGCGCCGGCGGCCGCGCGCAGAAAGCCGGCCGGAGACGAGCGAGCGGTCTCCATGCGTGCGCACGCGATGACGCTCCGGAACGATGCTTGAAGGAGCCTTTTCATCAACTGGGCCGCCTGGGCTTGGTTCGTTGATTTGCAGAGATTTTCTGAAGATCTTGAAGTACAAGGCTCCTTCGCCCGCTTGGAGTATTGTATAGAGTATAGAAGTAGAATCTCCTTTTGGATTCAGATACGCTACTTACTTTGTTCATTCAGAAAAAGGCTACGGCGCTACCGGCCTTTCTTTTGCGCCGCGCCAGAGGATCAAGCTCAATAAAATAACTTCGGGCAGCAAATCAGGTAAAAATTTCTGCAAAGGGATAGGAATTTCAGTTTTTACTGAACCTGATGTGGCTCTGATCATGCAAAGCTAAGAGAGGGATAAGGTTTGAGAAAGACGTGAGAGTGAGAATTGATGTCAAAAGTTGAGTTCTGGGTCTAAAGGTTAACGGTAGGTGACTTCCTTTAGATTGGGTGCAAGATATCTGACAGTCAGTGGGATTCCATCAACATATCTCGTCGCTCCAATTGTGATCCTACGGATCTCCTACTTTGTTCCTTCGCAATCTCTTTTCGGTGGTTCTACATGCCGATCGAACAGATCATTCTTAGCCTGCTGGTCTCCTCGTCACTAGGTCTGATCTCCTATCATATCCATCACTCGCTAAATCACAGTCCTCCTCGACCGATCTATCTGCCTCCCAAAATCTCAGTTCAGAGTAATTTCCTTCGCGAAGATAAAGCTCATCCCCCCATCATCACATCGGCAGACATTTAACCCTGAGTGTTCATATTTCAGAGTGCGCATGTACCTCTTGTGCCATTAACACTGAGTACGTCCTAAGTATATCTCTAGTCAATTGGTACGTCCCCCTTTCCAAGACTGACAGGAACAGTTCCTGATCGTACTCTCGAAGGCACAATAGTTGCCTGAAAAATAGGAGTTGTGATATTTACATTTACATTCTCAACAAGGTTGTTTTAAAGGAAAAGGTCCATTTAACCTCTCAATTCTTTTGTTTATCTAATCTTGACCTTAAACTACAATTCCATCCAATTTTTGATACCTCAACCATTTTATGTTTTCAAGTGACAGCATCGTGGGCTTTGTTTTGCTATTTTAGGTTAAGGATTAGTTTGGCCGGGCTCCTTGGACTCCAGCTCCTGTGCTTTGTTTTGCTATCTTAGGTTAAGGATCAGTTTGGTCGGACTCCTTGGACTCCAGCTCCTGCAATGTAGTGCAAGAGGCCCCAGGAGCAGGAGCTGGAGCCTCCTCCGGCTCCCTGCTGGTTTGTGAGAGAGAGGGAGAGGAGAAAGAAAAATAGCTCCCGTACATAGTGTGTGCTACAGTACGGTGTCAGGTGGAGCTGGAGCTGGTAGGAGTCCGACCAAACTAGCATAGCCCTAGGATAGGAAAAAAAAGTCATAAAGGATAAATCACCATCGTGTCGCTTGAAAACGACCAAAGGACGTCTTGGATGAAAATCAAGCAGTATACAGTGGACATGCTAAACATAGATGTCATTAGAATCGTCGACGTTTAAAATTAGACAAACAAAAAGAGTCACGGTGTCAAAAATGAATTTTAGTTACTCCCTCTATTATCATAGGGGTATTTCACATTAACACAATGACCAACAAAAACATGCAAAGCAGCTTTTTCTCATCAGGCCAGTCTCGGGTAGAGTTTCATAAGAGTTTCATGAACGTTAAATTCCATACCACATCAATAATTTTGCTGACTTGGCAAGATCTTTATGAGGAGAGAGCAAGGTGAGTTTCATCCCTATAACACTCAATATGCACAGTTAACCAGTTACCAGTCTTCGTAACAGTACAATGAAACTGTGCACTAAGACTGGTCTTAGCCCTCCAATATTTGCCTCAGTGACTCCTCATTATCTATGCAACATCAATATTAAATAAGACTATCATTTGTGAAAAATCTTTTTTTTAAAATGTCCCTAGCAAAAGAGTACCTCGCTTCCATTCCAAACTTCAAACCCAGTAACAAGACTTGGATATGCGTAATTCGTCCGTTGGGCTCCTCCCCGCTCTGACCGCTGCCGCCACGTCCGCTCCCCGGCGACCCGGTCAGCGGTCGCCGCTGCTCGCCGCTTGATTATTCCTCGCAGTGCGCGACCCGGCAGCCCGTACACGCCCTGCGGCCTCAGTAAACAAGTCACTCCTAGCCAACCGCACAAATAATCAATCTGAGAGTCACGGTTCCAGCGGCGCCAACGAACCATCGACAAGCAACGCCGTGGCACGGGCAGCGCGTCGGGCGCTGAGCCCCTCGCGGCCTCGCCTGCCGGCGCCCGTCCCACAGCCCACGCCGTCCCCGAGAGCCCCCGGCCTCTTCTCCGTGACCCGGAGCTGTCTGCCTCACTGCCCTCTGCCTCTGCGTGCGTGCGTCGCTGCCGTGCCGCTGCCCCCACCCCGCCCGCGCCCGCAATAAATAACTCGCTCGCCTCTCTCTCCTCCTCCTCCGTTCTCACCTCCTCCTCCTCATCCAGGGACCCGCCTTGACTTTTCACGTTGCGTTTGGCGCTGCTGCTGATCTGCGATTCCTCTCCTCTCCCACTTCCACACCTGACCACTCCGGGAGGGAATCCTTGCACGCGGCGGCGGGGGCAACCGGCGTCGTTGGTCTCCGCGCGGGTGTTTCTGTTCGGCGCTTACTCTGCCGGGCGAGCACGGCATTTGAGGAGGAGGAGATCGGGAGGCGTGATCGATGGGTAACTGCGTGGTGAGCGGGGGCACGACGGCGGTGACGGCGGCGGGCGCGGGAGGGGAGGACGGGAGGCGCCGCGGGAGGAGGTGGAAGGCGCCGCGGGAGGAGCAGCTCGGCTCGGTCCCCGGCCGGATCTTCTCCAACGACGGCCGCAGCCGCACCGCCGCCGTGTTCACGCAGCAGGGGCGCAAGGGGATCAACCAGGACGCCATGCTCGTCTGGGATGTAAGCCACCAAATCTCTCGGCAATCTCTGTCCTTTTATCTCTCCTGTCTCTCCCAAAGCGAGCGGTCGGTCGGGTTCTCGTCGTCGATTTGATCCGCCGCGGGTGGCGTGGTAATAATTATGGTGGACCTGTCGCCGTTGCAGGGGTTCGGCGGGGAGGACGATGTCGTGCTGTGCGGGGTGTTCGACGGGCACGGTCCGCACGGCCACCTGGTGGCGCGCAGGGTCCGCGACGCGCTGCCGCTGAGGCTCATGTCCGCGGTGCGCGCGTCCAAGGCCGGGCTGGACATGCCCGCCGCCGCGTGGAGGAAGGCCTTCGCGCGCGCCTACAAGGCCATGGACAAGGACCTCCGCTCCCACGCCACCCTCGACTGCTTCTGCAGCGGCAGCACCGGCGTCACCGTCCTCAAGCTCGTACGTGCCACTAGACTTGGCATGAGGCTCTTGTCCATCGATTCATCCTTTCCTCGCAGGCATAAATGTCAAATCAGATTCTGTTGGATGTATATCCGTTTAGCCGTGCAACTCACGAGCGGTTTCCGCACGCAGGGCTCGGATCTCTACATGGCCAACATTGGCGACTCGCGTGCCGTTCTAGGCTCAAGGGACGCCGCCGCCGGCGGTATGGTGGCCGTGCAGCTCACCGTTGACCTCAAACCTGATGTTCCCAGTACGCCACCATATTCTCTGCCATTAAATCAGCTTTATTGATGAGGTGGTGTTTATGTGTTCCTGTGTTAATGGCTCTACTTGTGATTCAGGTGAGGCAGAGCGGATCAAGAAGTGCAGGGGCAGAGTGTTCGCGCTGCAGGATGAGCCGGAGGTGCCGCGGGTCTGGCTGCCGTTTGACGATGCACCGGGCCTGGCAATGGCCCGCGCATTTGGGGACTTCTGCCTCAAGGATTACGGTGTCATCTCGGTGCC
Organism: Setaria italica; assembly: GCF_000263155.2. Classification (NCBI taxonomy): domain Eukaryota; kingdom Viridiplantae; phylum Streptophyta; class Magnoliopsida; order Poales; family Poaceae; genus Setaria; species Setaria italica. The sequence continues at coordinate 43,490,923 of NC_028451.1, read as the reverse complement.
AGAGTTCTTCCACTGGTCACTTAGTGAGAAGGATCAGTTCGTCATCCTTGCATCAGATGGGGTAATTTCCTCTACCAAGCACTCCAATTTAGTGTTCTGTTTTGTTTTTGGATATTTGTGCTTGCAAATATATGCATTTGAGAATATCTCTGATCCAACAAGATCTTGCCATAATCTTTTTCCTCAGAACATGATTAGTTGCAATGTAATGTCAATCTGTGGCACTTTCGCATTCGTGATCTAAATAGCCGCACATGGTGGGCCTTTGGTCCAGGATGTCCCGTGCATTCCATTGAAACTAAAAGAGGATTCGTGATCATACCTACGAGTGATCTAGTCTTTTGACTTCAAAATGTTTTAGCTTTAGGGGTCGGTTGATAAACTGTCATCATGGCAGGTGCAAGAATAATAATATCCGCCATTGGTTCCTTTCCTGTCTGCTGCATATATAATGATTAGCCAGCTTAACACCCTTCTCCACTGCATCGTCACCACCTGTTGTTATCTGCTGTCCTTCAGCTGTTAAATCTTATCCATATTCAACTTGACATGACCAATTGGTTTAGTCATTGTGTTGAGAAGAGATTGCACCTTCCAGCATCGAGTGGGTAGTGTAGGGACTGTTAACCGCAATAGATAAAATTAAAATTTTGCCTAAAAAAGATAATTAAAATTATCAAGGACTCTCTTCATTGGATTAGATAAAGATAAAATTCGAAATTCCTCATTCTTAACTTACTTCCTCATTGATGACCTGTGCATCTGAATGATGTGGATTTCCATGTGGACTGACCTCATTGAAAGATCGATAACTTTTCTTTAAGGTCCAGCCAGATGTATGAATTGTTTGAGCTTTCCTGGAATGATCTGGGCATCTAGCATTGCTCTTATTTATTTATCACAGGTTGCTATGTCACTGTTATGAAGTACAGCGACCAATCAAAACTAGTGAAATATTTGACCATACCACTTGTTTTAATAAAGTAGTAGTACTCCATATCTCTCCATGTGATATGGTGTCTGCCCCAGAATTTACTACAGTGATGATTTATCGAATTTATTCCCTGCATTGAGGTCATGATGTGTATTATATGGACATCAGTCTTCATTTTGTTGTCAGTTATGCCAATGAGGAAACTGATTATCACTTACCGGTATCTTACTCGTTCCAAATTCTCCTTTGGGTTCATACACCCTCGCTTGATTGCCCTTTTCATTAGTGCGCCCATGGTGCATTAGTTTAAACAATGTATACTATCAAAAGTGAGATTTTGTCATGGTTGAACTTGGATCCCTTTGTTGAAATGATTGTAGTTGGTGAAGAAGCATAGTTTATTTTACCCTATGTAATGGACTTCTCTATCACTTGAAATTTTCTTTTAATGGATGACTAGTTGGGTCGATTTTTCAGTCACTTTCTGTGTAATTGCTTTTGCCTTTTGCTGCTGTTTCTTATTATGATTCACAAAGCATGCCACTCTGTCCCCTTTTGGCATCTAATTTCCTTTTTTATAAAAAAAGAATTAAAGAGCATTCGTGCGGAATCATCAAGAGTGTTTTCATTGGTCTGCTTACGGATGCGATTTTGAATCATTCTATTTGTCCTTCCGCCTTCTCTTGTTCGGCCCATTTCCCATGTCTCTTTATAGTTGTATATACTCAACGAAGTTATACATGACGCACCACTTGGCGCAGTCATACTTCAGGAAATCTAACGCTAATGCAAATCATGCAGGTGTGGGATGTCCTTAGCAACCAGGAGGCTGTGGACATAGTGTCCTCATCCCCAAGTCGATCAAAGGCCGCAAAATCCCTAGTCGAGGCAGCCACTCGTGAATGGAAAACCAAGTACCCAACATCAAAGATCGACGACTGCGCGGTGGTTTGCCTATATTTGGATGGCAAAATGGACCACGAGCGTGACTCCACGGCCTCCATGGATAACATGAGCCTCGACGAGGGTTCAGTCGCAGACCCGAACGAAGCTGAGCAGGAGCCAGCGCTGACCCGGAATTTCACGGTCAGGACAGTTGCTGGGAGCGCCCATGAGAAGGTGCTTGCTGGGGCAGTGGACGCAGTGGTCGCCGGCGCAGCCCACGATCAGAATTGGTCGGGCCTTGACGGCGTGACGCGGGTGAACTCGCTCGTCCAGCTTCCCAGGTTCTCCGAGGAGAAGGCAATTGGCTGAGGAGCTGCGTTTCTTTGTTGTCAATTAACTTATTTTCTTCTGTTTGAATTTAGTTTAGTTGCCAGTTGTTTGAGAGAAAAGGTAGAAACGAAACATGGTCTTGTGATTTCCTCCGGTGCACGGCAAGCGTTTGAGCCACTGTGATCAGTGCCCGAGCTGTGTGACTTTTTGGCACAACAAAATTGCACATTTCCAGAGACAAAGGTTGCTCCTTGTGTGTTTATCTGACTTTCAGGTGTGCAAGGATACCTGAAAGGTCGAGCAACAAGGGAACCTTTGCTCAGAGCGTGCAATTTTGTTGTGTTAAAACGAACAGCTCACAGCTGGTGCTCCTGGGCACAGTGGCCTCGAAGCGCATGCTAGTCGACAGTCATCTGGGATGATGACGCTGTCGGGTGACCTGTAAATTCTCCCCTACCGGCACTGGGCTTTGTAGAGAGATGTGCCTGTCTGGGCTTTTGTTGACAGGGCGCGGTGCGCTGTGTCGCCTTTGCCGATCCATCATCTCCTATCCTCCTGCCGCGTCCACGACGCCCCGGCTTTATCTCGCTAAAGTTTAACGTTTATCGCATCGAATATTCGATGCTAATTAGAAGGTTTAAATATAAGCTAATTATAAAATTAATTGCAAGAGTCATGAACTAATTCGTATGATGAATATATTAAGGCTAATTAATCCATTATTAGCAAATAGTTACTGTAGCATCACATTATCAAATCATAGATTAATTAGGTTTAATAGATTCATCTTACGAATTAGCCTTCATTTGTGCAATTAGTTTTGCAATAAATCTTCTAATTAGTATCAATGAAACAAACATCCCCTTCATTGCCATTTTTGCCCTTTGTTGGTATCCGTACCGCACACGCCTTGCATGATGCATCTTGTCTGCGATGAGCCGATGTGAATGTAACCTGCCGAATTGTGCTGTAGGGCGGTACATCTACCTGTGCGAGGCTCACGGGTCTAATCGGTCGTACCTGATTTGTCGATTCCATAGCCCCATTTCTGAGATCAAGATGGACTGTTGGGGTGTGTGGGCACTGTACGAGCTGTAGATTGCACTGGTGTGATGGTAGCTGATACATGTAGATGTAGCAGAACGAAACAGCGACGATGGACAAGGAAAGTTCGAACCTGTTACGTACGCGACACTCTCTTACAGCCCCAGCTCAGCTCCTGCACGTATGGTGAGTTAAGTTTTCCGGCACAGGGTGGAGTGTTCCTGTTCAGAACTCGGACGTGAATCTGCAAGTTCTTCCCTCTGTTTTCGGCGAGGCGGCTGTAGGCTGCGGCTCTGCTTTATGCCTGCTGTCTGTGGGAGGCTCTGTTTTTGCCTGCAGCCTCCGCTGTTGGAGAAGACACGGCCACAATGAAATGCAGTAAACAGTTGAAGGGTGTACGTGCACGGTGCGATTAGTGCGCTGAGGACGGGACAGACGAGACGCTTCCATGATTGATGACTGAACCCAGGACCGGCGGCCCCGGGGCACCGGCAGCAGACGTCCAGTACCGACGTGTACCCCATCGCGTGATGTGGATCTCGCATCCAATCTGTCGCTGACCTCAGTCTCACGACATGGTGGCATCAGTCACCAGTGCGATCTACAGCACGCGCGCCGCTGTTCGTACCCCGTCCAGGAGAGTCGGAGAGAGGAGTTTTTACGTGCTCCGGCCTCCGGGTCGGGATCATGGTCATGGAGGTGTGAACAGCGGAACAGGGACTATTTGAGCCAGCGCCGCGCGGGTCGCGCTCGACGAGTAGAAAGTGACGGACGGATCTCCGCGCGATTCTGGTAGAATTCTCGCGGTTGAATTGAAAGATCAAACGTAAAGTTAAAGCCTCCACGCGGGCAACGGTGTCAGTAACTTCGTTTTCATGCCTTCTTTCTTCTGTGTACCTGCGTCAGTGATTTTCAGAAAGATATGCTTTCGCTTTGCAGGCATTGCAGCTGCGCACTTGCGCGTTGGAGCTGGAAGTGCAACAAAATATCTTCGACCGGCTTTCGTGGTGCTGTCACAGAATTGAAACTTGAAAGCTGCTTTTTTTTACCAAGTTCGAGGACGTAGTATGCTCTGTTACCTGCACGGTCGAAACCACGGAGTAATCTTCCGCGCACACACCCAGCCAGTGCATGACCAGGACCTCAAAAAGATTGGTCAATTCCTGAACCGATGACATGCCGAAGACACCAAGGAATGGTCAAATCTGAAAAGGCGCCGCGCCGTGCGCGATCGCCGATCGCGACACCCCGCGCTCGCGGCCACACCCGGTCGCCGAGGCCAGGCGCCCAGGCCCGCGAAAGGGTCAGTCAGCAGGAGAATCCGGGAAATGCGACCGGTCGGCCAGGCTCGGCTGGTGCCTGGTGTGGTCAACAACACGATCGGGTCGTCGGGCACGCGCGCGAGCTGTAAAGCTTGCCCCCCCGCGGCTTCGGTTCCACCTCGCGCGGGCACGAACGCGACGAGCGCGTGCGTGGCTGGCATATAAGAGGAGACGGCGACTAGGAGAAGAACTGAAGAGGACAGGGGCTGCACAGCACCGCCCGGGGAGGTCTGCGCGTCGAGCTTTGCCTGGGCAGCAATGATGATTTCACGAGCGCCGTCGGCGGCGACCGGAGGAGAGCGGCGGCTTCAGCACGTCAGCGTGGCGTGCGGTGGGCTGGCGCGGCCCGTCAGGCAGGTGCCCGGCGCGGCAGGACCACGGCCGGCGACGCCGAGGCCCGCGGGTCCTGCGGGCGGCGCGGCGCCGCACTCGGGGCGAGCGGAGTGCAAATGGTGGGGCGCCGGCGCGCGGCAGGCGGCGGCGGCGGCCGCGGCGCCGGGGCGGCAGAGGAGCTGCAGGGGCACCGGCAGGCCGGCGGCGCGGGTGCCCACGGGGAAGGGGAACCGGGAGCTGGTGCGGCGGGCGCTCGCGCCGCCCGCCGCGCGCGGCCGCGGCCGGGGCGCCCCGGTCCTGATGAGGAGGTGGAGCTTCCGTCCCGCGCCCAGCCGGCTGCGCAACGCGTCGTCGCTCTCCTCGCCGTCCCCTGCCTCGCCGCGGCCGCGGCCGTTGTAGATCGATCCTCGCGATCGAATTCTTTTTTTTTATTCGCCATTACGGAAAAGAAAAATTCTTTGATCTGTACATCAATTCAAATTTAGCGAAACTGCTAATCTGCTTGTGCATCCTTCAGTTCGCTTATTATACGCCTCATCTGGGGGTTTTTCTATGTATTTTCGAAGTTTGCTAGCGATCGGACGTCCGGACGAAGTCAAATCCAACGTACGCTTCGATAGTCCGTTGCAATATCTAAAAATAACGTCTGCAACATAGAAAATCAACATTTACAACATCGAAAACCAACGTTTGCAACACCAAAGAATGTGTAAAAAACCTTCTTAGTGATTCGTTGATGATGGAAAAACCCGCTATAACATCTGTATCATGTTACGTGCGATATTCAATCTCGCATTGGAAAAAATGCAACATCCCAAACTAACTATTGCAACATCATAAAAAATGTGTGCAACATCCAAAGTAACCTACCAAAATATCATGAAAAATGAACCATTCAACATCAAACTGCCGATGCATGAAACATCTCATTGCAATCAAATCGCAGATGCAACATCACAGATCGCAGGTGAAACATCACAAAAGTCATTGTTGAAACATCACAAAAATCATGTTGCAACATCTCAAAGTCGATTAAAAAAATCCCCAAATCATGGCTGCAACATCACAAAAATGGCGCCGAGCTCCCCGTCGTCCGCCGCGCCCACGCGCGCCTCCGGGCGGAACCCCACTGCCAAGGCCAAGGGCGCCGAGCTCGAGTGGTGCACCCGCGCGCCGGGCAGCACAGAGTACAGCTAGTGCCGCGCTGTGCCGAGCGGCACCGGCACCATGCTGCTCGTGTTCCGCCTCTCCCGCGGCGGCGCGGCCCAATCGGCAGCGGCGGCACAGGCCACGCTGCGCTCCCTCCCGAACGTGCACCCCATCCTCTGCAACCGCCACCGAACCATCCCCTCCGGCCCGACGCTCGCCTTCCCTTCGGCCGCGCTGCCTCCGCCTCTGCTGCTCCCGCTCGAGCCGCTCCCCGCGCCGGAGTCCGCGGTCGACTTCCACGCGCTCCTCGAGCACGAGCTCAACCGCAACCCATGGGCCGACTTCAATGATGCCCCAGTGCTCTTCGCCACGCTCTACGAGCTTCCACCTGTAGCTGGTGGCACGACGCTGTTCGTCTGGATCCACAAGGTCGCGTGCGACTGCTCGGCGGCTAATGTGCTAGCGAGGGAGCTCCTGGTGCTGCTGGGTGGCAGTGGGAAGGAGGGTCAGCGTGCACCGGAGGACGAGGCGGCGGAGGCGGCGCTAAAGAAGAAGATCCCGCGGCGGGGATATTTGTTTGAAAGGAGGAGTCGGTAGTGGACAGCTTGTGGACGATGTAAAAAAGTAGTGAAATATGTGGAGCATGTTGCGCCACGCGTCCTGAGTCCGTTCGGAAAAATGTTCTCGCGTCGGACACCATGTGGATAGCATTACCGATGTATTTTTTTCTTCACGGAGTAGTTTGTCAATTAGTTCAATGAGATCCCCAGAAGAACGCCATAGCCAGCATAAAGTGGTTAGTAGTGTTCAAACAGCACACTAATACGTTGTTCCCAGGGTTAGTCCTACAGGAATCATGCCGCTTTGACATCAGGCGATCTAACATCCCAGAGTAGAATGGGACATACAAGAAAAGGGGGTTAATTTCGTCTACCTATGCCACGTCTTCAAGAGTGCGTATAGCATTCACACGCCTCTGTTTCATATCGTAGCACACGAGCCTCTTCCCTGATCGATCATGAAGAAAAACCTCTCGTAGGTGGATTAAACGCAACCACAGGGTTACCATCAAGCCTAGATGATGGCAACTTTCCCGGCCCAAACAAAAACGCGTTGCTCACCTTGTGCTTTCGAGTCCACCGCTCACTGCTATGATCCTCAAGAACATAGATCACTAGCTCACCTGCACTCGCTCGTCTAGTACGGACATGCACGTAGACCAAGCGGCGCTGAGAATGGCTGATGAAGCCACTGCCCCTCGACCTGTTGCACGGCACGTTGATGGTCCTCCACGCCTCGCCCCTAGCGTCTACCATGGCGATCACATCGTCCCAGGTGGTGAGGTGCAGGAAGCCATTGAGGTAGGTCATGTGGCAGGTCAAGAAGAGGCATTGGTGAGGACGAGTACTCCATCGCGTTTCCTTCCTTACCCACGTCTCGGTCTCGGACGAGTAGATCTCCACCGCCTTGATGAAGTGATCATAGCTCTGCTCTTTCTCCTCGAGATGGAACACGTGGAAATGCGAGGAGACAGAGGGGTCGAAGCTCAGCGTTGCCGAGCAGACCTTCGTACTGTAGAAGTTGTCGAACCCAGGCTGGAGGCTTGGTTGGGGCAGGGCGACTCACTCTCCGGTGGCCGGATTGCACACGACGTAGATGGTCTGCAGGGGTGGGGCATTGGTGTCGGCACCAGCACCACCGGTGGGTGATGAGCAGTGCAGGAGGAGAAGCCCGTTGCAGGAGTCAAGCCGCATGACCTCCCCGCCGCTCGAGGCCGGCAGGAAGCAGAGCTCCGAGTCAACCAGGGGTAGGCCACCGTCTCCCTCGGCGGTGACCAAGCCCAGGCTATTGGAACCCAGGAACTCTCGCTCTCTCTCACTCTCGCGATGATGACACAAGGAGGAAGATGAACTGTGGTTTTTGCTGACGATGAACTTGCGTGTATCTTGGCAACTTTATTTCTCTGGACTCGGCAGCAAATAAAGAGGAGCATGGGGCTACATATAGACCGGGAATGCCACAGAGCTAACCTTCACGCCCGGCTTTCTCACCATGACCCGCAGGACCTGCTCGACGTCACCTTGAGCCACCGGATGACGCGGCTTCCTCCATGCAAATTGACACCATGCACACCTACGCCTCCTAGCCGCCTAACAAACTCAAACTTGATGCCGCAGCTATTCTGCAGACAAACGTACACGTGCACGTAAGTCCGACCAACTCGGTTGCCTCTCGTCGTGAGCCAAAACTCCTCCGCGAGACTTGGGCAAGGACCAAGTTCGACTCGTGCGTATGGACTCATGCTGCTAGACTGTACCCAACAACTAAAACAAACTCACACGCACACGCGCTAGACACACACACACACGCTATGACCAGGACGCACCATGGTCAAGGTTATTTCCAACAATCTCCCCCTAAGATTGACATGGCGAGCTTCAACATCACAACAACGTCGGCTCGTCGGCGGCGTCAGCAAGCAGCACCCTCTCCCTCCTCAACTTGAGGGCAATCCCTCGCGATGTGCCTGCGCTCGCCACAGTTGAAGCATCTTCCTCGGTGACGCCTGCTAGTGCTCGAGCTTGTGCTGCTCATATCGTCATCATCCTTGTCATGGCCGCCGCTACGTCCAGTGCTCTTCTCGCCGCAGCGCGCATCACCGCCATGCGCCTGGTTCTTATCGCCACGCTGACACCAGTGCACCTCCCACTGCTCCTCAGTGAGGAAGAGCCGCCCGATGCCGTCCGCAGCTTCATCAACGTTGGCATCCTCCGCCAAACGCAGCCGGCTGATGACCTCCTCCACAGACGTGGTGTTGAAGTCTGTAAATAAAAGGATCTAGAGTGTTGACTAGAGGGGGGGTGAGTAGTCAAATCTGAAAATTTGACACTTAAAACAAACTTGTTAAAAAGTTCCGGAGATTGTTCCGGAAATTTCTGGACATCCGGAAATTTTCGGAGAAATCTCCGAAGAAATTTGAACTTCTCCTAAAACAACTACACCCCCTAGCAAGACTTGCTGGAAATTAGATCGATGAATATAGGTGAAGCAACAGGTTGTTATAGTACTATTAAGTAAGATAGAACAACTCCAAGCACACTAGAAATGTAGATCGGGAGCAAACCCTAGAAATGAGTTCTAAGCAAGAATGTGAATGAACTTAAAGGCAATAAGCAAGAATGACACAAAGATTTGTTTCCGGAGTTCAACTTCACACCGTGAAGCCTACGTCTCTGTTGAGGATCCAATAAGGGTTGACTTATATCACTAAGTCACTTTCCTCCCTCTAGTGACCACAAAGATCCACCTAGAGTTACTTACTCAATTGTAGGGGTAATATAAACTTCCCGGGGCAGCTACAAGCTTGGATGCTCATCCGGGCGACGCCTAGCCGGCTTGACAAAGAACAAAGGTACTCAAGAGATGGAGTTGAAGCTCACTAGCACAATCCCTTGCCCACTCACCAATATCTCCTCAAATCCCCAACAAATCTCACAAGAAAGTCAAAGGGAGCAAAGAGATGAGCTCTAGAGTGTTTCTGCAGCTTAGAAGAGTAGAGAGGCAAGAGGGGGCGCAGGGAGGAGAGTGAGGGGGTATTTATACCCCTTCACACCTGAACTATCTGTTATAAAAAGGATTTTGGAAATTTTTGAAACTTTATCCGGGGATTTCCGAAAACTCCGGAATTTTCTGGAAAGATCCGGACCTCCAGACTTTTCCGGAAAAACTTTCGGAAAAATCCGGACCTCCGAAGAAGACTCTTCGGAAACTCTCCACTTTCGGAATATTCCGGAAAAACTTTCAAAAAAAATCCGGAAGTCTCTGGTTAGCACTTCTAATTATCCCCAAGTGATGTGATGCTGCAAATGGTGTCTCTCATAGATTTTGTTAGATCATCTTGAGCACCTTTTTCATCATCAAGATCAGAGATTACGCATCCTTCTTAATAGTGTGGCTTTTCTATACTCAAATTCAAACTGAGAATAAAATTTAAATCGCTAGACATGCCGCTCATCGTTTCATTTCCTTTTGAGGGATCCATCACAAGTGCTACATCAATTTGAACCTGCTCATGCACTTGAAACTTTGTTAGTTACTTAAACTTTTGTCATTAAATCACCAAAATCCACTTTGAGGGCCAAGATACTCTTCAGTAAACATCTTGATCGCCACCGCGACCTACTTCATCTTCTTTGGGACCACACACAGGATCTTCTTCACCACATGGCTGTCCTCCATCGCTTCGCCAAGTTCGCGCAAGCTGGGGAAAAGCCTGTTGATGCGCATCGCGAAGTTGTCGACGGACTCCCCGTCGTGGAACGTGACATTCTCGAACTCCTTTAAGAGACATTGCACGCTCGTGGCCTTCACGCGATCATCACCAACTCTCATCTTCTTCACCGCATCCCACGGTTCTTTCACCGACTTCTTCACGGCGAGCCCGGCCTTCATCTCTGACGGCACCGCACACAAGATGGCGGCCAACGCCTGCCGATCCTTGGCGCGCTCCTTACAGACTGCCTCCACGACATCCTAGAGCTCCATTGCCTCCAAGGATACCAGCATAACCACAGACCACTCATGGTAATTGGTCTTGGTCAATAGCAGCAACTCGACAGTGCCGGCGCTCGCCACCGCAACCGGACGCGGTGAGCTGCTAGAGCTGTCGCCGCCGCCTAGGACGATGCACGGCTTCTTCGGTCTAAGGGACAACATCTTCGATCACCTTAGCTCGAATACCAAATGTTGGAACCCAGGAATGCTCGCTCTCTCTCACTCTTGCGATGATGACGCAAGGAGGAAGATGAACTATGGTTTTTGCCGGAGACGAATGCCGTGGCGATGAACTCGCCTGTATCTTGGCAACTTTATTTCTCTGGACTTGGCAACAAACAAAGAGGAGCACGAGGCTGCATATAGATTGGGAATACCATAGAGCTAACCTTCATGCTCGGCTTTATCGTAATGACCCGTAGGACCTGCTCGTCGTCGCCGTGAGCCACTGGATGACGCAGCTTTCCTCCATGCAAATCAACACCACACACACCTACGCCTCCTAACCGCCTAACAAACTCAAACTTGATGCCGCAACTATTCTGCACACACACGTACACGTGCACATATGCCCGACCAACTTGGCTGCCTCTCGTCGTGAGCCAAAACTCCTCCGCAAGACATGGGCAAGGAGCAAGTTCAACTTGTGCCTATGGACTCATGTTGCTAGACTGTACCCAACAACTAAAACAAACTCACGCGCACATGCGCTAGACACACACACACGCATGCTATGACCAGGACGCACCATGGTCAAGGTTATTTCCAACACAGGCAAGGGATGTTGTTGCAGTAGCAGTGGAAGAAGAAGCAAGGTGAGGATGTTGTGCGCGCGAACATGTGCCTGTGTGTGGGGTCAGATATGAGAGCACGCCATGACTTGGGGACGCACTGAAAGTGGCAGAGTGACTTGGCTGACAGCCGCGAGAGGATCTCGACGACGAGGTTGTTGGGGAGGTAGGGCTCCGGGATCTGGGTCGCGTCCTCCTCCATGACCAAGTGGAGAAGCGGAAGCATACTGGCCGGGAAGATTAGACAGCAACTAGACCAATCACCAATCACAGCAGGGTTGAAGATCTAATCGAAATAGGCAGCCGTATCCTAGGCCCTCGCGTCGCCCTAGGGCGACTCGGGCGGCGCCACCACCTCACCTCTAGCGCCGCTCCCTCCTTCCCCTCCGACTCGCTGCCGCCGGAGCTTGCCAGCGGAAGTCCCTCCAGCCGCGATGAGGGCAGCGGCGGGCGCATCAACTCCCCCGTGAAAGACATTCTCCCCCTCCGCAACCTCCCCTACCCTCTTCTTTCGTACTGCTGCGGTAGTGGTTGCTGGCGGCAGCTGTCACCCTTGGGCTGGTGGTGCCCAGATCCGGCGCCGACAGGCCTGGATCCAGCGTCACCCAGGCCATTTAGGGCCTCCCCCGGTGGATCCATGGGGACGTTAGCGGGGGTCGGATGTTCAGATCCGCGATGGTGCGGCCCGCGGCAAGGCGGCGGCACACGTGGAGCCTACTTCTCCTAGGCTAAGCTCGGGGGGAGGGCATCTTCGCCTCCGGTGACTGCCACCGTGGGGAGCTCGCGGTGGATCCGCCCGAACGCGGCTTGTGGCGGCTACAGGCGAGCGTGCCTCAGCTATATGACGGTGGCGGCGGACGGAGGGAGGCAGATGGAGGGTGGTGACGGCGGGTGGCCGGCTTTGGCATCAGCCAACAAAGTTTGGTGGTTGTCAGGGTGTTAAGGTCCTCAGGCGACAGCCATCACCGGTCTTAACCGGTGCCGGCGATGGCGGTAACATGATGCGTCGTGCTCCTTGTTGAAGGCGTTGCGGTGAGGACCTTGACCCCAGAGACTTTTTCTAGGTGAAAACCGAAGAACCTAAGAAGGTTCGGGTGGCGGCAGCGTCTTGGCGTTGCTTTCTTCTTGAGGTGCCATTTTGGAGTACTTGGGATGGCGGTATCCATCCAGCTTGGTGGGATGGCGGTTTTAGTGTACTGCCAGTGTGCATGGTAGAGATTGACTAAGTGCAGTTTCTAGGTGACAAGAAAACAATAGGAAACATATGGCCGTCAAGCAGGATCATCCTAACTTCTAAAGTTCCTAAGAGATGGGAGGGATTAGTTGCTGCACAAGTCCCATTGCTAGGTGGAAGCAAGAGCATGGAAGAAGTTTGAAGCTTAGTCCTTTTAGCTTTCTTTCTAGGTGGCTTGGTGGAGTCTAAGTACTCATGTACCTCCGGACTAGGTGGCCGGATTTGTTTCTTTGTGGTCGTAGACATTCACTTGTGAATGTTCGAGACTGAACAATTTCCTTAATTAAAAAATAAGCGGTAGAATTGAAAGTAGAGAGGATAGCGAATTCGAACTCGAAAATTGCACGTAGTACACCAGTAATCGGACTCCAATTCACGTTCACGGCCGGAACCAGGACCACAGTGCTGAGAACGGTTGCAACAACAAGAATCAGAGAAGCTGATTACTCCATAACTATGCAACAAGATCGACAAGGACAATTCAAGGCAAAATCAAAATTCATTGTAGTTCACTAGATCATGATTGTGATACACTCACCATCAGGGTGATCGAAAGTCCTTGAGTACAATGGAACATACGGGAAAAGGGGTTGAGTTTCGTCTGCAACTTCAAGGGTGCAGATAACATCAACACGCCCTTGATTCATGTCATAGTACATGAGCCTTTTCAGCTGCCGGTCATAGAAGAAAATCCTATCACAGCAAGGATCGGATGCGATGCAGCCACGAAATTATCCAGTTCCCATGCAAACTTTTGTCGCGCAAGCAAAGTTACCTTGCTGACACGATGCTTGAAAGTCCAGTACTCCTCACTGCTATGGTCCTCGAGGACATAAATTTCGAGCGCGTTTTCATCAGGTTCCTCATCCATGTAAAGCAAGCGCCCTTGAGAATGGCCGACAAAACCGTTGCCGAAGGACCTATCGAACGGCACGGTGATGGTCCTCCATGACTGGCCCTTGGCGTCTACCAGGGCGATGACGTCGTCCGACGTGGTGAAGTGCTGGAAGCCGTTGAAGTAGGCCGTGTGGCCCGCGAAGGAGGGCCATCCGCTCGGACTTGGACCCCATTTGTTTTCATGCAGAGCCCATGCGCCAGTTTCGGACGAGTAGATTTCGACGGCGTCAATGGCATAGTAGTAGCCGCGCGCGGTAGTTATCCTCCACGAGCTGGAACACGTAGAAGTGTGGGGACACAGCCGGATCGAAGCCCAGTGCGGCGGAGCAAGCCCTCGGGGTGTCGTCTAGCCCTGGCTCCACGGACGGCTGGGGCAAGGCGACCCAGTCCCCGGTGGCTGGATTGCACACGACGTAGGTAGAACGACGACGGTGGCTGAGGCGATTCTGCTTCGGTGGCGCCGCCACTGGCCGGTGAGCTGCAGCGCAGCAGGAGGAGCCCGTTGCAGGAGTCGAGCGGCTCGATCTTTCCGTAGCTCGAGGGTAAGAAGGAGAGCGCGCGACGGGTCGACGAGGGGCGGGGACGCGGAAGACAAGCCGGCGAAGCCCCAGGGCGGCGGGGTGCTCGTGTCGCGACGGCAGAAGAAGAAGCCGGACAGCGTCTGCGCGAACCTGTGCCGGTGAGCGGGATCGGAGATGAGGGCGTGCCATGACCGGGAGACGCACTTGAAGCGGCTGAGCGACTTGGTCGGCAGCCGCGAGAGGATCTCGACGACGAGGTCTTGAGGGAGGTAGGCCGCCGGCGGGCTCTGGATTGCGGCGTCCATGCCCAAAGCGGTGGCGTAGGCGAAATCTGCACGCCGGCTTGGAAGTTGGGCCGAGATGGTGGAGATCGAGCAGCAACCTAGAGGAATCGCGACAGACAATGCTAGAACCGGAACCTAGAGAGCAGAACGGACTCAAACTCAAGCATGGAGATGTCTCTCTTCGCCGTGACCACGCCACTTCGGCTAGGGAAATATTCCAGTTCAAACTTGAAGCTGTTTAGTGAAATTTTCCTGTTGAACTTGGCGTAGGTTCCCCAAATCGCTACAGCATCAATAGACACCCCAAGCTATGTGTGTGGCCAATGCAATTGGGCCAGCCTACGACACCATGTTCAGGCTCCCCCTTTTCAGGACAAGATAGTAGTAAGAAAACTTTGAAACCCACACCGCCTGTCAAAACACAACCAAGATTTCCTACACTAGCTCTCTAGGTGGAAAACAACAGCACAAGAGAATTCAGATTAAGAAAAAATATCGACACTGCAATTCAGAGGTACTCCCTCCGTTCCAAATTACAGGTCGTTTTAGCTTTTCTAGGTTCATAGATATTATTATGCATCTAGATATAGCGTATGTCTAGATTTACACTATATTTAGATGCATAATAATATCTATAAACCTTAAAAAGCTAAAACGACCTACAATTTGGAAAGGGAGGGAGTACTAGCAGCGCCTGGCCTGTTTGAACTTCAACAAAGCATAGGAATTCAGTGTGTTCTTATCAAAAGAATAAGAGAGCCAAAAAAATGCTATGATTAAGTACTTTCAGGTTCCTAAAACAACATTCCCCTGACGCAATAACGCTGGGCATACACGGTCGTCACACTAGGCACTTTCCTATATCAAAGTGACATGACATAAATAGCAAAAGGAATCCAGTTATGGCCACACAGTTCACCTGCTGCAACAAAGGAAAAAAATATATAACTTCAGCAGACCCATTTAAGCCCATCAATGTCATTTGAAATAAGTAATTAATTAATTTGAACACACAATGTGCTTCACAACCAGAGATGTACATCAAATTGAAAATCATATATTGCACTGCATTGCCCCAAAAAAATGTTCTAAGGTTAATCCTACTAGATGTTCCAAGTGCAACCTGACCAAGCACTGAATAAATTCTGCATGAAAAGGTGGATAAAAGAGATACAGAAATACCAATGTATCTAAGATTGTTCACCTTTCAAGAGGTAAAACAGAAAATGTTAGTAGATAACAGTTGAAAAAGGGTATTGCCAGAATTATTGCCACCGTAATTCAGAGGCAACCTGCAGTGTCTGGCCTGTTTAAACTTCAAATAAGCATAGGAATTCAGTCTCTTCGAATGAAAAGAATAAGAGGGCCAAAAAATGCTATGGTTAAGTAGCAAGCAAAGCCATCACCAAGAGGTTAAGTACTTTCATATTCCTAAAACAAGATCCCCTGAGGCAACAGCTCTTTGTAATGCCGGACAAGTTCTAAGGTTAGTCCTTCTAGATGTTCCAGGTGCAACCAGAATAGATAAAAAATAAAAATGAACAAAGACTGAATCAGTTCTGTATGTGCAGGCAGATAAAACTGAATATAACGATTAAAATTTGGTACCCAGCAAATAATGAGATCGTTCGAACTGTTTGCAGGTACTGCTTTCTAAACACATAAGATCCAGAATTACTAATAATGTCTAAGATTGTTCAAGAGGTAAAACAGTAGATAACAGTTGAAAAGACGAGTCTTTCAAGAAAACAGTTTAAAAGGCGTATTGCCAGAACAATTCAAAGGCAAGAAGGGCCCCTCTGCCACACTAATCTCAAAAAGGTGCTGAGCAAATCGGTCTTCCCTATGCCTGATGTGTTTGTACTACTGTGAAGAGAAACGTGCATTCGACGGCATTGAGTAGGCTCTCACTTCATTTTTCCCCCTTACTTTTTCTAGCACCGAAATATGGGGTCTTTGAACATATGCCCCCTGACGACTATGGCTAGCTGCAGTCAAGCAGCCACTTGTTCTGAACTCTGTATCCGACCGAAAAACTCTTAGTAGCAATTTTGGCATTTGAAATGCTATGAGATTCATTTCAACCACCATATGGTCCACATTTCAAAACGGTGAAATTCGATTGGATAAAGAGAAGTGAATTGAAAAAAAGACATAACTCAAAGATTTTTTTGTCAAGCAGGAGAGATGCCAATTATATTAAAAAGAAGATGAACCCAAACTGGGCGATACAACCAATGAAAAAAAACCCGGCCGGTTGGATTGGGGCGTCAACACGCACTGCACACTCCTCAACTCAAACAAACAATAAGGCGGGCTAGATTGGGGCATCAACACACGCCAAACTCAACCCATCTCCACAATTTTGGCCTGTCGGATTGGGACATCGACACGAGCCGTAACAACTCTGATCGGTCGGATTGGGACATCAACACAAGCCGCACAATGCCATCACACTACTCAACTTGCCCAAAGCAAATGGCCCCAGGCGCCACAACTTGCTGCAACTCAACACCAACCAACCCCTGTTTTTTCTTTTTTCTTTTTCTTTCTACTTTCTAAGCTGAATCTTCCGGGCAGGAGTGAGCAGAGACGGTAGCTCCAAGGTGATGCCTCCAACAAGGAATACGATGCTAATAGCACCGCTGTCGCCTGACCAACACGGTCGAGGTTTTCACCCAGGAAGAACTTGCGGCTTTAAGGACTGAGGCCAAACCGATGGACGCCTCCAAGGAGGTAAACGACACTCGAGAGCGTCGTCGCCATCATCCCGTCATGGCCGAAAGCTTTCGCTTCAAGCTCAGTCCCTAATGCACGCTGCCGAGAGTAGGCCGTCCTTGCTAGCAATTGAACAGACTCACCAGGAAGGTCAAGCTGTGCCGCTTGCCACCCGAGGAAGCCATTTCCTTGCAAGGAGCCGAGGAAGAATGCCACCGCCAGGGACCGCGAGCGCCTGCCAGCCACACCACCATGGCGCTCCGCTCGGCCGTCGCCAGCCACGCCACCACGGCGCTGCTGGACACCCGAACAAGCCGCCACCGGCCACGCCACCATGGCGCCACCGACGCATCTTCGCGCGTATCGACCCACCAAAGCGGCAGCCGCGACACCATCTTGCAACACGCAGCGGCCACCCCGTGTCCCTGGGCGTTGGTGACGGGCGCGGGCGTTCCTGTCGTCACCAGCCGACCCCGCACGCGCGCAGGTGTCCTCGCTGCGGGCGCCATGAGCCAGCTCGCCGTCGCCGGCCAGCGCTGGCTCGGAGGCCAACAGGGACGGCATGACAGGGGGAAAGGCTGGATCCGGCCACCCCAAGCACAGATCCGGAGCCGTCGGTAGCCACGCCGCGAAGCCGCAAGAGCCGGCCGCCGCGCCACCATAACTACCATGGGAAGAAGCATAAGGAAAAAAGAAGAGAAGGAGAGAGGGGAAAGGAGGGGAGGCGAGGGAGGAGGAGGGTGGGAGGGGCCGGCGGCGGCGGCGGCAGCCAGCTAGTGAGGGTGGCGGCGCCTTTTTTTTCCGGCGCGCGGAGCGCCCTCGTGCCGCCTAGGGAGGATGACGCGAGGGCCTGATCGAGTTTCAGTTTTGAACCGACATAACTCAGATTGGAGTACAGATACTGAGGGGTGTTTGGGAGGAGGGGGCTAAACTTTAGCCCTATCTTCGGATACTAATTAGGAGGACTAAACATAAGCTAATTATAAAACTAATTGCAGAACCCCTAT
>NC_028451.1:43463979-43472820 GCF_000263155.2 Setaria italica | reverse complement strand
CACATCCGGTCAAGGGTACCATCATGTAGACATTGTCAAATCATGGACTAATTAGGCTTAATAGATTCGTCTCGCGATTTTGCCTAGAGGTTGTGTAATTAGTTTTGTAATTAGTCTAGATTTAATACTCCTAATTAGTGTCCAAACATTCGATGTGACGGGGGCTAAAATTTAGCCCCCTCCTCCCAAACACCCCTGAGATTTTTAGATATGACTGTGTGCATAGTAGAGTTTGGGCTATGGATAAATACCTGGAGGTGAAAATCTAGAACCGGCGGCCGGTTTTCGCGGGGGCGATGACGAGCGGAGCCAACCGCGCGAGCTTCGGCGAGCGCGTCTTCCTCTCCTGCGACGTCTCCTCCCCGACCGCGGCAGACTACGGCGGAGGCCGCCGTGGCCCGCGCCCGAGACCGGAGGCAGCGGCTTGGCCCGTGAAGTTGGCGGAGGAGAGCGCGAGATGCTTGGCCGCGGAGCCAGCGGGGGTCACGCGCGCGAGTTCGCTGGATGCCATGTCGCCGGCGTCCGGCTAGGAGCATTTTCAGAAAGACCCATGGATTGGATCGATCCGAATATTTGTATTTAACCCCCTGTTATATGCAAATAACCCCCTATTTTGGATCGCAATCAATAATCGCGATCCGAATATATGCATATAGGCCCTTTATTGTGATTGAAAGTTTGCAGAGTACCCCCGGTTGGATCTCGCCCTCTGCCCCTCACTGGCTCCTCCTCCGGCTGGCGCCGCCGCCTTCCGCCTCGGCGGTAAGAGCGAATCTTCACACCACTGACTGCCACTTGGAGCGGCAGAGCAACTTAGCCGGCAGCCGAGAAGATGATCTCGACGATGAGGTCGTCGGGGAGGTAGGCCGCGCCGGGCACTAGCTCCCCGCCTCCATCCTCGAGGTGGGGACGGTGGAATCTGCGCAAAGAGATTGAAAAATTGCTCGTAGAGAAATCGCAGCAGAACGGCAGAAGAACGGGAACTTTCCAAAAGAAAAGTATATACTCCCAAACAAGAAGAAGAAGCGGACTAATTGGACTCGTCGAATTCACGGCGGGAACCAGAAACGAGCATCAGACTAACACAAACACCACTGGATCTAAAGTCTAAACAGCACCGAATTTTGTCTTATAAGTCGACAAGTGAAACTAAAGATCAGTACAGCTAATTCCTCCAACACAAAACCGATTTAATTAACAGAATGGACGTACACCACCGTTTCACCATCAGTCGATTTTCCAAGGATATATAAAACAAGAAGATCTAGTTTCTATTTTATAAAAACAAGAAAAGTTCGGAATTTCTGAATTTCATTTATGGCACTTATCTCTACTGACACAAAGGAGTACCAAAATTTGTTCGCTATCTTTCTCAAGGCGTCGATGTCATATGAACAATAGAGATTTGAAACATCAGCCTTGTAGTGTGGAGAACGTGAAGCACTTCTAGTTGATATTTGGTGATGCCAGTCCCCTTGAGTACCATGGGACGTATGGAAAAAATGGGTGGTGGGCGTGTCTGAAGTCTTCGAGAGTGCAAACAACATGCCAATCACCGTGATTCATGTCATAGGAGATCAGCATGTTCCGTGTCCGGTCGTAGAAGAAAACCAAATCACCATCCGGATGAAATCCAGCTATGTAGTAGGTTGGTTTCAGCATATGCTTCCATGGCTCAAAAAGTAGATCGGACTTGCTGACGTTGTGCTTCATGATCCACTCCCTACTGGCTTGGTCCTCACGAACATATATTGACAGCACATCATACTTGCGGTCATTGTTCGCGTAAATCAAGCGCCCTTGAGAATGGCCTACATAACCACGGCCTTCCCTACGGCCATGATCCTCACAGTGACGTACTTGGGTTACCTTCCATGACTGACCGTTGGGATCCACCGACACAACTTTTTCGTGCTCGATAGGAAGATGTAGGGAGCCATTGAAGTAGGTCATACGGCCATAAAAGTAGATCCATTCAGGCTTGCATTCCCTTAGAACCCATGTGCCAGTTTCAGATGAGTAGACCTCCACCGCCGCGATGGGAAGTAGGGGCATGGCATCATGCACCTCCACCACCTGAAACACATAGAAATGCGAGGAGATGGCCGGATCGAAGCCTACCGCAGCGTACCAGGTCCTGGCGCCTTGTCCGTAACCGTTGTACCTCGGCTGCGGCAAGGCCACCCACTCCCTGGTGGCAGGATTGCACACGACGTAGAACGGGGGCGGGGGAGAAGATGAGAGCTCGTTGTAGCAGCGGAGGAGGAGGAGCCCGTTGCATGAGTCCAGCATCTCGATCTCCCCGCATCTAGGGGGCAGGAAGGAGAGGGCGGCGTCCACCAGAGGCGGGCCGTCACCGTCTTCCTCGAGAGGAGTAACAGACGACGGTAAAGCAGTGAAACGAAATCTGGGGCCTTCGTCGGAAAGGAAGAAGAAGCCGGAAAGGGTCTGCACGAACCGGGCGCGGTGGGCGGGGTCGGAGATGAGGCGGCGCCAACGGTGGGAGACACATTTGAAGCGGCAGAGCGACTTGGCCGGCAGGCGCGCGAGGATCTCGACGACGAGCTCGTCCGGAAGGTAGGTCGCCGGCGTTGTGCCCTGCTCCATCTACAATTCTGGACAGTGGGTAGGCGCCGCCGAGCCTGAGATCCAACGACTTCACTTCTGTGGCTTGCAAATACTACCGGAATTATGGAAGATATGTATTTGATGGTATGTGATGCAAAGGAATCGCAAACTACTGCAACTCGGACTCGGAATTGCAAACCACTTGAACTCGTAACCTTAACGGGATCGGGTCGTCCTGTTGGATGGAGCGTAGAGCTCTACTGGATCTGGATCCCGTTGCTGCCGCCGCCCACCCTCTGGAAACATATGAAATGTATGTTGATGAGATGATTTTTTTTTCCGGCGCTAGATTCCTGAATTGCCCTGATTCGTGATCAATGAACATTGCAATTGAATTGCAAATTTGCACAATGACATAGATTCCGGCGCCGTAGGCTTCTTGAAGTAGCCAACCCAAAAATAGTGAAAAGTACAAATATTTGGTGCGATAACATTCAACCCGAGATGACACTACCATCAACGTCGACAAAAGAATACTTATCTCCAACCTGCTAATGTTCACAGGATTTCATGGTAACACTTAATGTAAAGTGGCCTCCAAACTTCGAAGAAACAAAATCAAACTAGTGGCTAAGACTGAATCTGCAGTAACACGGAAACAGGTCTACCAACAGACTCATGTTCTCTCCTCAGCACTGAATTTCAGCTCACCGTCGAGGATGATGCTTCACAGCGGGCAGGGTGGTACTTCAAGTGTCATACCGGCCTGGATCTGGCCCCATCCGATAAGGCGCCAATGCTTCTCAACATGACGACTAAGGGCAACCTTCTCTCCTCTGCTCATGCAGACAGGGGCAGTGAGCTGTAGCTTGGCAAGATCGTTCTTAACAGCGAGCACGCGGGCGCCTGTGGACATGGATCCTATGTTAAGCATGAGGATCTCGCCCTTGGTGAGCTTGGACACCTTCCCTGCCTTCTCTGTACCTTTCGTCCTTACACCCAGGAGCCTCCGGAGAAGGAAGAAATTGATGCAAAGCAAAGGTTCGATGATGCACACGACTATTTCCGTCCATCTAAAATTATGAAGGGACAAAGATTGTGCAAACCTCAAGCTCTACATAAACATCAGGTAGCGAGCCAACTTCACCGAGAACTTGGCCCACCAGTCTATCAGCACGTGTTAGAGTTGGGTCCATTGTGGTTCCCACACCAATCAGCCCTCCTGGCACAGCAAACTGGAGCTCATTCTGCTCAGCATATAGCGAGACAATCCTTGAGTAGATTGGGGTGCATTTGATGTTGCCATTTTCATCTTTCATGACAATGCCAGGGCGAACTTCAATCTTCTGGTTAACCCTCAGAACTCCCTGTAAAGAAGCATTGCTGTTTTGTTCATATCAACCACAAGGAAAACAAAACAATAGCACCATGATTGAGATGTATATACCCTAAGGATACTGCCACCAGCTACACCCCCCTTAATTTCATCAACCTCTGATCAAAGGAGCGAATAACAATCATATTAGGAGGTGAGGTGAAGTTCCTTTCAGGGATGGGGATTTTCTTCACAATGTATTCACAGATCACATCAATGTTGTATTCCAGCTGGGCAGATATAGGCACCACAGGAGCACCTTCAGCTATAGTCCCCTGCTCAATGAGCAAAAAAGGATCAGATCTTGAAAGACAAGACACGTGCTATAACGAGATGGTGACAAGTATTGACCTGGATGAATTTTTGGATTGCTTCATGCTGATTCATCGCTGCACTTTCCTGGATAAGGTCAATCTTGTTCTGCAAAATGGTGATATCCTGGAGACGCATGATCTCAACGTACAGCTGCAAGATGCTCGAAAGTCTGGGGCTGTGGGCAACTTTCATTTGCTGCAATCAAAAGCAGTGCTCCATCCATGATAGCAGCTCCATTAAGCATTGTAGCCATGAGAATGTCATGCCCCTATCCAAGGAGATAGGTTACTCAAATAATTATTTCCTTATATCATGTGACCAATAAAATTATACAACCAATATCAAATGAAACATCAGAAAATTAACATAATCTAATTTAGCAATTTCCCATGGTAACCATTACCTACAAGTAGTTTATCATATCCCTTTTAGTCGAAACATCATTAATCACCAAAAGCTTAAAGCAACTAGAATCTTAACAGAAAGCAAAAAAAAAATTGAACTATATGCAGCAAAGTATAAAGCTTATTGCTTGTTCACTTGTATGTGGTGATGTTAATAAGGATTTTGGATATCACAGTTTAATTAGGACCGGAATCTTTAAAACCGAGCACAACAGAATATTGAATTATCGGTAGGACAAAAATGGTTAAGAGTGACCATACCGGGCAATCAACAAAAGAAACATGTCTCGGGAGCTTCATCCTAGTGTTTTCAAAACCAGGCACATCACAGAGAGGGCTATCTTCCTTTCCTCTTCCATAGGCCCTTCATTTAAAAGAAAGAGTCAACAAATAGTGCATCAGGAATTCACAACACAGCATCAAATTCTAAGCATTTGATAGGTAAAATCTAAATAATGTATTATATATTTTCTAGAGAATCAAAATCATTTGAAAAATTCAAACATGATGTTAGAAACGTATAATACGCCAAAGTTTAGAACAACCATGCTGAGTTCTTCATTGTATGACAGAAATAGAAGCTTGCCATGTTAAGAGAGAACTGTGACAATTAGTGTATGAAAAACATAATTGTAGCACATTGGTTGGGGACATCTGTCATCCTCACATTTGTAGATTTTTGCATTAGCGTAACCCAGTTTTATAGTGATGTTATGTTCTGGTTCATTCTTGAACCGAACAGTCTACATAACCGAAATTAAGCCATCAAAAACAAATAACATATCACGCACAAACATGGTGTAAAAGATTGCGATCAATAAAATCAGTTGCTAACCGGTCTATGTCATGGTAAGAAATGCATATAAAAACAAAAGCACGAACCACAACAGTGCTTTCAGCCCTTCAGTGAAGAAAATACTTTTACATCATAGTACTATTGAATAATCCCCAGATATAACTTCTATGAATTTATTAACCAAATGTGCAATGTGTTCCTAGCATGAGTTTAAAACTTTGCAAAGCAATTTGTCAACTAATGCACCAAAGTCTAAAAGGCACATCTAATCATCACATGTTGGAGTAGCATGGAGCACACATAAGCAGTTACTAACAAATGTCATTAAGTGTCAACCATATACATAAGTCAGATTCCATGCTTGGAAGGAAAATGTGATACTGGAATATGTGAATCACACCTGAACTCCAGATATAGCTTTCATAACAGTAGACTTTCCATGAGCCACATGGCCAATGGTACCTTAGATATTTATAGAAGAATATTATGTCACTGTAGAAGGTTTTGCATCGCATACAATTTGAATTCTACACATAGGCCAAGCTGGATTCATAGGGTTAAAGGGATTGCATCCATACCGATATTAATTGTCGCTTGGCGTGAGATAACTTCAGGAGACAGTGGGTGAAGCTTCGTCACATCAAGCTTGCTTAAGTCCTGTTCCATCAATCCTCAGCGAGCCATCTTGGAAACTGCACGGTGATACTCGGAAAGGTAAACCTAGTGTCTTGTTCAGTGCTAACTAACCCAATAGAAACTGCATGAAAAAACAGAGAACACATGAAACCAGCTAATTAGACCAGCGTTCTAACTCTATTGTATTGGCTGCTGATAATACATGTGCAGCATGCAGGTGGGACCATCGATTAACACAAATTCCAAAATATAAGTTCACAGATGCCAATTTCACAAAAATACAATTGACATATAGTTGACATCAGAAATGACATTATATATAAATGATATATAACACTAGTCACATATCAAGTGACTCGACATTGCTGCAGTAACCATAACTGAAGTACGGAAGGAGCACCAAATTCAGAAGGATCTTCCCCTTCCCCGACAGCGTGCTCATCCCGTTTTCTTTCGTAATATGAACGGAGAATTTTCAGAGGAACCATTATATTGCTACGTACTTCAGAAATCAAATCTATCCAATTGATCGTGAAGCTAGCAAAATCATAGATAGCAATAAATAGGGCTAAAGATTGGGGACTGCAGAAATCACCGGCACCCAGGCTGCCAGGCACCCAGGCACCCAGGGGCCTCCTGCTAGCCTCGACGCCGGTGCGGAGTGTGGCAGCGTGTTTGGCTGAATCAACGTTTACAATACCAAATTAATTTGGCTGAATCCACCATTAACTATATTTTGATAGCGTGTTCATTTGGTATCCACTTAAAAGGAGTATGGTGGATGTTAATATTTTTCTATAAATTTGATCAAAATTAGAAAAATTTAAATTAGGATAAAGCCAAATTAAATTATAATTTAGGACGTATGAGGTATATTTTAGAAAAACACCATCGAAATATTGATTATTGGAAAAGTATCAGTGAAGGATTATTTCATTATTACAATATTTTAGAATTTCTGTTAACTAACTTGATGTACCTTTGCCTTGCTCAAAAAAAATGATTGGAGAGCAACATGGCTTCACTCTTAGGCTCTAGCGCATCATCATCCACAAGTGCCATGTTCTTGAGCCTAAGGAGGAGCACCTCGTCAACCATATGCCTTTATCTTGCACACGGCGCATGCACCACGATGGCTTTGTTAAGCCTATGCACGTGTCAGCTGCTAGCGTCTTGGTCCAACCAAGGAACCCGACTACCTATTCCACCTTTTGGACGGTCTCGTTTCCACACACCGCCACCTCCTGGATGGCATCCATCCCGCAGGTGGTCCAAATGCAAACGCACTCTAAGCGGTGGCTAGGTTCGCGGGTCGAATAGCCTCCTCAGCAAGCGCGAACATGTCGTGCAGGGGTAATGGCACACGCGATGGCGCATGTATAGTGTGTGTACCACTTAGGCCGGGGCTGGAGGTACGAGGAGGACGGGGAGGCACTGCACAACAACTCAACTAGATGGTCGCCAACGCGTCGATGTCAATCATGACCTAGGAGCACGGTCATGCTGCCATGCAAATATTCGAGAAAACCTTGTTAAACCCTCATTTCTTCCATGGTAATGTCGTTGAGATCCAAAAGACACATGGCATCACCTCACATGATTCTTAACTTCTTATATAATATGGACTCTAAGTTTGTGAACAGTAATTCCTTCTCTATTCTTACTCGGAAGGAAGGTTACATGCATAACCTTCCAAGGGAGAGAAGACATATTGTGCATTCCAAAATCACTAATAACTATTGAATAAGCACTTTCTCTAGACAATGGTGCCTTCGTGGGATACACGGCGTATCAGCGTTTGAGACTAACTATTTGTCCTACTTCTTGTTAGTCCTGGAAATGAGTGATATCCGTCCACAGTTGAATTTGGGTGCCAATTACCAAATAGGTGAAACAAATTGTTTAGTGTTAATTCAGTGTTTATTTTTTGAAAGATCGAATAATACAGCAAGGTTTATCCGTTTTCTTATGTACGGTTGGGGGTGCGTGATTGAGGTATTTCACAGCAAATTTTATCCGTTTGCTTAGGTTGGGCCATGATTGAGGTTTTCCCTTTTCTTTATCATCATTTAACGCGAATGGCAAAAGACAAAAACAAAGCAACCTCAAAAAATTTTATGATATTTTTCTAAAATTTGGATCTTTCGATGTACTCGACGTAGCTCGAAATTTGGTTTTGGGGGAAGCCCAGTTTCGCCCCCTGACGAGCACGACGCAAAACTGTGAAGTAGCAGCAGCAGAGGGCCCCTCGTGAAATAAATCACGCACCGCCGGGGAGGGTTCGCACGCGCGTCTACACCCTCCAGTGATTGGATAACAGTGATACACTGGTCCAGGTAGACAGAATCACTCTACTGGGGTTCGACGCCTCGTCTCACCTGGCGCCCTGCTCTACCACCGTCCCGTGGATTACCTGTGGCCGGGCGCTCGCGGCTTGGCGCTGGGCACGCGCAGGCCAAATGCAGGCCAACAGGGTGTAGCGGGGGGTCGGGCCTTGCTGGTTTCCTTTGCCGCTTCTCCGTCCTCGCATCAGTTGCAAACGCGAATTATGGGCGCAGGTGCATCGCGCATGTGTAGATGCCCGCCGCGTTTCTTGTTGACGATCTCGTCCGCCGCCCTGCGTTGAGCAATTGCTTATGGCGGACGTAGTACTAACTGCTAACTGCTTGATTAACTATGCGATCGATGTCAAGTTATGGCTGAACAAGCACGGTGTACATGCGGCCTAGCGAGGTTTTCCGCTGGAG
>NC_028451.1:43434237-43463529 GCF_000263155.2 Setaria italica | reverse complement strand
TGGTTAATGAAAGATAGAACTTGAGCTAAAATATTGAAAGTAAGGACCGACTATAGGTGCTTTTCCCAAAATAAACCCAGAGCCGGGAGGGGGGGGGGATTTTTAAAAAAGAGAGCCAGGTTAACTGAGCGTCCAAAATCGATTTTTTGATGAACAGGGCAGAACAGCCGCTCAGCATCTACCGACGGGTTAAGCGTTGATCTGAACCAGGAGCTGTGCCTGTGCGCACAAAGCACTGGCCGGGCTGGCCCCCCGTCTCTTGCCTGCAGGGCAGTTTGCGCAACAACCGCCATAATCAACTCGCCGTTCGCGGGAGGTGGATCGCCCAAACGTCCAATGGCGTGGCCTGGATGAAACCCGGATGCCCACGTACGACGACGAGGCAGTGGTTCTCCCAACAAACCATCGGAAGCTTCCAATTCTAACCTGCTGATCCATGCGACCATGCCGGAGCCGGCACCGCACCGAGGACCTGCCGGCGGTGCGCTGGTAGTACTGCAACCCCACAAGTACGCCGCCATTAATCGCTGCGCCAGCGTGCAGGAGCAGCAAACGGTTTGTTCTGGTCTGTTAGTGGTTCATTAGTTTTTGACCTTGGCGCTGGTAGATGCATGAAGCGATTTGATTGGCCAGGCAAGCATGCAGTACATCACCAACTGCCGACCTGCGGATGGTAGTTTGCTACGCCTACACGTTGCAGGGACCGACAGAATTTAACCGACAGCTTGGGTCCCATCCCACATAAGCCAACCTAAACTGTAAGCTTGATTGACAAATGCACATGCGCCCCTGTTGGTGGTGGCAGAGCTACATTGCTATTTTTTTCTCTTTTGATTTTGCTTTGTTGAACCTATTCGTAAATACTTGTTGGCTGGTTGGTTTTGCTCATCATGATTTGGAAAAGAAAAATTCGATTGATTATCTTCTTCTTAGATGAATGGAAGAGTTCATGTGTCATGTCATTTTTCAAGGAAAAGAAAAGTTCACTTGGACCTATCAAAGTTCGGAACTGTGCATGGAACGGTATATGGAGTCTGATGAGCAAGGGATACAGGACTGCGGGTACCTGATGTTCTTGCTAAAGCATGGGTTATTAAGCTTGTCGCTGGTGGATGAATCATTGTACGGATCGGCCATCATCTGCGTTTGGTACCGAGCCCCCAAAATTAGTTGGAGTCCGCCGCGATCGAGCTGAACACCGTGGTGTCTAGATCGATTAGTGTGACAGCACAGCACAAACAGTATAGCTAGCTAGTACCTAATCCTCAGCTGGAATGCTCCGTGCATCGTTCAGCACAGCACAAACAGTAGTCATGTTTCCTGATGAGTGGACGTGTCTATGCTTGGATTACGTCAGTGCTAGACAGTGATCGATGCCGTGATGGTCAGTATCAGCGGAGCCGCGCTAATCAGCGTACAGGAGGAGATGATCTATCGGAACCTTGGCGTCAGGCCGAAATAAGTAGCCTCCCCCCATGATGGCCGTCGCCGCCGGCGCCACAATAAAGAGCAGCGTAGAGTGGGTGGAACCTAGGCGCGAGCGTGACCGCCACATCCCAATCAATGGCCACGGAAGGGGCGCGCGCGCGCGGGCCCTGCCCCCCGATCCGTCGCCGTCGAACCGTAACTAGCCAACAACACGACGAAGACGACTCACCCACACGCCCCCGCCGGCCGGGCACGCGCGACGCACGCTCAGAAACACACGGCCGATCACACCCAACCCGAGCGCCGATCCCATCGAGCTCGAGCGCACGGCCAACGCCGCTGGCGAAGTGTGGTAACAAGCAAACACATGCTTGCCACGAATTAAACGCACCGCCTTTTCCCGCCCCGGCCGCTGGATGGCGCCGTGCCCCCCGGCCCCGAGCGCGCGCTCTCTATATAAGCCCGGGCGCGGCGTCATCGGTAGTCACACCACCACGAAAGCAACGGGAGCCAGGATTGGTCAGTGAGTGAGTCGTGATCAGGTAGCTAGTAGTAACCAGAAGAAGATCGTCGGCATGGCCAGGTCGTCGTCAGCTCTGCTCCTCGCGCTGCTCGTGTCCGCGGCGTGCCTCGCGCAGCTGGGCTCCGCGACGCGCCCCGTCCCGGGCCAGCAGGCGGTGGCGGCCTCGGCGGCGGCGGAGGACGTGAAGCGCCCCGACACGGTGCAGGAGGGGACGGTGCTGATCCCGGGGATCGGGCGCTACGAGCTCGGCAGCCACTACATCCCGGACATCGGCGGGCTCGACCACAGCATCCCCGCCGCCGCCAACGGGCAGTACCTCCCCGGCGCCGACGACACCTGGGTGCCGAACCCCGGCTTCGAGATCCCCAACCCCTTCCGCCCAGGTGCCGCCACTCCCTGAACGCCCGAGACGCGCGCGCCGGCGCCGGTGGTGCTCGGTCCGTCGTCGTCTCGGCCGGCCACGCCACCATCCAGAATAATCCTCTACTGCTACGTATATAGCTAGCGCTAGCCGTGCTTTGCTTCCCTGCATGCACGCGTGTCTTTGTGTGGTCCGTCCCACGTCGTGTCTCTTGCCGTCTTGTGAGCAGTTTGTGCTCTGGTGAAGTGTGCACGCGCGATGCGTAGGAAGAAGCGTCAGATCTTGGCCGAGATGGTTTGTTATTAGCACGCAGCTTGTTTCTCCGTCACTATTATTCGAATAAAATTTGCTCGATATAGTTATTTTATTTGTCACTGTCAACTGTGCATTTCCATGCTTCTTTGCGTGCTTGATGATGAGATGATGAGCAACAGTGAGGTGCACGCCACAGTAGGTAGCGTATTAACTAACAAACCATGGGTTGCAGGAAGTTCAGGTAATCAGCACTGCATTCCTTTAGGGTGAAAAAGTACATTACCCATCGAATTTAATTCTAAGAAAAACTTTCTATGTACATCCAAACAAGAAAATTCGATTTAATTAAATTCTTGTTACTTCATTTCCTACTGAACCTTATTGATACAATATGATTCATGGAATTGAACATTAACGACTATGCCCGGCAGACCAAACCAATGTACATGCCGAGTCATATAACTCAGATGCACATCTGAAAACAATCGTTGCACGTGTGGGCTCCATGTATCACGATCATGTTATCTACTCCCTCCGTTTCAAATTACAATTTATTTTGACTTTTCTAAATACATCACTTTTGCTATGTATCTAGACATAAGTATATATCTATGTGCATATCAAAATGTGTGTATCTAGAAAAGCTAAAACAAATTGTAATTTGGGACGAAGAGGGTACATACATTACTTTTGAGGCACAATGAAAATGCTGACTCCCTCCAATAAGTTAAGATAAAACATCACAGTAAAGTCCATATTCTTACATAAAGATGCTGACTCGAGGGTCCATAGGTGAAGATAAAACATTGTCCAGGTTAAGATAAAACGGTAAGTCCATAGTTGTGCATAAAGATGGTTAAAGATGAAGCAGCAAGTCTTAACTGGAGATGCTGAGTCCACAAGTCTTAACAAGATAAAACCATAAGTGCATGGTTCTTAATAACTAACTAAGGATCGGTTGTGATTATTCAGACTGTAATAAGTTCAGTCATCAGCAGACGGCGCACGTTTCATGGAAAACTCCTTCTGGGCTTTGAATCCCGCAGAAGCCTCATCCAATAGTATAGGCCGCTTCCTGTTTTTCTCTGAAAAGAGAAGTATCAGCCCTTTTGTTTATAGCCAACCTGTTGGAGAGACCAGCTCTGTTCACTTGATGCACTTGCAATACACAGTTCTTGAACCGGGAAACCGACGGATCATATCATCATGATCACGCTCAATCTTAAAATGTTCGCACCAGCGCTGATACAAGGCCCACATTGCTTCATCTGACTCCATGTCCTTTTCTTGTGCAACAAACTCGTGCTGGAGATCTACAAAGAAGAATTGTTTACGTCAGGGGGGAATTAGACACTCCCTACCTCCAATTTCAGGCGCCTGAAGCGTCTATAGAATGCTCGATCGTGGTGATTAAACCGAAAATTAGTGACGGCGCACGGCGACCCAATCCCAATCTAACCATGCAAGATGAGGACCTTTACAGTGCTGGATTATCCCCCAATCAAAATTCCATACAAGATGAGGACCTTAGCTGCAAGCTTCAGAGGGCTGGATTACCAGCGACGCAATCGACTTGGTGGAATGAATGGGTGTATCGGCGGCGGGCGTCGTGATGGGCGCATCCAAACAACTGGATGGGGCGCTTGGGGGAGACATCGCCAGTAAGTTTACCCTGAGGGCGAACTGCTGGGTTGGAGCGGCTGCCCAGGATCAGATCTTTGCATGCGTTGCCTGAGCGAGCAGCAAGGGAGGCAGATCTGGCGGACGCGTGATGGGCAACACGCGCGACCATGGACGCCATGGGTGCCAGTGCCATGGGCTTGATCAGAGGAGGTGGATCTAGATATCTCGTTGGTGATCTGTTTGAGCCGCCGCCCCTCATCCCCTGCTTTGTTCGGCAGGGGTGGAACGGTTACAAAGGCTGATTTATTCCCTACCGGGAGTGGGTGGATCCCTGTGCTATCACCCGATCCTGTTGGGTGGAATAAGGGCTCCTTTGGCAGGGCTCCTCGCGAGGGGCTCCTCATGCGGAGCCGGAGCCGGAGCCGCGGAGCCACTTTTTTGGGCTCCTCCATGCAGGCCTAAAACGGCTCCGGCTCCTCCCAAATGTGCCAAAAAATGGCTCCGCGGTCAATACCGTTTGGTGCGGCTCCAGCTCCTCCGTGCTTCGGTAAGCGCACGGAGCCGGAGCCGGAGCCGGAGCCCTGCCAAACTGGCCCTAAGTTCCTCGTTCGGTTAGTCTCAGGGATTAATACAGGGATGATCGTACGAGAAGATAATATATATACGTACTCCTCCGTCCTAGATTTAGGTCGTTTTAACTTTTCTAGATACATATTTTTTTCTATGCATCTAAGTATAGGTTATATCTATGTAACAAAATACATGTACCTAGAAAAGCTAAAATGACCTGAATTTATAAAATGATCTGCAATTTGAAAAGAAGCGAGCAAAGATACCCAGACAATTCAAATTACGATGCAAAGTAAATCCAACTTAAGTTTCACAACTTGACAAGCAAATGTAAATGATTGGTAGGGGAATAAATGATGAAACGAAAAATGAGTGAATAGCCGTGGCACCTGCAGTTCCCGTGTGCCATCAGCAGATGTAAGTGTTACAAGTCTTGTTTGGTTCCAGCCTTCTAAAATTTTAGTTCCTAAAAAGTTTTAGTCCCACTTTAGTCGAAGGGTGTTTAGTTCAAGTGAGTAAAGACAATAAATGGTGTGACAAAAGGATCATGCTGCCCTTCCCAGTTGCCCTTGGCGCTTCTCTGCTACTGCCCACACCTTCTTCTCTCCACGGTGCCCGAGTGCAGCTCACTGGCGAAGGGAGCAGGAGGGGCCGCTCATCTCCAGCGAGGAGCTCTTGCCCCCACTCATGGATAGGAGAAGAGCGGCGCATAGCTTGGAGAGACAGAGCCACGCCGCTTGGCTCCTCCTTGCCGTGCTCGAGCTTTCTGCCCCGAACCTCCTCCCTGCCGTGCTCTAGCTCCCCGTCCTCCTCCGCGCCGGTGGAGGTAGGTAGGAGAGGGACGGTGTGGCCCATCGGAGGAGGGAGGCAGGGGAGGATGGGCGGCCCCCTGGCGGAGGGAGGTAGGGGAGCACGACGCGCGCCCCCGCCGGTGGAGGGAGGGAGGAGAGGGGCGACCCATCGACGAAGGGAGGCGGGGGAGGACGAAGTGTGCCCGCCGGAGGAGGAGGGGAGGGAGAGGAGGGCGCTGGCGGAGGGAGGCAGGGGAGCGACGTGCGCCCGCTGGTGGAGGGAGGCAGGGGGTGGCCGCGTGGCTGGCCGTCGGAGGGGGCGCGGAGGAGAAATCAGGCGGATTCGTCTTGGGGGCGGCGGACCGGCGACTTGGGTGCGGTGGACCGGCGAGGGAGGGTGCGGCCGGCGGTGGTTGGGCGCGGCCGCCGGCATGGAGGACGGATCTAGCGGCGGCGGGGTTGGGGGTGAACGGGTCTGGCGGCGGGGTTGGGGGTGGACGGGTCTGGCGGTGGGGGTGCGAGTGGTCGGGACGAGGGTGCAGGGGTAGGGGGCGTCCACAAGTCGCTTTTAGGAGGGGGTGAGGGGACTAAAGAGTTTTGGGCCTCCTAAAGTTTTTAGTCCTCTTTTAGTCATATTGTTTGGATTTTTAGTCCCTTTTTAGTCACTTTTTAGAAGCTAAAATTTTAGAAGGTGGGAAACCTTACACAATACGGATACACTCTTTTGCCTAAACAGCTGAGTCCCACAATGCATAGCACGACAACTGTAAGTTTCAGAGCAATAGAATTTTGCCGGTGAGCATTACAAAGTCCATCCAAAATCATAACTTAGGAAAAAATCTTCCATATTCTCAAAAGAGTAAGAAAAACATCTAAAGTTCTAAACCAACAGGTACTTTGTCAAGTAGGATGTTTCTTGATCATCGACTCATCTGCTTCCCTGAAAATGTATCAAGCTTATCAGAATGTAAAAGGTGTGGCTTTAAAGAACCTTGAAAATGGAAGGTTCAACAATCAGTTCTGAAAATGACTAAATGAGTGTATGAAAACAAGTAAATGTAGTCTAGAAGTGAGCCAGTGACCACACTCCTAGATGCAAGAAAACATATTCAATATCTTATATACTTCTGATATGTAAAACCAGAAGTGACATGGATTAGTCAGTCCTTTTCAAAAAAGATTGACACGCAGCTAGGATTATCACAAGCACCATCACTTGAAAGCCCAATAAGATTTGCAAGGAATTAATTGGCAGAACATGAACCTAGGAATCTCATCATGACAGAGAAACAAAAGAATAACATTTGCACATATGCCTTCAGACAGCTAGAATAGCAGAATATAAAAACTGAAGTGAGTTACGTTTCTTATTACTCTATGATGAAAATGACCAAATGCATGCATAGGATCTAATCTGGACCCTGCAGGAGGTATGCACACTGAATTAGACAATATTCTCCGTCACTACTATTCGAATAAAATTTGCTCGATATAGTTGTCTTATTGTCACTGTCAACTGTACATTTCCATGCTTCTTTACGTGCTTGATGATGGGATGATGAGCAACAGTGCGGTGCACGCCACAGTAGCCACTAGCCAGTAGGTGGCGGCGTTACTAAACCATGGGTAGCAGGAAGTTCAGGCAAGCAGCACTGTACTCCTTTTGGGGGCAAAGTATATCTGTACATGGCTGTGTTGTACTCATCACCGTCCTACTGTGGTGGGGACCTTTAATTTTCTCGAGCCTTTTCTTGGTGTGAAAAAAACGAGCTGCATAATAAAGAGGGAGGTCCATGAGGCCATGACCGCCTGACCGGAGGGGATCGGGATACGCCCCGGTTCATTCGTTCAGGGGGTAGATGCGCTTGCCGATCTACCGGGCCACCTGTCTGGCAAACAAATACTAATAAGATGGGTGCATGCACACGGTGTGGCCCTGGTCACGGTGGATCGTCTGGCGGAAGTACCATCATCAATGCTAGAATGTACCTGAATTTTTCGCCGAAACATGAATGTAGAGATCATGTAGCTACTGTACCTTATCACGGAGAAATTTTTTTTACTCTATGCTCTCTCCGTTCGGTCGTTTTGATTTTTTTAGTCATAGATATTATTATGGATCTAAACATACACTATATTTAGATGTATAATAATATCTATTTTTAGAAAAGTTAAACCGACGTGTAGTTTGGAACGGAGGAAAACGGAGGAAGTATTATTTTTCGATATGGTCTTTCCAAAAAGAAAAAAGACTCCTCGTCTCTGTTGATTGACACAGCACTGATCGAGCAGCACGAGATCGAGCACGCACTGTGATCTTCGGGAATTCTGCGCGCAAGGGAAACGGATCCGAGATCTGCGGACCGCGGCCCAACCAGCAACGTCGTGCAGCCTGAGCATCAGTACACAGGCCGAATAAGCGATTGCTAACTGGGCTCTTATTTGTGCTAATAGTATTGTCGACGCACATTCGTGTGAACGCTCGATCTTCAGAACTTTTTGTTTGCCAATGTTCTTGGGGTGTTCGGCTGAGCTTCAAATAAGCTGCAGCCGCTTATTTGAACAGTAAAAATAGAGAGAGCTGAAAGAAAAAAAAGCTGGCTGAACAGCTGCTACTGCTTATTATGGCTAATTCGAACAGAAGGGAAAAAAAATAGTACCGAGATTCAGGTGATATGCTATCACGAGAAAATTGAGAATCACTGCTGCACGGGAGTTAATGTTCCTGGCGTGTTGCCAACTAAAGAACGAATAGTAGTATACCACGTCCACGTGGTTTTGCACCGGCGCTGGGACGAGCTGGTGGAACGGCGCCACGAACCGTTCTATTGGCTCTCTACCTACCCCCAAGGCCCGAAACGAATCGAGGAGCCCTGTCCCGCACCCAAACGCCTCTCTCCCCTGCCGCTACGCAACTGGCAGCAAGCCAGCAACGACTCCCCCACTCGCCGGCCACCAGTAGTTCCCCATCCACACCGCATCCCCACCCCACGCCACCGTCCGGAACCAAACCCTGATCCCCACCATGCCGGCGGACGGGGACGCGCCGGCGCCGGCCGTCCACTTCTGGGGGGACCACCCGGCCACGGAGTCCGACTACTACGCCGCGCACGGCGCGGAGGGCGAGCCGTCCTACTTCACCACGCCCGACGAGGGCGCCCGGCGGCTCTTCACGCGCGCCTGGAGGCCCCGCGCGCCGGCGCGCCCCAAGGCGCTCGTCTTCATGGTCCACGGCTACGGCAACGACATCAGCTGGACGTTCCAGTCCACGGCGGTCTTCCTCGCGAGGTCCGGGTTCGCCTGCTTCGCGGCCGACCTCCCGGGCCACGGCCGCTCCCATGGCCTCCGCGCCTTCGTGCCCGACCTCGACGCCGCCGTCGCCGACCTCCTCGCCTTCTTCCGCGCCGTCAGGGCGCGGGAGGAGCACGCGGGCCTGCCCTGCTTCCTCTTCGGGGAGTCCATGGGCGGCGCCATCTGCCTGCTCATCCACCTCCGCACGCCGCCCGAGGAGTGGGCGGGGGCCGTCCTCGTCGCGCCCATGTGCAGGATCTCAGACCGGATCCGCCCGCCGTGGCCGCTGCCGGAGATCCTCACCTTCGTCGCCCGGTTCGCGCCCACCGCCGCCATCGTGCCCACCGCCGACCTCATCGAGAAGTCCGTCAAGGTGCCCGCCAAGCGCGTCATTGCGGCGCGCAACCCCGTGCGCTACAACGGCCGCCCCAGGCTCGGCACCGTCGTCGAGCTGCTGCGCGCCACCGACGAGCTGGCCAAGCGCCTCGGCGAGGTCACCATCCCGTTCCTCGTCGTGCACGGCAGCGCCGACGAGGTCACCGACCCCGAAGTCAGCCGCGCCCTGTACGAGGCCGCAGCCAGCAAGGACAAGACCATCAAGATATACGACGGGATGCTCCACTCCTTGCTCTTCGGGGAGCTGGACGAGAACATCGAGCGCGTTCGTGGCGACATCCTCGCCTGGCTCAACGAGAAATGCACGCTGTCAACTTCCTTGCAACGTGACATAACTGTTGAATAAGCATTCCACAGTGGCTCGGAATGCTTATTCAGTTCCACTCTGTTCAGATTCCAAAGTGATCAACACACCAGAAAAATGGTTTCATGTACAATTATTCTTATATATATTTGATTATGAACTGCATGGTCAGGTTTAGTGGCTTGGATGTACAAAATGTTGGTTGCCTGATCACTGTAAAGAATGTTGCAATTCTCGGGTCGAAATATCAGCTCTCTTCAGGCGCTGCGGATGGCAGCACAAGGCGTTCTCTGCCTTGAACAAGCTTCGCAGAACGAATTTTGTCTCCGGTCTTAATCTGCGTCAGAACATCTCTTCCATCAGTGGTATACCTGCAGATGTTCGGATATGTTAAAATTTTTACTGGACCCTTATTCATTCGTGAAATTGATCAATTTGCCATTAGATGATCCCAAAATGAAACGAGCCACCACTCACCCGAAAACTGAAAATTGTCCTTCATCAAACGATATTCCTCCTAAACCAGACTACAGAAGAGAAATAGACTCATATTAAATCACATATCCAAGTATATACACAATTCATGCTTCTATAGATTACAGGCTGGGACCAGGGAGAAGCTGAGTGATACAGTAGATTGGGAATTCATACCTTTGTATGACCTGGCTGAGTCTGGTCAGTTATCTGAATACTTTGTATTCAGCATTTTTTTTTAAAAAAAAGAAAAGCATGAAATGATCCTCTAAAGACAGCAGTTATGGTTCACAATAGGAGAGGAAGATAGGGACACTATTCAGCCAAGCACACTTAAATGATCCTTGAATTGGATATTAAAAATATGTAGTTTGATGTCTTATTGGGAGGGTGAGTTATAGACTTTTTTACTCACGTTTCTCTTGTCATAAAGATAGAAGAAGAACTGCGTTGGTGAGGAGTATTCATCTGAATCCACACTATGTGCCATGGCAACAGCACCATATACCGACATCGGCAGGACTGGCAATTCTCCATCCTAGAATAGATGAAGCAAAGGGAAAAGGAATATAACAGAGGAGATCATTCACCCAAAAAAAAAACAAAAGAGATCATATGCTTAAACTTCGAACGCCACTAAAGCAGTATAGGAGAGCAACTGGCCTGAATGCTTAATGGAGTTCTGTACAATGGTTCGAATTGTCCTGCAGGCATGACCTCTAGTGGAACAGTGTACCCTTTTTTTCCGGTCTCATTATCTGCACTAATTGCCTGACTCGCACATTTCAGTGTTACCCCATCATATGCCCCATCCAAGACCTGAAGGAAGGTTGCCACATTGATTTAGAGCTGGTACTAAGAGCAAAGAGCTTGTAAAGCAACATTTCAAGAATCGTGAATATGTTTCGGTAACATTCTAGCCGGTCCCTTGAATAAAGAGAAATTATGTTCATACCCCACCACTCTTTTACCTGTTATTTTGGACATTTGTAATCTTCAATACACATGCAGTCTTTGAATATAGTTTTTTTTCTAACATTTGCTACTAAAAGTTACCGAAAAAACCTTCGTTTTATATTATTGTATGAAAAGATCTGCTAATATCATTTTTGCGTAACAAACTTAGTACTTTTGTGTTTTAGTGGTCAAAGTTTAGTGCATTATTGTTCCAGAAAGGAGTGAGCATTAAAGTTTACAATTTAGGAATTTCCCCATGACAACCAGGAGGAAATAATAGGCTGGGGTCAGAGTTAAGCTACCTTACCAATTTTGCAAAGTTTCCAGCAGTCAGTGGGGCAGAGTAGCCATCAATGACGACCTACATTAGTAAACAATCAGTACCCAACATAATTCTCCAGATGACAAGACAAATGGTAGCAAAGGCTACTAAAGCTCATTAGCTCTTACCATTAACTACAATAATCAAAAGAGAAGTTTATGACAACTATTAGAGCCATCAGAACACTTACAAAGTACAACAGACTATTTTCAGAACAGTGGGTGCGGGAAAAATGTCAGAAGAGTCTTGGAACTAAAACTGTTGATTTATATCAAGCTTTCCATGGACTATAACTTGACGATGTCACCATTAACTACCTGAATTGTAGCAGTACTTTTTGGTTCACCACCACCAGTAGGAAAGAATGTTGAACCGTCACCTTTTTCAACAGTGAATTCAACAACTCCTCTCCCTGTTAGCCTATTAATAGCAAGCTGTTTAAACTAAATTTCATAAAAATCTTTTGTCAGAGATTGGAGAACTGCATGCTGAAATTATGTAAACACCCCTAGAAATTGAACATTTCAGTTGGCATTAGATCCTGAATCTATTATTTTTTGCTAGACATATCGTGTATTTTGTTCTTAAGTATTCAAAATTAGTCCTGTTAAAGAATTTACGCTGATTCTAATAAATTCTAAAGGAACTATGTTGCCTCCCTTAGGATCAAGCACTAACTAAACTTTAACCATTCCAGAATCCTATATGATGGCAAGGAAATATTTAGCAATTTGCAAACAGTTTAAGTTTAATGGACATGTGTAGAATTGACTAAGAAGTGTTTGCACCATCAGACCCATCAGGGTGCAAATAGTAGTAAAATGATGTTTTTCTTATTCTCATTGAGCACTGCAATATGGAATTAATTGGGGTTTCAGAAGTCACACGAGGATTTCAAATTAACCTACTAAAGGGCAGCCCAGAAACCCTGATTACTACATCAAGCAGCTAAGGCAGTTGGTATTTCTCATGCTTAAACCTTGCACTGAAAATGTTTATATAACTAAGTCATGCGTGACGAAGTTTCATAACAACTGCATTCTACTAAGTTATGGTCCAGGCTGGGCTGGTTGAAACAAAGAAAACAATTATGAAAAGAAACGCGAGCAGTCAATGAAATAGAGCTTTGAGCTTAAGGGAAAATCAAAAGTGTCACCTTGGATATTCTAAATACTGTTGGGGCAGGAGAAAGGACAGACCAGGAGCCTGTTGAAGGGGGGGAGAAAACGACGTTTTAAGTAATCATAATGGTCATTGGAACCGAACTACTTGTTCTAAGCATTGTCTAAATTCTATCAAACAGTTTATGGGATCACTGAACTACCTGCAACAGCTCCAATTCAGCAATAGTATCAAGTGACGAAGCAAGTGCTATGGAAAGTTTGTCAGGGTTATTCTCCTTAATATACTTCAAGAGAGTCAGCAAACCACCCTGCAGGTGATGCTAAAATATATCAGCTATCATGCAACTGGAATAACAAATAAAGGTTAATGACTAACTACAGATTGAAAACTGGGTTCCTGTCTGTTCTGTAAACTGCATTTTGCACTCCTAACAAACATAGCACGGTTACCTTCTCTTCCAGCAGAGAAGTATATAGCTTGGCACCATCTTCCTTGCGCTCTGCAGGTATGCTTCCCAGGATTGCCTCCTTGTTGTCCATTGCAATCTACACGAAGAGCACAGAGTTCTATATGAAGGAAGCACGATGCTATCAAGTGGCAAGTGCAATGCGAAGGCCACTATGCCCAGATCAAGCATGGACCATCTGTCTGAATAGCTCTAGCGATTAGTTATTCTGAACTCTGAAGAGCAACTAGGGAAAGGAGAGAAAAAAAAAACATGCCATGGAGATAATTTACTTTCATGGCTTTCTTCACATCGCCCTCCATGGTACCGTACGGCTTCCTCTGCGGTATCCTCAGCAAATACGAGATGTCCTCTAGCGATTCCTGCCAAATGCAGCACTATAAGGCAACGCCCAGACTGAACAACTGAATAAGCAAACCTCAATGCCATTTCAGAGGATCAGGCAAACCTGTATGATCTTCATGTTTGGGTTCGCGGGGATGGCCTTCCTCAGGGCCAGCTCCCCGGTCCTCGGAATCTTCGTGTCCGGCGAGTAGAGGACCGCGTCCGCCGGCAGCGACACGGAAATCTGGGCGGCGATGGCCAGCGCCGCGGCCGCGCTCCTCAGCCACTGGATAACCCCCTGCACCCATTACACAAACCAAGAGCACAAATGAAGCGCTGGAAGCTTGGAAGTTATCTTGACAAGTCCAGCTCCGGCGCACCCACCTCAGCAGCGCAGGGGGGGCGGTGGGAGGCGCGGGCGATCAGGCCGGGAGTGCCGCGGCCGCGGCGGTTGAGGCTAAGCCGCGTCCTCCACGCGCGGCGCTCGGTGTCGGCCGCGGACGAGGGAGCATGGGCCGTGGGGCGGGCACCAGCGAGCGCCATCGCGGCCACGCGCGACGCCATGGTGTGCGAGGGATTGGAAGGGAATGGTGGCCGTTACTGCCGTCCCTGCCGTCGCCGTCGTGGCGGTGGTCGCCGTCTATTCCCAGCCACAGCCAGCAATCCAGTTTCGAACTGGCTCGGCTCCTCCTCCTGTTGGGCTGCGGGCCGACACGGCTTCAAACATTTCCGTCATGGGCCCCACGTTCTCTCTATCGAAAACGTCGCCAATTCGGCCCAAGCCTTTGAACGTGCGGGGTTGATCACTTTTTTTTTGTTGAAAACCCGGACACATCTAACTCGGCCCAGCTGCCCCCTCATCTCCCGCTTCCTGCCTGCCTCATCCCGCGGGGCCCAGGTGGTAGGGACGGACGCTCAGGGGCGGCGCCAAAGCCAGAGTGTCTCAAGGCCTGCCCATGAAACCACCGGCACGTCGTTTCGCCCGACACCCCACTCGGAGCGGCGGGTGGCTGCCTTTGCCTGCCGCCATGCCGCGGCACCCCGCCTGCCCCCTGGTTCCCCGATCGACCACGCCGCCTACACCTGTCACTGGCAATGGCAAAGGGCGCGCAGGCCCCCGCGTCGCCATCACTCTCACGCGCGTCCACCATGGATCGCCGCGCTCCCCTGCATTCCTCCTCATCAGCTCAACTGCTAGCCATAATCAGCTAATCCCAAGTCCAATCACTCCTCTAGGCTCGTCGCTGGGCTTGGTTGATTAAGCAGTGATCCCGGCGGTCACTGTTAAGATATCAGCTGGATATTAGTGAGG
Source organism: Setaria italica (assembly GCF_000263155.2). Taxonomy (NCBI): domain Eukaryota; kingdom Viridiplantae; phylum Streptophyta; class Magnoliopsida; order Poales; family Poaceae; genus Setaria; species Setaria italica. The sequence goes on along the minus strand of NC_028451.1, from coordinate 43,449,007 downwards.
TTGTGGTATTACGTATTAGAGATAAGATTCTAGATGTTTGTTGTTTTCTTTGTGTACAAGTTTACTTCCTGTACAAGATATATTGTGTACCATGTCGGGGGTTTTCCCGGTCTATATAACAGAGAACCATGACCTCTAGCGAGGTATCACGTTAAGCCTCTAGCGAGGTATCACGTTAAGCAATTCTCACATGGTAATCAGAGTCATGTTTCTCCAAGATTTAGTCCATGGTGTTCCAGGGTTCCTCCGCATCTGCTGCTGCTCCATCATTCGACTTTCCAGCCACCGAGAAGCTGGTGAAGAACAACTTCCAGATGTGGAAGGCGCAAGTCATGTCTGCACTCCGCGGCGCGCAGGTGGCAAGCTTCATCAACCCGGCGGCAGCAACACCACCGAAGACGGTCGACAAACCTGATGATCAGGTTCCAAATCCAGGGTATGATCTTTTGGTTGCAAAGGATCAGCAGATTCTGAATTACTTGTTGTCCTCTCTCTCTTTACCGTGAGATACTTGTGCAGGTTGCTATGTCGCCGACGGCTGCCACGACCTAGGCAGCGATTGAGGCCATGTTCGCTTCTCAGTCGCGTGCTCGGGTCATTGGAACATGCATGGCGTTGGCCACAGCGCAGAAGGGAAGCTCCACTGTTGCCGAGTACTTTGGCAAGATGAAGTCGCTGGCGGATGAGATGGCATCTGCCGGCAAGAAGCTTGAAGATGAGGAGCTAGCCTCGTACATCCTTACGGGGCTGACATTGACTTCAACCCTCATGTTTCCGCAGCACAGGATTGCTTTCAAGCGTCTACCTCCTCACAAGAAGTCAGAGTTACTGGATTTGGTGCATTCTGATGTTTGCAAAATGTCAGTAAGATCAATGGGTGGTGCTAAGTACTTTGTCACTTTTATTGATGATTACTCCAGAAAAGTTTGAACTTTTCCCTTGAAATCCAAAGATCAAGTGATAGGTGTGTTCAAGCAGTTCCAAGCCTCGATTGAGAGAGAAATTGAGAAGAAGATCAAGTGCATTCGCACTGGTAATGGAGGAGAGTATATTGGGCCATTTGATGCATATTGCAAAGAGCGAGGGATTAGGTACCAATTCACACCTCCAAAGACACCACAGTTGAATGTTATTGCTGAGAGGATGAATAGGACAATTGTGAAGAGAGTGAGATGCATGCTGTCACATGCAAAGCTACTTAAGAACTATTGGGGTGAGACTTTGATGACTGCAGTTTATCTTATTAATCTCTCAACATCTTATCCTTTGCAGGGAGATGTTCCTAACAGGGTTTTGTACAACAAGGATGTCTCTTATGATCACCTGAAAGTGTTTTGGTGCAAGACCTTTATTCATGTTCCTCGAAATGAAAGATTAAAACTTGATGCTAAGACAAGATAGTGTATCTTCCTTGGCTATGGATTGAATGAGTTTGGCTATAAACTATTTGATCCAATTGCACGAAAGATTGTGAGAAGCCATGATGTTATGTTTGGTGAAGATCAAACAATTGAGGATATTGTGAAGACAGAGGTGCAGGTTCCTCAGCAAGATCCATTGGTTGATTTAGACCTAGTTTCTGCAACTCCAGCTCCCATACATGCTAAAAATAATGTTGCAGATGATGCACAAGATGATGTGCATGGTATAGGTGATGAAAATGCTCCCCAATAGCATGAGGTTGATGCTAAAATTGATGATCCGGATCAGCAACCACCAGTACCAAAAAGATCCACCAACACTTCCACTCAAAAGATCTAGCAGAGATTGAGTTCCTTCCACCAGGTATCCTTTAGATCAGTATGTGGTGTTACTATCTGATGGTTCAGAACTGAGTGTTTTGCAGATGCAATGGAAGATTAGCATCAGAAGGAGTGGATGAAAGCTATGCAAGAAGAAATGGATTCCTTCCATAAGAATCATACTTATGAGTTGGTGAAGTTGCCCAAGGGCAAGAAAGCTTTGAAAAATAAGTGGGTCTATAGAATCAAGCAAGAAGAGCACACGCCACATCCAAGGTACAAGGCCATGCTTGTTGTGAAAGGATTCAGTTAGAAGAAAGGTGTTGATTTTGGTGAAATCTTTTCTCCTATGGTGAAAATGACATCAATTAGAGTGGTCCTTGGCTTGGCAGCTAGCCTCAACTTGGAGGTTGAGCAAATGGATGTGAAGACAACCTTCCTTCATGGTGATTTGGAGGAAGAGATCTACATGGAGCAGCTTGAGGGGTTTCTTGAGGGGTTTCTTGTGAAGGGCAAAGAATACTATGTGTGCAAGCTAAAAAAGAGTTTTTATGGCCTGAAACAAACACCAAGACAATAGTATTTAAAATTTGATTCAGTTATAGGGGAGCAAGGCTACAAGAGAAGTAAATCAGACCATTGTGTTTTCTTTCAAAGGTTCTCAGGTGATAATTTTATCATCTTGTTGCTCTATGTTGATGATAACTTGATCGTTGGTAGGAATGTCTCTAGAATTGCAGCGCTGAAGAAACAGTTGAGCAAATCTTTTGCCATGAAAGACTTGGGGCCAGCAAAGCAAATTCTCAGGATGAGAATTGAGAGAGACAGAAGCTGCAGCAAGTTGCACTTGTCTCAAGAGAAGTATATTGATAAAGTACTTTGCAGATTTAAGATGGACAATGCAAAAGCTGTCAGTTGTCCACTTGCAGCTCATTTCAAGTTAAGCACCAAGCAATGCCCCTCTACTGATGAGATGAAGAAGGAAATGCAGCATGTTCCTTATGCATCAGCAGTTGGAAGTTTGATGTATGCTACGATGTGTACAAGGCCTGGCATTGCTCATGCGGTTAGTACTGTGAGCAGATTTATGCCCAATCCAAGAAGACCCGTTGGGAAGCCGTGAAGTAGATTTTGAGGTATCTCCGGGGCAGCACTAATCTGAAACTTTATTTTGGGAGAAGTGAGTATGTGTTAGTTGCATACACAGATGCAGATATGGATAGGGATGTTGACAGTAGGAAGTCTACTTCAGAGTATTTGATTACCTATGCGAGGGGAGCTGTGTCATGGCAAGGCAAGTTGTAAAAATATATTGTATTGTCTACAACTAAAGCTGAATTCATTGCAGCGACAGAGGCAAGCAAAGAGCTGTTGTGGCTAAAAAAGTTTGTTAGAGAACTTGGGTTTGATAAAGACAAGTATGTGTTGTTTTATGAGAACCAAAGTATTATACACTTGAGTAAGAATTCAAGTTTTCACTCGAGATCAAAGCATAATGATGTGCGTTATCATTGGGTTCGAGATGTGTTGAATTCTAAGCAAATGCAGCTTGAGAAAGTCCACACTAATGATAATAGGGCTGATATTTTGACTAAGGTGGTGACAAAGGAGAAGCTCAAAGTTTGTTGCCAGATAGCTGGCAGGACTGCCAAAAGGCACTAAGAACCTCCATGATGTTAGGAGGGGAAGTTTGTTGGGCTATCCCTCCATATGGACGATGACTTGGAGCCCAGCAAAGTTAAAAAAAAAATAGCCCACAAGCTCAGCTCTTGTGCACCATTTATTTGTGGCTCGAATCGATGGTTGAGATTGCTCCTTGAGAGGGAGTAGCAAGTAAGAAAACTCTAGGCCCCATTTCTCCCAAGTGTTGGATGTCACTTGGTGAGAGAGGGAGAGAAGAACACACACAACACAACCAAGAAAGGAGAGGAAGAAGAAGGAGAAGCAAATCTGTCTAGATTTGGTGGCTCCGGGCATATGACCTCAAGCTTGTGATTCGAGGTTCAAACGTGCTTGGATTTGCGCCAAACTTGGTGAGATCATTCTACACTTAGAGTAATTCGATCTGGTCAGTTGGTTTGAGGTTTGGTTCAGCAAAGCATCAGATTTGTGAGTGGTTTTGAAGTTTCAGCATTGAGCAGTTTCGGTAGATGATCAGTTTGGGTGGGTGAAACGGTGTCTGATTGAGCTGAAACTTTGTCAGTAGTTTGGGGACTCGTGAAATCACAATCCTACCAAAATTTATGCACAATGGACCTGTAGTAGTCATACCTCTTGTTAGTGGTTGTGGTTGTTGTTGCAAATGCCAAGTTGTATTATGGTGAATGTGTTGTGCTGGTGTAATCATCTAGAGGTTATAGAGAAGATTTTCTGTAACCATTTGTTGATTATAGTGGAAGCTTGGAGTGGGCCGATTGATCCCGTGGGTTTTTAGGGTCTATTTGTCATGGCTCCACTCCAGAACTCCAGCAACTCCACCAGAAAATCCAGCCAAACATCCTATCTCCAAAACTTCATGGAGCTGTAGTGCAAATGGGTCTGGAGTTTTGGAGCAACTCTTTTGCAACTTCAAAACCACCTCTTTTAAACCTCCTCATGTAGTTGGTGGGTAATTACCCACCAATGCCACTGGTTACACAAAAAAGTTTCGATTCTATTCCTCCCGAGACCTCATCCGCGCCTCATTCCCCTCCCGCGCACCTGTTCCCCGCGTCTTCCTAGCGCACAAGCCCTGCCGCCACCCACACCGGCGGGCGCCGTTCGCCGCCTGCTTGCCTGAGCCCCGCCTACCTCCGCTGGCCGCCCAAGTCCTGCCGCCGGCCACCCCTGCCTCTCGCCAGACCGCGCGCCTCCGTCGGCGGGCAGCCGCGCCTGGCCCCATCGGGCGCACCTCCGCTGGCGGGCGGCCACACCTGCTCCCCCGGCGGGTGGCCGCGCCATGGTCCCTCCCTCACGCCGTCGGCCGGCCACTACCCCCATGCTGCACGAACTCGGCCGCCGTCCCCACCCCCAAGGCCGCCGACGCCACCTCGAGGCCACCCGCCTCCACAGCCGGTTCTCCCTCACGCCCCAGCTCTTCCCTGGCGGTGTGCCCCCATCCTGAGGAAGAAGAAGATGGGGATAGAGCGGACGACAAGTGGGGTCTAAATTGGGGGGCACAATGTCAATCCACACTGAAATCGTTCTTTTTTGGAGCTGAGAGCACTCTTTTAGCCAAACACCCCATCTAAACCGCTCCAACTCCACCCAGAGCTGGCTCCACCTAGAGTTCTAGAGTGGAGCAGCTCCACCCAGAGTTGGAGCCATGCCAAACAAGGTCTACTTCTCACCTTGAGGAGGTTTCCCATGTAAATTATTGTGTCTTTATGCATGTGATTATTATTATTCCGCTGCATATCTGTTGGTAGATATCCTACTCCTTGTTCATCATAAGATGAGGAATTAATGGGTATATTGCTGCTGGCATTTATCCCAACGACTTTTTCCCAGTTAAAGAAATTAAAGTGCCAGCACGTAGTAACCTGTAGTATATACGCTCACGCCCGTGCAGATTCGCGTCCGATGAACCGAGACAGAGCGCGCACATGTCCTCAGACCGCGGGTGGTGGCTTGAGTCAATGTTCACCGCTTTGTTCGCATCGTTCGTCCACTGCAAAGTCGAGATAAAATGGTGGGAACTTGTGCACGTACGTAGCCTGCGGCTGTGATACGATACGAGAGTACTACCCCTACGGCCGATGAGCAGATAGCAGATGCCAGCGGCTGTGTATCCTTTCGACCTTTCGCGAGCATCGATCCTCTCTCGGTATGCGGGGCCTTTCTCCTCGTCACGGCTCTCAAAGTCACAAAGCTTCCCATTTTTTTTTCCTTACTCGTTGACGTAGGCGACGAAAAAACGGAGCCTCTTTTACGCCATGCATCGAGCCAGCAGCCGCGGTGAAGTGCGTGATCGGCCGAGAGGTGGGCACAGCGCAGGGTCGCGCCCACTGACACCTGCCTTTGTAGGGGTGACAAGTGTCCGGTGGAGGAGCTTGTCGTCACCCCGATCAGATTACGCGCGCTGCTTGGTGGCCATGGGAATGGGATGTGTGCGAGCTTCGTGCCTTCTTCGCCCGGCCAAGCTGTGACGACTGACGAGGGGCAGCCCTTTGTTTAGAACTTCTCTTTTCGAGGATAAGGTTCATTAGATCAGTTGTTTAAGCGTCTAATCGAAGGGCGTTATCTGATAAGTAGACAGCGGGCAGCAGATCCGAGCTCTTGCAGCGTGTGCTTGACTTGTTGACTATCCTAGAGCATTTCAACGGACTGGTGTGTGTATTATAGCCAGTAGTTATTCTATCTTTTTCTCTGAATATTATTCTGTAAACGTTTACAAACTTCTTCAGAGAAAACTTTGTAGTGGTTATTATATTGCCGATTGGCTCGGGCTGCTTTGTTCTGTGAGGATGATCTTATGGCATTTTTTTTAACATTGTCATTGGTATATTGCCTATTATTACAGTTACAGGCCGTTTTGTGCCATTGAGGTGACCTTATAGTATGACAAAGAGTACTTTAACACTGCCATTGACAATAGACAAGTTCGTGTGACAATGGAAAAGTTTCATCGACCTTATAGTATGACAAGTTTGTAATAGTCAGGCGGCTTGCTCCATCATGAAAGTGATTTTATAGTCAAATTAACATTGTTTTCTCTCTCTTTTTTTGGGAGGAAACATTGTTTTCGTAATTATCAGAGCAACTCCAAGAGTATCCTAAAAAATTCTTCCCCAAAACTATGTATTGGGGGTTCTCCTAAAAAAAATTTCCCCCAAAAACATATTAGTCCACAACAGATCGCTAATAAATAGCCCCCAATATTTCAAACACAGGCCACGTCATCGTATTGGGTCCATCGGAAGGGACACGCGGGCGTGCGGGAATCGGGATTGGGGGAGGAACGCCAACGCTAAAATATACGCGGTGGCAGGCTGTTTTTTAGCGTCGCTAAAAAATTGGGGAAGGTTTAGGTGGATTGTTGGAGTTCATTTTTTCTCTTTTTTTTCCTAAAAAAGGTATTGGGGGTAAGATTAGCAGCCTCTTGAAGTTGCTCTCAAGTGAAGGAATCGTGTCCTTAAGAAAAGAAGAGCGAGAAAAGGGATAACCTATTGCTAACACAACCTGTTACACCAGGCAAACCTCCATGACGCAACAATGAGTGTTGGATCATAGGGATCGAACTTGAGTAGCGTGGACACCGCTCGGCGCTACCATATAGTCATATGCACGCTAAAGGAAAATTTAGCATCATCATTTTAAATAAGAAATAGTAAATTTTTAGAGAAAATAAAAATCAACCCATCGCTGCAAGCCTTTCATCAAGGGCCCACAATTAAGGTCAAAAGAGAAAAGAGTCCTTTGTCAAACATTTGTGATTGAGATTGGAGAGTGGTTTTTACTCTACTCGAAAAATACTCGAACAAGAGACGAGGTTAGGGGCAATTCTGGTACCCAAGAAAACACATCGAGCCCCATCCCGGCGACCCCGGCCGATGAAACTCGCGAGCCCCCGGCCCCGCAGCCCCGCAGGTGCATTACCGTCACGACGAAATGCCCGTCCTGCCCCTTGCCCCGCCTCGTACTTCTCCGCGAAAAGGGCCTCTCGGTTTGCTGCGCAGCGGAAAAGGATCGCGTCGCGTAGACCCTGCCCGACCCCTTCCTCCTCTCAGTCCCCTCTTCTCCCTCTGAACTCCACTCGTCGGCTCGTTGCGCGCGACGCCGCGGCAGAGAAAGGTTTCGGAAGACAACTACCCAAGCCACACCCACTCGCGCGGGGGAAAGCCAAGGAGCTGGCACCGGCAATGGCGCCGCGCGTGCCGTGATCAGAGGTCCAAACCGGCGGTGGAGACGGGAAGGAGGAGGGCGGCGGTGTGCGATGGTACGCGGGCCGGCGATGGCCCCGGCGGCGGGGCCCGGGACGGTGTCCGCGGCTGCCGCCGCCGCCGCGGCGGCAGCGGAGGAGATGCGGTGGCGGCAGCTGGACAGCGGCGTGAGCGCGGTGTCGTTCGGGTTCGTGGCCACAGCCATCCTCGTCTCCATGTTCCTCGCCATGGCCATCCTCGAGCACTTCCTCCGGCCCCCCGCCCACGCGGCCGGGCACGGGGCCGCCCCGCCGCCCCGTGGGATCCTCCGCCGCCTCCGCCTCCTCCTCGGCCGTGGCGGCGGGCGCGGCGCCGCCCCCGGCGCGGATCTCGAGGCGGCGAGGAAGCTCGAAGGCCACGCGCCCCTCGAGGTACGCCGCACTGTTCCCGCACGCCCCGCCCCGCCCCGCCCCGCGCCCATCCATGGCGCGACGCTTTTAATGATTCCGTCGCCTCGCCTTTTCCTCAGCTTTTCCGTTGTCGCGTGTCCTGGCTTTTCTCTACTGTGTGTCTGTGCATCTGATGGACCTGATTGCGAATCTTGTCGGACCCCCGGTTCTTGTCATCCTCTAGTCTTCTGCTCTGCTCGAACATAATGCAGTGGTGGTACGAAGGCATCTTGCGAGGAAGATGGAAATGCAAATGATTTCTTACCTCTAGCTGTTGATCGGCCGTTAAAGAGCTCGTGCAACTGCAATCCTTAAGTTTAGAATTTAGGACACCCCTGTTATGATTCGATGCATAGTAGGTGTCTGGTTGTACTGGAAGAGATCATGCATTGCGCATAAGAAAAAGTTAAGGAGGCTATTTTTTTCCTCAAAATGTCAAGGTCTTGTAGATGTTTCAATATTGTCAAAGCATAGAAGCTGTTGTTCATACATGCACATGAGTTCTACTAGGACTGATGTAATCACAAGATGTACCATTTAATTAGTTTGGTGTGCATGCCATTGTTATAACTTCATATATGCACATGGGCTCTACTAGTTCAGCTCCACAACTCCACAAGTATCTGCTGCTAACTCAGCAAACCATATCCAGATATCCAGTGAGATAAGCCATATGGTGGCTACTGCTGCCTCGTTTTTGCATATTATGCTTTTGCACCAATGCTTGTTTAAATTTTCCTTTTTAAGTTCTTTCGGTAGGACCGTAGCACTGCCATTTATACTGTTTTCTAGGAAGTGGTGGGAGAAGTAGTACTTGTTCAGTGCTGAGAGAGGCTAGAGTAGATAGCGGAAGCAAGAATGTAGGTGTAAGCATCAGTTCCCGAATGCCATTCTGCCTATCTCCCCCCAAATTGTTTATTTTAGCCAAGTTCAGGTAATACATCTGTATAACTTGTCACAAGAATCTTGTACATAGTGTCTCAAGGAATATGTATAGTGAATGAGCCATAAAAGATTGGGCCTGTATTTTTCAGAAAGGAAAGCATGAGTTATGGAATTGAGAGGGAAATTTGGCTGACAGCAGCAAACAGACAAGGGCCCGTCCCTGTCTGCAGCCACACCAAATTCTGGACCTGGTATAGTTTACAAATTGCAATCTAGGTTGTCCACAGGACCACAACTGCGTGCAGGTCCCAGATACTGTCATCATTTTTGCTGCTTAATAATTGTTAATAATGTGGTCATGTGGAGCATCTTGTTATTAAGATGGATCAGCGGACAGCAGTTGAACTTAGTTACTGCTGTAGCTGTGGGTCAGACCATGGAGATCAAAATCATTTACTCTTAAGTGAGAGGTGTGGCAAACTACATATATAAATTCCATTGTTCTTTAACAGTATGAAAGTTAGATCATTTTTTCAGTCCAACTACTGGTACATCAATTTAAATTTAATGTGACAAACTGACTACCAGGTAGGTCAATTAGGCTTACTTTCAAGTTTATTGCTTTACTTTTCAGAATTCAGACAATTTAAAGTTTACAAGCACACACTATGCTATCACTTGAGAACTCATGAAAATTTTAGGATGATTGGTTAACTGTTTGCCACCATCTTGTGTTCTAGTGTTCCAGTGGTGGGAGAGAACATTAATTGCAAGCAAACAAGTATATTCAAAGTTGACAACCTGTCCCCTAAAGCAGACCAACAACTATCTCTTGTGTTCAGCTCATTTTCAGCATTAGTTCCTGCTTACTAGTGCACATGATGCAACTTTTGTGTTTACTGGGGGAGGTGCGGAAAAACTAAATGCTGAACTATTGAATGAAATTGTGGAGGATATGTCCTAAATCATTGAGCATGCACTGGAAAAGTACAGCATTATCTTTTTATGGCCTGCAAGCCAAAGATTGTCGTGCCCACTATAGTTGGGGAAATGTTCATGCATCAGTACAACTCAGTTTAGCTAAAATGGTTGTAGAAAGCCACCACATACATGGTGTCAAGCATATCCGTGTTCTTTCCTTTTTTCTTCTTTTGGTCCATTTGACAATCTAGTTTGTTTCAAAGGCCCACTAGAAAGTTCCTTTGATGGTAGGTTTGAAAATTGATATTGCATTTGTAGAGAACAACTTGGTTGTATGATTGCTAGATTATATATATAAGTTGATGGAAAATCATTCATAAATCACAGTAGTTCCTAAACTTTCACTTCCAATTCCAACCTCCTGCCAATATTTTTATTTTGTGAGATTGGAATCGTAGGTCTGACCTTCATCATAACTGTTGGCACCAAATGATTTTGGATTGCTTGGGTGCCCTGGGATATGATCTAGGCAGAAGGAATTTAGAAATTTATGTTTCTTCTTAATATGTTGAGGCTTTGCACTTTGGCAAATTAGATCGAAACCTTCAGCTATGCAGACAAACACTGTGGACAGCTGGCCTTGGTTGGGCCTAGGATTTTACTATAGTGACTACAAGTAGGATTGAGAGCTCTCTTCTAGACCTGATTTTCTCTGGACATTGCGGAATTAAAAACTGCAGGAAACCCATTTTCTGTTGTGCCATTGTGGAACTCAACTGTGTCAGACTTCCTAGATACTTCATTCTGTGATTTGTGTCAGTTTACACAATAACGGTTTCAGTTCTTCTTGTGAAAATGGAAATATTTCTGCTACATTATCACGAAGTATACATTGCTCTTGTTTCAAAATGACATTGACCTTGCATTTCAGCTACCAAAATATCTCTCATGTTTGTTTCTACTACAATGTAGCATGATTTTACGACATCACCATTTGTGCTTGCATCAAAACCTTTTAACATTTCTGTTTTCACATTGGCCACAGTGAGTACACTTGATGCATTTTCACTGACCACTTTGTTCATGTCGCTCGCAGATACCTGTCTACCCCAAAGGCGTCTCGGTTCTGATGCCAGGGCAAGACGTGCCAACGTTCATCGCGCATCCTGCCCCAGCACCCTGTCCCCCGGAGAGGATCCAATGGCCATCGCACCAGCCCCCTCCTTTTGCCGGTTCCTCATCAAACCCTAGCTAGCGCCACGGTATTATTACACTCCCCCATTCAGAGCGCGAACTGTTGTTGGAATCAGCCGTGTGCTCTGTGGACGTATTGCCGATCCATTCCTTCTCTGGTGAATCAAGAGCATGCCCGTCAAGTCAAGAGGCTCTCTCTTTCTCTCGCTCTCTATGTATCTGTACAGTTTTAGGTCTTGTTCTGAGGCAAGCTTTGCCGCTGCCCCCTCTGCTGTCTTGTGGCGGGCGAGCGGCGGCTGGTGGATCTCTAGAGTTGTCGCTGATCCCGCTTGCTGTGTTATAGTAGATGCCTGATGGAGCATGTAATGTGAACTCGGTTGCCAAATGTGAGCCACCAGGCGTTTAATTTAGCCCTTTCGTCTCATTCTGTCTGATGATTGCTTCTTGAGTGGCTGCCATGTTTGACAGATCAAAAGGATGCGTTTCACCTTTCTTTTTACTGACGAAAACCAGGGAATTCAGGACCCGCAAGTTTACTAGTCTGAAAACATTCGCCATTTACAAAAAAAAAATTAAACGTTTCAAGGCGGTGTTGTCTCTATCCAGAAACTGAATGATGCATCATTCATAAATGCATCGCACAGTTATTAAGTGACTTAATACTAATGACACTGTCAAGGCTGGTTTCTTTGCCGGTCAAAGATGCACATCCCACCTGCTTTGTTTCCCTTTCGGTAACTGCGGTCGCCTTCGCTCGCGTAACGCAACCGATCGAAATCAATGACTGTGACCATGAGAAGCGGCTAAGCTTCCCGTTATCAGGTGACAACGCCTCCGCGTCGAACAATTTCGGTTCGGTGGTGAGCGGTGACAGCCTGACAGGCGACTCGGCACGCTGAGGACGGGACGACGCTGTCGAGGATACACGCAGGCGATTCTACGGTCCAGAACGCCACTCCGACTCGACGGACGAATCTCACGGCGGCCCGCGAGGCACCTACTAGGCCGTAACCACCGTTGATGCCCCGGGTGGCCAGTCCGCCGCCAGCCAGATCTATGGCGGGATTGCGGCCGCCGCTGCTGGACGCCGGAGGCGACAGGCGGAATCCGACCACTGTTCCACCAACCCCAATCACCCACTGTTCCAAATCCCTCGCTGCGACTGTTCGCTTGCGCCGTTACGCCGCCTTGTCGCGCGCCCGCACAAGAGGGGCAACTTGGATTGATTAACCCGATTAAACTTTGCCGGGATGCGGGGACGACGAGAGCAAGATGACCCGCCGTGATTGATTACCGATCGGCTTAGCGACGCACGTGTCACGTACACCCCTCGTTGACGGTAATAAATTCATTTTTTTAATCTGGGATCGCAGCAATAAAATTACCTCTGATTGGGTTCCGATTTTAGGAATGGGACATGCCGTCCTGTCGTGTCAGTGCGGGGCTGCGGGCTCGACTCGAGGCGGATCACCGGGACTGGACACCACCGGCGACGGCTGCAACGGCTACTAGGGCGCCCCCTGCAGCACTAGGGCGCCCCCTGCAGCACTAACTGTTCAAAAAGGACAGCCGTGGCCGTTTAGTAGCCGTTACAACCGGGAGCCGACGGGTATCCATCCACTAATCCACCATCACTGAACACGACTAAAATATGCGAACGTGATTATAATACTTGACAAACACGCCACCTGACGATCATAGCCAATCACACGACACCGTGGCGTGCAGCGCACAGCCACAGCACGCCAAAAGCTCAAGAAAAGTTTCGTCACCTTTTTTCTCTCCGGCATGGATACCGCCGTGCATCTTGCCGAGTGCATTGCTGGTTGGAAATTGGAATACCATGCTCCTCGCCGGTAGGAATTTCCCTTTTTTTTCTTCTCCTCCTTCCATTTTTCTGTAAAAAAAATGCCGGTAGGAATTGCGTACCCTGCGTTCCTGCACGGCGCGGAGGAAAACAAAGCTGACGGAATTCCGCGGGCTGTTCGTTCGTCCGCTCGTGTGCTCGGAGAGAGACGCGATCGTATCGTATACGATGCCATGCCGACGTGCAGATGGATGCCCGCAACGGACTCGGAGCGAGGTGATGTGTGACGGGATCTGGAATTGGGAATTTTCGCTGGGATCGGCTGGAAAGACGGGACACAAAAAGGGATCACGAGGTAGGAGGGAGGGTGGGATCATTCCGTGACCCCATCGATTATTCGATTTGGCCAGTGGCCAGTGCCAACGCCATCAGCGTTGCCAGAAAATCTAAAGGCAAACCGAAAGCGGGCCATCATTCTTACCTCAACCAGGATTTCCACACGCCTATCTCCTGGTGCCCGGGCCAGATCGAGAGACACCGATTTTGGTTGGCAGTGTTTTCTCCTCCTCCTAATTTCTTGTCTGCGGCTTTGTATTTGACTCAAATCAGTTATCATCACTTTACTGGTACTGAGTAAAATGGCACACAAATCTGACCGTGTTGAAACGTTTACGGTCACGGTGAACTGGATTCATTTATACATATCTTACTGTCCACAAAAATCAGATCTTGATGCTATTTCTAGCAAGACAAGTGGTTTCTAATTTAATATGCGTACCACAGTCGATCGTATTCATGATTATTTATGTGAGTATTAATCCCGTTCTTCATATCCAGCTGTAGATTTTATATGAAATATTTTTCGAAACTATTTTTCAACTAAAGCTTTAAAATATGATCAATTGATAGAATTATTGTACCCACGATGCTTATTTGGTGACTTCAACGAGTACAGCCCTTATACCATTTTCTTTCTCGTAATGATTTTTCCTTGGAAAGTCAGAACCTTTCTTTAAAAAAAAGTCAGAAACACAAAAAACTTTGATCAAATAAAGTGATACCTTCAAAATATAACTCCCAGTGCGCTATGGATCAGCTAGAACCAAAGGCAGATCTCAAATCGACCATGAACTGAGAGAGAAAAAAAAACATCCTCCTCTCCTAGCAAAGACTTTTGTTTATCAAAAAGTAAAAAACCACGAGCTGCTCCGTACAACCGCTGTCGCCATCACTGCTCATTCCCAGCGGCCAGCCCTGGCCACTGGCGCTGGCAGCGGCAGCAGCGGTGAATTCAAAAGCGGCTCGCCTTGGTGGGGCTTTGTCCTTTTCCTGCCTGCCCCAGCTGTTCCGGCCGCTCGCCTCGCCGCGCCTCCGCGCACTCATCAACACAAGACGCTCCCCCCCTCCCCCGCAGTCCCGCCGCACCGCACGCCTCGCCTGGCCGCTTTGTCCCCTTTCCGGCGCCCGCGACGGATTGCGACGAGCGGATTGATAGATCTATCCCCGTCCCTGTCTCGTCATCTCCTTTCTCCTCTCCTCTCCAACACTCTCCCACCCGAGCAGCGCGAATCCTTAGCGGCCAAGGCTTTCCCGAGCTCAGCTCGGGGCAGTTTTAAACGCGGACCGAGGAAAGGAGGACCGCACTGGCTGCTGGACTGCTGGTGGTCGCTTGCTTTCGGTGGCGAGCGTCTCGGTAAAGCGGCGTCGGCGGCTGCGGCCTGCGGCAGAGATTGGACTCGCTGGTTGCGCGCAGTGCAGTGCTGCCGTGGAGACAGGAACCTACCGCAGGTATCAGGGCTTCTTCTTTGCCTTTCTTCTCTCTGGCTGTTCTGGTTCTTCGTCGTCTCCTTTCTTCCCTGTTTTGGTTTCCCATCTGTGCTCTCTTCCACGGGAAGAGGATGGTAAGCGAATTTGTGTGCAGTCACCGGCAGC
>NC_028451.1:43173783-43434137 GCF_000263155.2 Setaria italica | reverse complement strand
CGCCCCCCCCCCCCCCCCCCCCCCCCCCCCCCCAATGTTGTGAGTTTCTTGCGGAATTTTTGCCGGTTTTCGCGGTTGCAAGAATCTTCCGGCATCAGCATTGTTTACTTTCTCGTGCGCCGCTCGTTTCTTTGTCCCCTGTGTTCTTACTGTTCCCTCCCTTTTTTGACCCCAGGCTGGAATCCTCAGGGACTCATTATTGATCATTGTTTCCAAAGAGCAGAGTAACGTGACCGAGTTTGCCACCTTCATCCACTGGGGTCGCTCGTCAGCTCATGCCCGCGTTGGGGGATTGCTGAAGGGATAAGGTCGTGGCGATGAGCAAGCCGGCGCGCGTGCTGCGGGTGTCCCCGCCGCCCCTGGTTGCTTCGGCCGCCATCTTGTTGCTACTCTCCGCGTTACCGTGCTGTCAGCCCTACACTTACGAGCAAGACGGTCTGTATTATCCTCCTTGATACTTGCTACAATTTTCTTAAATTCAGTATTCGTAAGTGCGCTGTAAATATGATTATTGGTTTCATAAGTTCATGCAGGACACTAGATTATCCTCCTCGATACTTGCTACAATTTTCTTAAATACAGTATTCGTAAGTGCGCTGTAAATATGATATTGGTTTCATAAGTTCATGCAGGACACTAGATTGTTTGCATCTTTTTATATCATATAATAATTTACTTAAAGCAAACGGGATAATGCACGTATTTTATTTTTTGGTACCTTATATCGTGTGCTTTTGTTGTGTTTATCAGTGTTTGCGATAAATGGCTTGTACACTGCGCTTGGAGCACCACAGCTGCCTAATTGGACTACAAATGGCGGTGACCCCTGCAATGAGGGTTGGCAGGGTGTTTCATGCGTGGCCTCAAATATTACCTCCATGTATGATCAGTCCTCATGTATTTTTCCTTCAACTTTTCTACTCAATGACCCCCTTTAATTGGTGATCTGAACAATGTAGCATATTTTTCTTGCAGAATTCTCAGCGGTGCAAGTTTGGGTGGACAGCTGGGTAACACTTTGGGGAATTTCACATCATTAATCACCTTGTAAGCTGATTATGTGTAGAGTTTGAGATGCCAGTCTGTCTGGTTCTTAGTTCGTGATATTCTATCAAGTTGGTGCTTAACACTTCCTGATTTGCTACCTCATTTAGGGATCTTAGCAACAATAATATTGGCGGAACCATACCAGATGGTCTACCAGTCACAATGCAGAAATTGTACGTTTGTCCGAGCATTCCATTGCTCTTTTTCCATTCACCTTCATGGCTATTTTTTTTACTAAGCCCTTTCTGTCAATCACAGTTTCCTTTCAGCTAACCAGCTAAGTGGTAGCCTCCCAAGTACATTGTCATCACTTACACTTTTGACAAGCATGTAAGTATATTATTGCCAATAGAAATTCACAGGCCTTCAGAAAATTAAGACTTCCATGATGGTTTCTCAAACTGTCCCTCCTGCGTTCTTTCATTTGCAGGTCACTCAATAACAACCAATTGTCTGGAGATATACCAGATGTATTTTTAGCACTCACTGGACTCGCAAATTTGTGAGAACACACTGACTTGGTTTACAGTGTTATTCTATACTACCACTAACTGATAATTTGAAGTGAGTTAGTAATGTCAATCAACTTTCTTGATTAGAGATTTTTCTTCTAACAACTTGACCGGTCCGCTGCCACCTTCAATGGGAAATTTGACAGCATTGACTAGCCTGTGAGTATTGATGCCTTTTCCACTATCTTTTGGGATATGAAGTTTTAACTAATGTGAATTGCCTAATTTTATACCACAACCATCACAGGCATATTCAGAACAATCAACTAACCGGAACCCTTGATGTGTTGCAAGATCTACCTTTCCAAGATTTGTATGCTCATTCAATTATAGTTTTTATGTCTTATCTTTTCTCGAAGGGCATCTGAATTGGCCTTTCAATGAAATGAAATTTCTGGTTTTCTTATCACAACTGATTTAATTCGACAGGAACATAGAAAACAATCTTTTCTCTGGTCCAGTGCCTGTGAAGTTACTCAACTTGCCAAACTTTAAGTAAGAACTTACAAGATCCTCCTTGACTAAGCTCATATAATTAGTTTCTTTATGGGTTCACAATGCTCATATAATTTATTTTACTGCACAGGAAGGATGGGAACCCATTCAATACCAGCATAGCCCCATCCGCACAACCTCCTGCGGCGCCAACACCATTACCATCAGTCTCGCCTCCAGCTAGGCATGTCCCCACAAAAGAACCTTCAACCTCTTCTAGTGTTCCAGGAGGAAGTACTCCAGGATCGGGAAAACATACTGTATCTACAATCAAATTAGTTGGATATATCCTTACAGGAGTGGTATCAGCAGTAGTTATTGTGCTAATGGCCATGTACTGTTTATCCAAGTGCAAAGAAAGAAAGTCAAGGGATGACATTTATACCAAAAGCAAGATAGGAAGGGTGCCTCAGAAGCTTGGAGAGCCTAAAATCAAGGAAGTGGCAGAAATCAAGGAGTCACCAGTAAAACACGAGAATAATGTTGGGAAAGGTTCCGTTTCTGTCACTTGACACCCAAAATTCTATCATCCGTCTTTGATTTCTCTCTGATCTTGCTCCTTAGTTTTGACATCTGAAAATTTATTAGCAGGTTCCCATGTTATTTCTGACGCAAAGGAGGAGCATAGGTTAAAAATGCCAACATCAGGTGAATGACTTCAAAGCTAGGAAAAATGAATACCAGTATCACCATTTTTACTGCCTTGCAAGTTTGAATACAGGAAAACTTGAAAGATTTACTGCATAGCTGGGTCTGTATTTTCCTCGATCATTTACATTTTAAAGAATGTTTTGCAGCAGCTTCAAATGTTGTTTATGATGCGAGAGATGGGCAAAAGTCAGACTCATCGATGGCAGGTAAATGAGTTGAAATTCAATAGTATCAGAAATCAGAAGTATTATTTCAGTGTATTGCAAGTTTGAATGTATGAAAGTTAATATGAACGCATGCATGGCAGCTGCTCCTGGGGTTGTCACAGTGAAGCCAAAAGAGCATGTAATTGATATGAAAAAGGCTGATAATCTTGTTGAGGAACAGCTGCATCCTATGCAACCTGTTGCACTGCGTACAGAAAAGGTCATCGTCAATCCCAGTGTCCGCACTAGAAAGGGAAGAGTACCTTCAGTTGGAAAGGTAGACTTGACAAGTACTGTCAAGTCCTTTTCCATTGCATCCCTTCAACAATATACCAATAGTTTCAGTGAGGAAAATTTCATAAGAGATAGCAGGTTTGGTAAGGTATATCTGGCAGAGCTTCCTGATGGAGAGGTAAATGGTGCAGTGAAATTTGATGAAATTCTTTTTTCATGTATGTTGACGATACAATCATCAGTTCTGAAATTGTGAAACTCATTTTGTAAGCAGCTACTTGAAGTTTTGGCGATAGATGCTTTTAACTCAAAAGTACCAGTGGACGCCTTTCTTGAGCTAGTTGTCAGCATTTCTGAACTCAGGCATCCTAACATACTTGGGCTTGTTGGATACTGTGCGGAGTTTGAGCAGCGATTACTTGTCTACGAGCACTGTAGCAAGATGACCCTACATGATGAGCTCCATTATTTAGATGACTCAAGCAAGCCATTATCATGGAATGCTCGCCTCCAAGTTGCTGTTGGGGCAGCAAAAGCATTACAGTAAGCAGAATAGTTTGCTCCGTCTTATTTTGTTTGAGTTTTGTCTGAAAGTGCTATTCATATCATTTTTTGCAGACATCTTCATGATGGTTGCCAACCACCAATTGTACATCAGAATTTTGAACCATCTGTTGTTCTTCTGAACAGCACCTTAGTTGTGCATATTTCTGAATCTGGCCTTGCATCATTAGCATCAAAATCAGTATCTCAGGTAAATTAATGTTAATGATGATATTTTTTCGATAAAGGATTCTCCCTGCTTTTATAGAAAGCAAATATGAAGAGTACAACCTTTTCTGTTCAAACACTGGGGATTCCAGTGATCGCTTAGTCAACCATTACAGATATATTCTAAGTTCCTACTGGTAATGATGATATTTTGGTATTAGATTTTCATAAGGATAGTTGAAACTTCAGGTGATGTCGTTTATGTTATCCGAGTCCTGATGACCTGGGTGCCCAACCTGTCTAGTGTATGCTAGTTAAGTCTCTGGAAACAGGCTTGTATTGGCCACATAAAAATATCTAACTCAAAATTATATGTTAAAACAAATGTCAAGCTAGACACAGCTTTAAACATGCATGATGCCATGACACTTTTGGGCTGTTGTGCTATGTTTTTCTAGCTTATTGCTTCTTTATCTGCTGTTATGCTGGTTTTCTCCTTTCATTTTATAATCATTTCGAATGGTATAGAGCTATTTGTTTTCTTGATGTTTTGATGCTGTAATTTAAAGTTGCATTGACAATGTTATTCTTTGAGTTTGGTTATGATACATTGATTTCATAGAAGTTCACTAGTTATTTTCAAAGTAGTGAATACTGGCTAACCAATGTTTTCATGACAAGGGAATGAATGCTATTATTTTCATCTTTCATAAAGCCTGTGCTTCTTTGTATGTCAGTTGTCTGGCCGCACCTTATTCCATTATGAAGCTCCTGAGGTGCATGAATCTGGATCCGTAAGTGATCGAAGTGATGTTTACAGCTTCGGTGTTGTCATGTTGGAACTTCTAACAGGGCGTAAACCTTATGACAGGTAACATTTTAAATAAACAACACAAATCCGTTTTTCACACTCATCTGGCAGTCTGGCAGGTTTATTTTTCTTAAAGATGATATCTGATCCAGCCAATTCAACAATATTTGACATGGGATGGAATTGCAGCTCACGTCCACGCGCTGAACAGCATCTGGTGCGATGGGCCACTTCTCAGCTCTATGATATTGATGCCATAGCAAAGATGGTCGATCCTTCCATTCAAGGACAATGTTCTGAAAAGGCATTGTCGCGTTTTGCTGACATTATTAGCCGCTGCATTCAGGTAAAGCAATTGATCTTAAATCTGACATCTCTTTGCATCAAGATAGACAGTGCGACTAACTTGAGCCTTCTTGTGCAGCATGAACCAGAATTTAGACCACCAATGTCTGAAGTTGTCCAAGACTTAACTCGCATGGTAAGCAATGCATCAAAGGCTTCCATGTAGAGGGGGGAAATGTGGAGGCCGCTGCTTCTAAGTGAATGCAAGAATGCACCTCATTTTGGAGTGTCATGTGGAGCTTCTTGCCAGATTCAGTTCTCCCCCATGTTGCAAAGACGCCTCCGTTGATCATTGATGCAGTAGTAGGATATTCTGGCCGAGGCAAGAACGATGGAATACAGTGGCAGGATGCAAGAATGCACCGTGCTTTTATCCATTGCCATGCTCCTCCTCTGAATCTCTGGTCAATTTATAGTTCGACGAAGCTATTGTTGTAATTCTGTAGTCTGCACAATACAATCTCCAAGCCTGTTTCCAGATCACTTGATGTGATCATGCGTGGTTCTGTAGACCATATGTAAATACGAGAAGTGAAACAAATATATTAGAGTTTGCTCGTGTTAAATTCACTGTATGATTAAATTTGAAGTCCACTCCAAGAAGCCTTTATCTTTTGCTCCGTTTCGTTGGAAAATGCCGCTGAATAATTCCCAATCCAATTCGTGGTCAGATTTAACGGAAAACGAATGTAGGAATCGGAATCTGTAATCCGAATTTCATAGTCTGTTTGGCTTTAGGGGGTGTTAGATCGTCACATCGGATGTTTGATGCTAATTAGGAGTATTAAACATAGACTAATTACAAAACTAATTATACAGATGGAGTGTAATTCGCGAGACGATGGAGTGTAATTCTCGAGACGATTCTATTAAACCTAATTAGTCCATGATTTGACAATGTGGTGCTACAATAACCATTTGCTAATGATGAATTAATTAGACTTAATAAATTCGTCTCGCGAATTAGCACAAAATTCTGCAATTAGTTTTATAATTAGTTTATATTTAATTCTCTTAATTAGCCTGATGTGACAGTGTCGAAGTTTGCGCCTCGTATCCCAGTTCAGTGCTTTTCCGACACGGACCCAATTCGGTCACCGTCGGCTCATCCGATTCCGAATTCCGATGCACGCTGCGCGGTCACAACGGGAAAAAGCGAAGCGGCGAGTGAAAAAAGCGTTCCGTGGCGCGGCGTGCGGCCCCACCACTCCTCGCGCACGCTCTCCCGCCCGGGTGGGTCCGCGCCTCCGCGGCTCCGAGATTAGCACGGCACGGACCCAGAAATAGCAACCCACAAAACCCATCGCCCCCGCCCCCACGCGAGCCGGACCCGAAAAACAGCAGGCGGAACAGGGGAAACCAGACCACCGCCCCGAGACCGCGACGACCCGACACCTCGTCCACCTCTCCTCTCCTCCTGACCTCCCTTTTCCGACTCCTACTGGCTATCCACCGCCCGTACCCCCCGCGATCAAGCCGACCAGAGCCGGCACCCGATGGTGGTGGTGGCGGTGGGAGGCGGGGGCGGCGGCGGGTGGGGGACGTGGGAGGAGCTGGTGCTGGGCGGCGCCGTGCTACGCCACGGGGGCGCCGCGTGGGCCGCCGTCGCCGACGAGCTCCGGACCCGCTCCCCGTGCGCCTTCTCGCCCGAGGTCCGCACCCCGCACCCTGTCAAACCCTAGCTCGTGTGTGTCTGCAGCTCGCGTCCGACTAGGACACGGATTAGGGCATGGCCCTTGGGCCCACCGGCTCGGGAATAACTGTCTCGAGAGAAAATTGGGGCTAGGGTTTCGTGGCCCTACCTGTGGGTATGCTTGATTTTGCAATGTCTTTAGGGCTGTGTGATTCTAGAAATGCATCGCTGACCTTATAGATGCTAAGGGGCTGTTCGATTGGATAGGATTTGCCATGCCATGATTTGAGTTTAAAAAAGGGGAGCCCAGTCACAAGGACAAGGATGTAGGCATTAATGAAGTGTGCCACAGTAACTAGCAATGCAATGATGACACACATTGCACAGTTTGTGCTCAAATTGCTGCTCAGATGTTATAATAGCCATTGAAATGCTTTACATAACTTTTCATACTTGCACACGAGGGGCACATAAATCACTCTATTAGGTAAAAAATCTTCTCTCAGAAACAAGATAATTTCTCGGCAGCCTACCCCAACTTGCTTGGAAATAAAAGGCTTTGCTGCTACTGCTGTATAATCTCCCGGGCATGTTTTTCTTACTACTTTTTCTAGCAATGCAGATGTAGGGGAACCTTGAACCTAATGATGTGTGCTCTTTGTGTAACTATTTTTACGCATCACGCTGTGTCTGATTACATTACATTTGAGCTGTTAAGTTATGGCAGATTGATTGAGTCGTTTATACTAGAGCTGCGTACCAGTTCTTTGCTTACAATTGTTTATATTTCCAGGAATGTGAAGCAAAATTTGCAGAGATACAGTCACGCTACTCCCCATGCAAGTAAGTGTACGCCTGATCTGTGATATTCATATTCCATACCTGCTTATCCACTACATGACCTTGCAAGTTGAATTTGCGCGTTGTAGAACAACAACTGCATATCATTATGTATTTCAAGAAGTTGAAATCAGATGAATTTTAAGCTCGTTTTGCCTATGATGGTGCGGGAGCTGATCAGCTGAATAAGAACTTCATGAATCTCTGAACATATTCATCATATAGCGCACGATAGTTGAAAAGAATCTTTGCTGTTTTACCAAAAGATAAGATGCTCACTGCATGCTGCATTTGATCATATTAAATATTAGTTGCTAATCAGCATTTCTGAAGGCTGCACTCAGCCATTAGAAATGCTTGCACTTCTTTCTATTTGCGGGTTGGTGATTTCAGGTTTTTAAGTTGGCATTTTGCTACTTCCAGCAGTGAGCTGATTTAGGCTGGATAGGGGATAAAATACAAGCGGACAAAGAGGGAAAAAAAACTTTAAAACTTGGACCACTTCATCAACAATCTCAGTTTGAAGATTGTATTCACAATCCCATAAATAATAATTAATAAGTTACGTATGTGAAAATGTAGGACGTTGAAGTGCCTTTCAGATGGCTGCAGTTGAATATAGATAATTGTATGTTGTGAAGTATCTTATATTCATCTGAGTTCTGATCATTGTATTTGCTTCAATACAGTGCTTGGTTTGAAGAGCTTCGCAAGCAGAGAGTTGCTGAACTGAAAAGGGAATTGGAGAAGTCAGAAAATTCTATTGGGTTAGTGCCAATTTGTTCACTCTTATCTGAGCATTTTTGCATTTCACTTAAGTTGTTGATATTTTGTTCTTATATGGTCGACTCTCCCGGATACTATCTGTATTTATTGTTTTTCATCCGAGCAATTCATTGTTTGATACTTTGCCAACTTTCTGGATTTTCTCTACGTTTTGGTAAAGTATGATCTTCTTTTACCCTTCCAGATCCCTCCAATCTGTGATTGAAAGCCTCAGCAATAGCAAACATGGTGACGGGAGTTCTGAATGCCGCACCAGTCATACTGAATCATGTTCGCACTCCGAAAATATAGCAGATACTTCCTCAGGTAAAGAAGCATCCAGAGACAGATCATCAGCAGCTAGTTTCACAGAGGAAGCAAGCAACAGTCAGAAATCTCAGCAAGTGCAGCGGTGTGATACTGATTCAATTCAAGCTAATAATCCATCACCAGATGAGCCATATCCCCAGGCCCAAGTTGAGAAGGTCTGCCCCAAAGATAGCTTGCTTTGGGGTTCTAGAAAGCAAAGAGGAAGGAGAGCTAGAAGGACTCTTATAAAAGGTGGTCATAGTAGTAGAGATGGTGACCCTACATCTACAGCGTGCATAGAAGAGAGGGAGGGTTCCTCTGAAGGCTGCATGACGGACTTGA
This sequence comes from Setaria italica, assembly GCF_000263155.2. Taxonomy (NCBI): domain Eukaryota; kingdom Viridiplantae; phylum Streptophyta; class Magnoliopsida; order Poales; family Poaceae; genus Setaria; species Setaria italica. Next base: position 43,425,236 of record NC_028451.1, on the reverse strand, counting down.
AAAGTCCAAAGGTAGAATCTATTGTGGTGAAGAAGGGTTTGAAATCTCCAAAGGTAGAATCTAGTGTGATGAATAAGGATTTGAAAACTCCAAATGTGGGATCTGGTGTAATGAAGAAGGGTTTGAAAACTCCAAATGGAGAATCTGATGTGATGAAGAAGGGCTTGAAATCTCCCAAAGCAGAATCGGATGTTTTGAAGGGCTTGAAAACTCCCAAAGCAGAATCTGATGTCACGAAGAAGGGCTTGAAAACTCCCAAAGCAGAATCTGATGTCACGAAGAAGGGCTTGAAAACTCCTAAAGCAGAATCTGATTTCATGAAGAAGGGCTTGAAAACTCCTAAAGCAGAATCTGATGTCATGAAGAAGGGCTTGAAAACTCCAAAGGCAGAATGTGGTCAGGCTGTGGTTGAGAAAATTAAACAAAAGCTGACAGAGATTTTGAGTTCTATATCCACTCAAGGTGACTGTTTAATGTTGCAACGCCAACTTGATACCCAGGTATGATGGATTTACCTAATTTACTCACCTTTGTATTTCCGGTGCCTCAGTAGATGGTATAAGTTATTGGTATATACTTCCTTCACTGATTAATATCGGACTTATGTTGACTTTTGATAAAGACTAAGGAGGTCATAATTGAGAGAGCTACGTGAGGAAATGACCTAGATACCTTGTCATAATTGTCTTGGAATGATGAGAGGGGATGCTTCATGTGTGTGTCAATAGTTTTGAAACTTCTGTTAGAGCCGCTAAACTGTTTTTCCTGCTAGGAGATTAGTCAAGACAGGTTTATGGATCTTTAATTTAGTTTATTTTCTTATTATGTGTCTGAAGTTGGTCTTGTTGAATTAGGTAAACCATGCAGTGCTTGCTTATGTAGTCTTGTACAAGATTTATTTTACTTCTCAAATTAATTGTGCCATCAAATCATTCAAGGTCAGTCAAATAGCAGGAACACATATGGATCTGAATTTTATCTCACTTCTTACCTTTTCGTCTACAGAGGAAAAGGGTTAGATACAAGAAGATGATTCGCCGGCATATGGACTTCCGGACCCTTCACTCTAAGATCAAGAGTGGCGCCATCTCTTCCACCAAGGAGCTTCTGAGAGACATTCTCATTTTTGTGAATAATGTAATAGCTTTCTACCCAAAGGCTACATTGGAGCATATGGCTGCAGTTGAGCTTCGGGGCTTTGCATGCAAAACTGTAATGCAGAGTACAAGTTTGCTCTTGAAGAGCCATGGAGAGACGGGAACAGCTGGTGCCTCTGTAGTGAAGCAGAATGCTCGAGCCCTGCAGCCTGGACGTCCTGGCCCTGGTGATGCAAGGGGAAGCAAGGTTGCTTCAAAGGAAGCTACTGCCAAGGAGGGTGAGGGCAAGAGCTCTCGCAGTGATACATCATTAACAGCTAATCAAAAGACTACCCAGAGAAATGAGCCGGACAAGAAGAGAGGCGTTGGTCGGCCTCCAAAGAGTGGGCAGAAGACTGCTGGGGCACAGGAAGATAACCCCAGTAAAGGCAGGAAGAGGGGTGCTGGTGCACAGGTAGATAGCCCCAGCAAAGGCAGGAAGAGGAGTGCTGAGGATAGCATCAGCAAAGGCGGCAAGAAGAGCCGGCGGTGAAGCTACCATCAGCTCGATGCAAAACTGTGTACAGCTTTAACCATATCATAGGCTAGTCCCTTCCAGACGGTGTTGTTTACCTGGCAAAAAACCTGTGGCCCAGTAATCAAACTGATGTAACAGGAAGGGATAGCTGTTTTTGGTGTTTTTTTTTTGTAAGGGCTGAGGAGCGAGGAGTAAGGACAGTTAGAAGGGAACCCTTATTTGCCTGTAGAGATTTTCCGAGTTAGGCTATACATGTTTGACTGTGTAATGTTGCAGTTTCCAGATTAAAGGTATCTGGACGAGCAGAACTGCACCAACATGTCTGTCTGAGCAATTGTTGCTGCTTGTTATCCGTGTGAGCTGATGCTTATATAAACACAACAAGAGTGGAGTGGACTGGCTGGACCAGATCAAACTCCACGCTAGCTAAAATTGTGTTCCAGCAGCACCAGAGAAGCAGAAGCGGCACGCCGGCAGTGTTGGGCCGGTGGTGCCTGTGCACCGATCCATCATCATCTCTTTTGCATCCCACTCGTGGGCCGCGTGCATTTTGTCACTCACGACGGCCTCGAGAGTTCACGTGTTGTTGTTGCAGGGACCAACAAACCGACCGGAAAACCCGGTCGTGGGCGCGGCCGAAACGGCAGCTGCGCGCTCGTCGCGCGAGCGGGCGGAGGACGCCCCGTGTGTGGGGCGCTGCGACCTGGGCGAGGCGCCACCCGTCGCCCTTCCTCTGATGCGCTGACCCCGACCGTCGCTATCGCGCGTCGGCTCTCTGGCTCCCTCCCCGCAGCCGCCTCCGCCCGTGCCCGTGCCCGTCCCCGTCAGCCCGTCCCAACTCCCCCTCCCACTCCCACCCCCACCCCCAACCTTTCCCAATCCCTCCGGGCTCCGGCACCGCGAGACGTTTCGTTAACCTTTGACACGCAGCAGAGGCACCGCCGGTGCCCTCGCTGCCAAGCGCCCGCCCGCCCGTGAGGTCGGCGTGACGAGTGGCGAGAGGCGCCTCCTCCACCGCCCATTGCGCGTTCAGCTCCGAGGCCTCCCGCCCGCCGCGGACTCGTCGCCGGCTCCTCCAGCCGCCGCGGTAATTTCGCTTTCTTCTTCTCGACCCGTAGGGAGTACCATCATCCATGCGCTATCACGGATTGGTCCTGATCGTGCCTTGGGGTGCTCTTACCCGCAATTGGGAAACGATCTCTTGTGACGCCCTCGTTGCCGCGAGGTGACTCCCGAGCTTCAACTGGAGGGTTAGGGGATAAGAGTAGCGTAATTTGGTTGCGGCTGGTGTGTGAGTGTTCCCGTTCCGCTCGGCATCGATGCGTGCGTTACACCCCGTTGCCGTCAATTTGCTTCCGATGTCCACATATTCATTTGAGATTTCGCCCCCGCGTTCTCCCTCTCCTTTTCTGTTTTCTAATTGTTAAGAATTTTACACTTTGTTTTATGTGGTATACGTCTGAATTCAAGCAACACGCCTTAGAACATTTTTTGGGACCACCCCAAATGAACTGAGTCAATCTTTACATTATAAAATTATGACAACATATTATTTGCTATATTTTATGACCTGCATGCAGGGTGTCATGAAATAATCCTGATGTGCTCGAGTTGCATCTTAACACCATAAGAAGACTGATTCATCTGTTTCCAGATCTACAGGAAAAAAAAGTCAAAAACTAGTGCCTTGCAATATAAGGTGAGTTTGCATGTGTTCTTTTGATGATTCATTGCTTGTTAGTGGCATCTACAATTCCTGAGCTCTTAAAAGGGTGGTTCAGTGTGAGGTCACGATTCTGTATTGCTACCTACTTTTGATTCCACAGAATGGTAAGGAGGGCGATAGCTATCCTAAGATGAAACTGCGGTTGCATCTATTGGTCCTGTGCGTGATTATCGTGTTCCTGGTTTACAACATGGCTAACTTTCAACATAAGCAGACATCGGTAACAATCAATATCCCTCGTTTATTCAAAACGGAGTTCTCTGAACAAAAATATACCTGAAGGATGAATCTGATGTGATTATGCAATTTTTACAGTTGGAAGCAAAATCTCGACCATTTGATACAGTGACGGTATGTGGACAAATTATTTCTATCAAAAGTTAGAAAAATTGTTTCCTCCCTATCAACCCAGAAGCAGAGTTTATTTTGCTACTAAGACATGGATTGCGCCTCCATTTTAAACATCAGGTGTTTGACAGAGCTGCTGTCAAGGTGTCTCAAAAAGCTGTTGCTAGGATTGGATATTTGCCCCATGGTATAGTGGAGTCTAACTCCGACATGGAGTTGAAGCCATTGTGGCTGACGACAAGTGCAGAGTCACAGGTCAGTTGGGTACATCTCCTCTTAAGAGCTTTGATTCCAGTACAAAATTTCTGTTGGTTTCACTTGTCAAACTCATCAACCATTAGCTGCTCCCACCTCATAAGTACAAAATCTTATTTAGTTATTTAATGCTCTGTAAGTGTTTAGTTCCAGCAGAAGTCTAAACAGAACGACCAGTTTTTGATTGCCATTGCTGCTGGTATAAATCAGAAAAAAACTGTGGACGCTATTATAAAGAAGGTACTTCATTACTACCTCCGTAAGAACTAATTGCACATAATTGTCATGTAACTCTTGAGTGTTCAGTTTCTTCCAGAAAATTTTACAGCCATGTTGTTCCATTATGATGGGAATGTCAACGGGTGGAATGATCTGCCGTGGAGCAAAAGTGTGATACATATAGCTGCTTCTAACCAGACAAAATGGTATGGTATTTCCTTCTTTGCTCTGAGATTGGACATGCCTTGTCTCTCTTTTGCAACCAAAAAAGGGTATTGTTCTACCCTTCATTTTTTATCTGGTATCGTTTAGCTTCAAGATAAAATGTCAAGGCATCTGTTTTTGTAGGTGGTTTGCAAAGAGGTTCCTCCATCCTTCTGTTGTCTCCATGTATCAGTACATCTTTCTTTGGGACGAAGATCTGGAAGTAGATAACTTTAACCCAAGAAGGTATAGTGTTACATGAAAGCAACCTGATGCTTCAAACTTATCATTGCCTAGCAGTAAAAAAAAATACAAACAAGGAAAGATGTACAGAAACGTATAATTTTATCAGAGTCCAGTTTATTGGATTTTTTAAATCATGGTTCAGGCTGCTACTAATATAAACTGACAGTTTTCAAGATGTTTCTGCTGCCAGGCATGTCCTAGGCGTCTAATGTTACTTGCCTTCTTAAAAGTAATCCAGCTTTAAGTACTTGTTCCAGATAGGAGAAATCTTTGAAGAAATGGCATTATGCTAATGTTCTCCCCAAAAGGAGTTTGTTCGATCTGTTCATTCTCTGCACCAATTTAGCTAATGCATTGATTCCCTTCAGATACTTAAATATAGTTAAATCAGAAGGGCTGGAGATATCACAACCAGGTCTTGACTCTAAACTTTCTGAAATTCATCACCGGATAACTGTTCGTAAAAGAACAGGGAGTTTTCATAGGTAAGTTCCATGTCGTGCAACCTTTATTTTGGAAACTTGTGGTTACATCATAACTAAATCAAACAGCATGTGTATTTGTATAGAAGAGTTAGTCGGGCTAACAAAGAATGTTCAAGAGAAGGACCGCCTTGTTCTGGGTATATTTTCTTTCTTGAATCCTTTCTTGTGCTACAACAGAAACTTTTGATGATTAACTCTTTACATTTTTACTGCTTGATCTGGTTACACCAGTATCGTCTTACTGTTTAGTAACCACAGTACACTTACGACAAATATGATTGAGAGCTGTCCATGACATGATAATTATTTGATCCATAGATGGGTTGAGGGCATGGCGCCGGTTTTCTCAAAGTCTGCTTGGCAATGTGTGTGGCATCTTATTCAGGTAGACTTTGTCTTCATATAATTTCTTAACTAGGTTTGCATATTTGAACTTACCATTGTACCACACAGTATGACCGTTTTCCTTTCAGCGGTTCATAAGTTGTGGGCATGGGTTGTACAAAATGGTATAGGATTAGATGTCCATGTGTATGGCTAGTCCCGGTTGGTATTTGGACTCACATAACTGTGGTTAACCATGTTGAGAAAAGTATGGACGGAAACCCAAACAGGCAAAGCTAGTGCATTTTGGAACTTGGGGCTTACACTGACCTCTCTTAGTGTTAATTCTTCACATTTTGTTTCTTTCTGAAATACCTTAGGTCTTCACATTTTTTTTCTTTCTAAAATGTATTAAGTATCTATATTTTGCTTCTTTCTGAAATAATATGACTACAAAAGCAGTTAATATATACTAGATAGGTATTAACTACTTGTATCATTGGCCCAATATATTTCTGGATTTTTAATATCACAACTAAGATTAGTTTGGACTGTGGATGCTACATATGTTTTCATTTTATGTCATTACTTGTGTTGTCACTGCTGCAGTTGTCCGGAGCACAGGAAGGAGAAAGAGCCCACATTAATTCATATATCATATTTAAACTGACTGTTTGATTACTATAAGAGTATGATACATCGACATATAATTAACCTGCTTTCGAAAAAAGAAAGTACTTTGTGTGATATTCTCTTTTGTCTTCGACCTGGTTGACTTTTGTGGATTATTCCAGCTATTGATATATCTACATTATATTTATACAGAATGATCTTATCCATGGATGGGGCATCGATTACAAGTTTGGGTATTGTGCTCAGGTATGTTTAAATATTGTTTGAGTAACTGTGGCATGCTTTATAATTTAATTTCATCTAAAGTGTTTATTGATTAAGTTGTTCATATGGCTTCTCTCGATTTATAATTATTTGTTATCATAATGATGAAAACTATAAATTATGATAGTATTCCCAAGAAAATTATATAGCACTATTTTTCATGTGGTCAATATAATTTTTCTGTGGTAATCTATTGAAAGTGATCTTTTTTTGCCCGAGGTTAATTGATATAAAAGAATACAAACTTCTGTAGTCATTTATGTTCTAAAGCATCTAGCATATTTTAATTCAGACTATATTAACTTTGAGTTTGTGACCTCATTGTCCAAGATATCTTCTTCTTATTTGGCAAACACTCTAAATATAACTTGTTTTTTCTTATACTGCTTTCAGGGTGACAGGACAAAGAACATCGGAGTAGTTGATAGTGAATTTATAGTTCATCGAGGAGTGCAGACATTAGGAGGTTCGACAACGACAAAGGTTTGTGGAAACTTCTGTTTTAGTGTTGCAAGTTGGAACCTTGATGTCTCTTTAAAACACACATTCACAATATTTGTTACTTATATAAGAACAATACATCATAGCAATATATTTCAGCACACTCCAAATTTGAGCTGCACCATGTAATGAAACAACACACAAAGCTTTTATCTGTTCTTGAGAATAACAGTTTGAGCGCACTTGTTTGCATAATTCATATACTCCTTTCATAATCAAGTCTTTTAAGGAGACAATAAAAGCCCTTTGTCGTGATTTGTGGTAGGTGGTGGAAAGTGCATTAAAATATTGCCATAGGACTTTCTTCTGATATTCCTTATTGTATCTGCACCTTCACATCTTGTATGGTATGAATTTTCTTTGTTCATGTGCAAAGTAATGTTGAATGTTTCCTGTATTTTTTCCTTTTGAATTCTGGAAGGATGGCACTCGAGGCAAAAAAGCTCAGCAACTCCGTCAGAAAGATGCTCAAGTGCAAAAGACAAGAGTATGTTCTTTGTGCATGACATCGTAATGCTGCGTTTTCTTATGTGACCTCTGCATAACTCTTGTGTTATAATCTGTAACCAGGGGAGGGCAGCAGGCCTCGACATGCGAACAAAGGTGAGCTAACAAACCAAGCAAGTCTTAGTGCACAGTTTCATGACATAGTTAATAAGACCGAGAACTTGGTAACCGTGCACATATGATGAATCTCCTCTCACATATGATAAAACTTCCTCACCTCTCTCCTCACAATGACCTTGCCACGTCATCAAAATTAATGATGTGGCATGTTATTTAATGGTTATGAAACTTTTGATGAAACATCCACTGAGACTGATCTTAGCTGCTGCGCATCGTATCAGATGTCAACTCATCCCTCAGTCGGGAGAAAATGCAGTTGGAATCTGAAACCTCAGAGCTCCAGGAAAAAAAAACCCACTGCTACAGTGCCACTTCGCTTGTAAAATCTGCATTTCCCTTGAGTTAAAAATGACACCACAAGAATTAAAATGATCGTAGTACAGATTGTCATAATTTTGTTTCAACTTTGCAGATCCGGAGAAAATCACGATCTGAGCTTCGTGATTTCCAGAAGCGCTGGGACCGGGCCGCAAGGGAAGACAGAACATGGGTCGATCCGTTTGCTCGCTCTCGAAGAAAACGGAGGAATAGAAACCCACAGTAGATTGGCAGTCTTCATAGTTACACAATATCCCATTTGGACCATTGATTGAGAATGTATACTTGCATAATTGATGCTGTATAAAATTTAAAAAAAATGAACGAACGGCACGGATTGTGCCACTTTTCCCTCGTCTTCTTCCCTCCCTTACCTTCCCCTCCCTCCCGCCGCGCAAACCCTCGCCCCCCGCCGCCGTCTCAGATCCCAGCTCCCGAACCCTGCCTCCCCACCGCGCGCCGGCCTTCCGATCCGCGGCTCCGCGCGTGCCCCGATCCCCATGGCGGCGGCGGCCGGCGAGGCCAGGGCGCGGGCACTGCTGCAGCGGCACCAGCCGTTCGCGCCCCCGCCCGGCGAGTACCACAACTTCGGCGCGCCCGCGGACGCCGGCGAGGAGGTGGTGGAGGCCGTCGTCCTCAGGACGCCAGTGAGTTCCGGGGGACTGGTGCTGGAGTCCTTGTGCTGAAATTCCCGGTTATTGGGTCGAAAACGCTACAGCGCGGGCGGTTGATGGCCCCTCCCGCCAGCGGCGAGGGGATCTGAGGAAGTTCGTATGGGCCGGTGGACTGAATCGGCTTTAGCAATGCCTTGGATTTGGCGTCTTGCGAGCTGGTTGGATGGGGGATGGGTGGGTTTTTGGTGTTAGCGGAGTTGAATTTGCTGTATAAAATTTGAAGGACGGAACAGAAACAGATGACCTGACCACACATGAACAATTTCAGCGCGGTGCCTCGGTGAGTTTCCTGTGTGAAGTGTGGGTTCACGCTCCTTATCCAACCCAGATGTCATGCTGGTTTGCTATAAGCTGCTGGCACGGGTGCTTTCGAGGCTCTGTTTCAGTGTATCTAGTTATCTGTTTATGTTCCTAGTCTATCTAAATTTTGAACTGATTACGCCATCAACTGATTATGTTCCTAGTACTACGATGAAAGGTGACAGTGCAGCAGCAGCAGCATCAATGGGCGTTCTGGCAGTGGTACCCACATACTAACAGTGGAAATTAGTGGTTTTAACTGCTGATGTGTGCTGGCATAGCTCCAGTGGTGTTTTTGCCATTGGCTGTGAATATCTGCATGTTGCTAAGGTGAGATGGATTTACTGCTTTCGGAAGGCATGGTTTGGTGAATAGCTCCAGTGGATTGAGACGAAAACCCAGCACAACGAAATGTGTCTGTGGTCGCCTGGATTGTTGACTGGCTGGCACACACGGGCGAACAAAACAAAACTGGCGGACATGTCGCACGTCCTCGCAGGTTGGTCGCCGCGTCGTGTTCGGTGACAGCTAGACCTTGTTTAGTTCCCCAAAGTTTGGAGGTGCAAAATTCCTGTAGCACACTGTAGCGTTTCGTTTGTATTTGTGAATTATTGTCCAAATATTGACTAATTAGGCTCAAAAGATTCGTCTCGCAAAGTACAACAAAACTGTGCAATTAGTTTTTAATTTCATCTACATTTAGTACTCCATACATGTAACACAAGTTTGATGTGATGGGAATCTTCTTTTTGCATAGTGTCGAAGTTGGAAGTTTTGGAGCAACTAAGGGGGTGTTTTCTTCCCGTGTCTTATTTTTAGCACGTGTCACATCGAATGTTTAGATACTAATTAGGAGTAGTAAACGTAGACTATTTACAAAACCAATTACATAAGTGGAATCTAAACGGCGAGACGAATCTATTAAGCCTAATTAAGCCTAATTAATCCATCATTAGCAAATATTTACTGTAGCGACGCATTGTCATACCATGGACTAATTAGGCTTAATAGATTCGTCTCGCCGAGTAGATTCGTCTTATGTAATGAGTTGTGACATCGTCTACATTTCATACTCCTAATTAGTATCTAAACATTCGATGTGACAGGTGCTAAAGTTTAGCAAGCGGAAGAAAACAGGCCCTAAACATGACCCTAGGACTAGCTAGTCCAAATCCCTGTTGTGGGCTTGTGGCAGCGAGTTGGCATGGAAGGCCCCACGAGGTGCATGAAAAGCTGTTCTTGCCCGTGTGTTTCAATAGAGAATTGACCGGCACAGCTCTGTCTCTTTTTTTTTCAAGAAAAACAATTCCTTGGAGCTTCCTGTAGTTCTCTCTCCGAATCAAGCATGGCATGGCAGCTTCGTCACACAGTTGACTTGCGGACATAATTTGTTTACCCCATGAAAGAGGGCCACTATTTCTCTGCAGATCGTCATCGCATGGAAGAGAGAAGAAAGCATGCCGATATCATAGCCGTCACACACAAAAAAAAAAGTCAATAAAGCACAGAAGCACTGAATAAGCAACATGTACTGCGAAGAAAATTTGCTAGCTATTGAAATGATCGGCGAACAGGAATTTTGCAACTTGCGATCAACGGAATTATTGCAACTTTTTAGGAGATGAGAATCACAAATGTCACATGGGCATTTCAAACTACTTATTTGCTTAAGTTGAGGATATTATAGCCACTTTGTCAAGTATTCATATAAAAGCCATAACTCTCCAATGCAAACATCACTTAGGCTAGTCCCAGTGCAGAGTTTCATAGGAGTTTCATGCACATTAATTGCCTGCCACGTCAGCTTTTGTGATGATGTGGCAAGAAATTGAAGAGGAGAGAGATGGTACCAGTTTCATCCAGATGAAACGAGGTACGCACCGTTACCCAGGCACTCAAGCCCCTCGGTACGCGCACGATACCGCACTGAGGCGTCTTCATTTCCTCCGCCGGATCCGGTGCGTCACCGAAGAAAATCCTCCGCCGGCGCGCTCCTGCCCGCGCGCTCCCGCGCCTCCTGCGCGCTCCCGCCCGTGCCAGCGCCTCTCGCCGTACCGACGATGGCAACTCGGGAGAAGAGGAAGCGGAAGGAGCCGCCGCCGCCATCACCAGCGCCGCCGTCGATTCCTTCTAGGCCGTCGCCGTCTCCTGCTGCTGGGCAGCAGCCGCCGATTCCTTTTGGGCCGCCGCCGCCGCGTGCTGCTGGGCAGCCGCTGCCTCCTGCTGCTGGGCAGCCGCCGCCTCCTCCAGGATTCACTCCCGGATTCAGAAATCCCTGGTAAGATCTCGTAGATCTCGTCCTGGTGCTGCAGTGACTGTACGTAGCTGATGATCTCGTCAAGCATCAGGGCCTTCCCCATGATCTGGTCCGCCGCACATTATATAATCGATTAATTAACCAACTCCCCCAGAGGGTTAGATTAATCAACTACTATTAGGCTGAACTGAAGATTTTAACACATAAGAAGGATGAAGACTGACATTATATTATCACATCACAGGAATTAAAAAAGTGGCTTTTGTACAAAGCTGTTCAGAACTTATAGAGCTAATTCACTTTCAGTGATAAAAGTGTACGACAGTCCAGCATCTTGCAGCTCTTCCAAATAGTAGATTGTACAACTTCAAATTATCAGGCTAAGTAATTCATAGGATATATAAATGTATAGGCTGGTTGCAAATAGCCAACGGAAACAACAATGGAGCATGATATCACTTACCCTTCTGCTGTAGTCTGACGCTTGTGCTCTAGTAAGCCAGCATTGTTTACCTAGATGAAAAATTATCTAGCTATAGTTTTATTCAATCATTTGGTTAATCCAATTTAGATAAACTTTTACAGAATTAACATGAAAACTTAAAGTGGTAGGGAAAGAAGCAAAAGCTATAGTTTGGTTGAAACAGCACTACTCGCAAGGACATGGAGTGGTTTATCCATTAAAGTGAACTTTGTTGCAAATGATTTGAACCTCTCTCCTTGTTACGACAGAGCATATATTCAGCAAATGTCTGAGACAGTTCTCGGATGCTTCACCTGCCACATTTCGAACTTAGTGAGGAATGAGAAAATATCCTCTCTTGCTTCCATGTTAATTGGGATGTACTACTGTTTTTCTCCTGCATTGTGATGCATCATATAGCTTGTTTGTTTTTCTCCTGCATTGTGATGCATCATTGTGCTATTCTGAAAGAACCATCTTGTCAATTAGCCTTATGGAAAAATTTAGTTGTTTAGCAAAGGAATGCTGACTTGTATTTATTGGATTATCTGAAAACAAAAGAAGTATGTCTCTGATCCTTCGTGTATTTATATTTCAGGGCAGGTTATGCAAATATGTTACAACAACCACCATTTGCTGCACCGGACCACAATTTCCATCTCGTTGGGCTTACTAATAACTTTGTACCAATTTCTCCGTCGCCGCCACCACCGGCACAAGAACAATCCACACCTCAAGTCTCCATTGACATTGATGGTGACTCCGGTGTCGAGACAAGTAGGACAGCAAAGAGAAGGCATTGGTCGCATGAAGAGGAAGTTCGATTGGTAATAGTCTCATTCTTACCGTTCTAATTGCTTGTTGTAGGCGAGTAGGACAGCAAAGAGAAGTTCCTTTTCATAATTAGTTCTGATTTCTTGTTGTAGGCGAGTGCGTGGCTGAACAATTCTAATGACCCAATAAGAGCGAATGACAAGAAATACAATAGTTTTTGGAATGATATCGCTGAAGAGTTCAACAAGAACGCAGCACCAGGTCGTGAAAGGGACACAAATCAACTGAAGATTCATTGGTCACGCTTGAAGACAGTTATCGCTGACTTCAATGGATGTTGGACTAAGGTCAATAGAGTTCACAAAAGTGGGGCATCTGATGATCAGATGATGGATGAGGCACTTGCATTGTATACAGAACGATACAAGAAGCCTTTCACTTTGATCCATTGGTGGAGGAATCTCAAGAATGAACCTAAATGGTGTGCACATGTTGCCCAATTGGAGAAAGAAAAGAATGAATCACAACCTCCCATTGATATTGATGATGACATACAGACCGAGCGTCCAATTAGGAGAGATGCAGCCAAGGCAAGCGGAAGACGCAATAGCAAGCGCAAGACGGAAGAGGTGATTGAAGGATTTGCAATCTTAGGAGGTAATATAGACAAGATAGTTGCGGTTACTCAAGAGCGTGCGAAGACAACAGAGGCACATCTTGAAATCTCAAGGATGAGACTGAAGGCAGCACAAGAGGAAAAGGAAGCAAAAATGCTTCAAGTCTATGATTCATTGCTTCACCAAGATACTAGTCAGATGACAGAAGAATCAAAGGCTAGAAGAAAGAAGACACTGGCGATGATGGAGAAGAAACTTTTCAGTAACAATGAAGTGTGAAGTGTTTTTGTTCTTGATCAATATGTGACCAATGCTACTGTTCTAACTAATACTTGTGTGTCCCTATTTTTTATTTTGTTATTGAGCAATCTGTTAATGTGGTGATTTATGCAGCAACCATGGGAGTCTTTAATCTGTGACCGATGCTGTTTTTAAACTGTTGTGATTTCTGAATATCAGTACCAATGTTGTTTTTATTCAGTGTGAATGAGTGCTGTTTATAGTGTGAATGCATGATTTATGTGAATGCTGAACTGATGGTTGTATGTGTGTATGCTAGTGTGAATGCTGAACTGATAGTGTGAATGCTGAATTGATGGTTGAATTGATAGTGTGAATGATGAACTGAAATGATAGGTATGAAACGACAGCTAGTGTGAATGCTGAACTGGACTGATAGGTATGAAACGGCAGCAGAGCTGCTACCTATATATGCAGCCCTGATGGTACACCAACGTAGTACATTTGTGCCACTTTATATATGGAGCAACAGGATGATTCTTTCTCTGCCGACCACTCTCCAGACCCAACAAGCAACCTCTCTGATGATTGGGATGACTTCCTCGCCGAGGAGGAAATTATTGATGATGTCATCGATGAGGTAACTCAATTTCTTAAGTCAAGTTTAGAAGATCTCCAAGAAGCCGCATATGATCCTCGAAGTGGTCCGAGGAAGTACATCAGAAGGCCAAGGGAGCAGTACCATCAACATTTGGTTGATGATTATTTCTCAGATAACCCTCTGTACCTAGCAAATTTTTTTCGACGGAGATTTCGTATGTCCAGGCCACTCTTTCTACGCATCGTTGATGAGTTAGGCAAGTGGTCCGATTATTTCACTACAAAGGTGGATGCTCTTAATCGTCAAGGCCTAACACCACTGCAGAAATGCACAGCGGCAATTCGTCAATTGGCTAATGGTAGTGCTGCAGATCATCTAGATGAATATTTAAAACTTGGAGAAAGTACTGCATTAGAGGCGATGAAGATGTTTGTCCAAGGTGTTATCGAAATTTTTGGTGGACACTATTTGAGGCGCCCTACTATGGAAGATGCTGAGCGTTTGCTTAAAATTGGTGAGAGTCGAGGTTTTCCTGGCATGTTCGGGAGTATTGACTGTATGCATTGGCATTGGGAAAGATGTCCCAATGCATGGAAGGGCCAATTTACTCGGGGCGATCAAAAAGTTCCAACCATAATACTTGAGGCTGTAGCTTCTCATGATCTTTGGATTTGGCATGCGTTCTTTGGAGTTGCTGGTTCTAATAATGATATCAATGTTCTAAATCAGTCGACTCTATTTATTGACGAGCTAAAGGGGCATGCTCCTCGGGTGCACTACATGGTCAACGGAAATCAGTATAACACCGGTTATTATCTTGCTGATGGAATATACCCTGAATGGGCTGTGTTTGTGAAGTCAATATCCTTGCCCATCACCGAGAAGGACAAGTTATTTGCACAGGAACAAGAATCCAAGAGAAAGGATATTGAATGAGCTTTCGGTGTCTTGCGACGTCGATTTTGCATTTTGAAGCGACCAGCTCGTCTATATGATCGAGGAGAACTTGAGAAAGTTATCCGAGCGTGCATCATACTTCACAATATGATAGTTGAAGATGAAAAAACAGAAGAGAATATTGAAGAGAATCTTGATTTGAATGAAACTCCAAGTACAACGACTGTTGAAGCACCAGCATTCTCCCCTGAAGATTACGTCTCGTTTGACAGAATACTAGAGAATGATGCTGATATTCGAGATACCTCAACCCATAAACAACTTAAGAAAGATTTGATTGAGCATATCTGGCGAAGGTCAAGGGCCCGCCCAAACATATCTTGAGTTCGGTTACAATATATGTAATTTATTTAATATATGTGATCCAATTTATCTCGTATGATACAAGTTATTTTTAAATATTTTTGGTTGATATTTAAATTTCACTATGTTGCTAGATCCTTCATGTGTAATATATTTCAAGTAACAAATACAAGTGGCTACATAATCACATGGAACACTTGATCACAACCGCATGCAACTAATAAATGCTGAGGACAACCTATGAAACTGTGTATTGAAACTGTGCACTGGGACTCCCTGTTTCATTCACAAGAGCACACCTCATGGGATGATGTGGCATCCTTGGAAACAGTGCCATGAAACCTTGCACTGGGACTAGCCTTAGTAAATCCTTTGATCCTTTTTATGTTCCATTGATTGTATTGCACTTGTGATTAATGGTTTAAGATTATTGTTAGCGCATCAGCTGCTTATGTGATAAGCAAAGCTTTCATCCCACATAATTAGAATTTAATGTTTTCTTTTGCTAAATGCTGCATTATATACTTTCATCCTAAATCAAGCTCAAATGTAAGGTTGCGATCGATGAACTATTTTTTTTAAAAAAAACATGACTATGTAATGAGTTGATGCGACCTTAAAATAAAGAATCTTCTACCAATCTTCCGTAGAATTTAACCCAAACACAAGTCGTAGGAACATGTACATGACACATTAGCTCCAGAGCAGCAAAACACGGTGCCAAAGCAAGTATATACCCGCGTAAAAAAATTTCGCAAAGGGTCCGATCTGCCTGCTGAAAGCCTGAGAAACCAAATCAGCCAAGCGAGCGTGCGTGCGTCGGTGCATGCGCGACTGTGCGAGACAACCAGGTCTGATCCGCCCCGAGCTGGGGATATTTAACTATTTACCATCCTTACGGATGGCAACTCTCCATTTGCTATTCTTATGGATGCACTTACATATTTGTCATCCCTCTACAAACGAAGCAACACATTTGCCATTTTCGCTGACGTGACGCGCCGACTCACTCGTGCTAGCGTGGATCGGGATTGGAAAAGACCAGAACACCCCTACCTTATTCTTATTACCTATCCCTTTCCCCTCTCTCCACCACTGACGTGTGGGACCCACATCTTGGGGTCATCTTCAACCTTCAGACACCCTTACGACCACGAGCTGCTGTCCCCCAACAGCGCTCGCCGAGGGTTGGCCGGCCCTAGCCGGGGCGACCGCCGCCGCTCATCCCCGGGGCTGGCGCTCGTTAGGCCGCCGCCTCTGGTCCCGTGGGCGGAGCTCGACAGGGCTAGCCGCGCTGGGCGCCCGCCGCTTGCCCCCCGTGGGCGGAGCTCGACAGGGGCCAGCTGTCACGGCCCCCGCAGCGCCCTCCTCACCGTCGTCGGCATGCAAGCTCGGTGGATCGAGAGGTTAAAGATGACCTGACACATGGGTCCCACAGTGGCACGAGAGAGGGAAAGGGATGGGTAGCAGGAGAAAGGCAGGGGCGTTTTGATCTTTTCCCGTCCCAATCCACGCTGACACGGTGAGTTACGTAAGTGAAAATGGGTGTTTGGATCTTTAGTCCCGACTAAAATTTATGTCACATCGAATATTCAAAGGCTGATTAGGAGGACTAAACATGAGCTAACTATAAAACTAATTACACAAATGGAGGCTAATTCACGATACGAATCTATTAAGCCTAATTAATCCATCATTAGCACATGTTTACTGTAGCATCACATTATCAAATTATGGACTAATTAGGCTTAATAGATTCATCTCACAAATTAGTTTCCATCTGTACAATTAGTTTTATAATTAATCTATATTTAATACTTCTAATTAGTATCTAAACATTCGATGTGATAGGAATTTTAGGAGCTACTAAGGAAACAAACACCCCTAACACTTCATTTGAGAGGTACGACAAATATGCAAGCGCATTTGCATGAATACAACACAAATAGTTAAATATTCCGCCGAGCCGAGGACAGCAGCGGGTGCTCGCGGTCTTCAGATCTCGCACCCCTTTTCAGATCGCGACGACCGCGACGACCGACCGTGACCGGGGATCGATGGAGGTACGCGCCCGGGCGCCCGGCAAGATCATCCTCGCGGGCGAGCACGCCGTCGTCCACGGCTCCGCTGCCGTCGCCGCTGCCATCGACCTCTACACCACATCCTCCCTCACCCTCCTCCCCGAAGGTGGCCCCCGCCCGCCCTGGATCAGATTATTCGTTCTTCGTCACTGCCGCCGCCCTCACCTCCGCTTCTTCGTTCTACACAGGGGAGGATGGCGGCGCAGGCGTGGTGGAGCTGGACCTTAGGGACTCATGCCTCACCTTCTCTTGGCCGTGTTCGCGCCTCCGCGGGGCCCTGGGGGAGGTGGGCGGCAAGGCCGGGGCGCCGACGCCATGCTCCCCTGACGAGCTCGCCGCCATTGCCAAGCTCTTGGAGGGCCAAGAGATCCCCGAGGCCAAGATCTGGCTCTCTTCCGGCCTCTCCGCCTTCCTTTACCTCTACACCTCCATCATGGGGTTGGTTTTTTCTGTCCATATCAATCTTGCAGCGTCGACACCTGCCCCCACATTATATTTGACAGATGTGATTGGTTGTGTTCTTGTGCAGCTGCAAGCCTGGGAAGGCGGTGGTCACCTCGGACCTGCCCATAGGTGCGGGGCTCGGCTCGTCCGCAGCTTTCTGCGTGTCCATGTCGGGTGCTATATTGACGGCGGCTGGTGCAGTCGGCATTGGAGGAGACAGGGAGGCTGATGAGTGGGAGTTGTTCAGGAAGGATGATCTTGAGCTGGTCAACCAGTGGGCGTTCCAAGGGGAAAAGATCATCCATGGCAAGCCTTCTGGCATCGACAATTCTGTTAGCACTTTCGGTATGCTATCAAAGTGACTGAGTTTTTAAACCTTCAGAACTTGTAGGATTGAAATGCCTTCGCATTCCGGATTGACCTCTAGTGGAATCCTTATTGAGTTTTTTCCACATTTACTTACTGATTGATTGCTTAATGGCACCACCACTCTTAGTTGCTGCAAGGATTGCTTCTAGTTTATTTATGGCTTGTTTGTTATATGTACTTGAGTTACAGCTAGATGGATAGATGATGCATCTAGTGGAATTACTATCCGATAATAGATATACTGAAAGTTACCTGATGCTGCCATAGGGATTATCAGTATTTGAAATCAGTGATTTAACCTAAAAGTCTTGTCAATTTTAGGTGTCAAGCCATGGAAATCTTTGCAAATGGTGCAAAAAAGAAAAAAACTTGTGTAGTTTCCTAGAATCCATAAGACCATCTGAATCTCAATTCCCCCCTATCAATTCTCCTAACTTGTTTTGCTTCACTAAACTTATGTGTGAATGTTAGGAAGCATGATTAAATTCAAGAAGGGGGAAATGACAAACCTCAAGTCCAGGAACCCAGTCAAAATGCTCATCACTGATACAAGAGTTGGTAGGAACACAAAGGCCCTAGTTGCTGGTGTATCTGAAAGAGCATCTAGGCATCCAGATGCTATGGCTTCTGTCTTCCATGCAGTGGACTCCATTAGTGAAGAGCTTTCAAGCATTGTTGAGTTAGCAGCCGAGGATGAAATAGCCATCACCTCGAAGGAGGAAAAGCTAGCAGAGCTTATGGAGATGAACCAAGGTTTGCTTCAGTGCATGGGAGTTAGCCATTCTTCTATAGAAACAGTGTTGCGAACAACTCTGAAATATAGCCTGGTCTCAAAGCTAACAGGAGCTGGTGGTGGAGGCTGTGTGTTAACTCTAATACCGACCCGTATCCTTTTCATATCCCCTGACTGCATCTTTTCCTTCATTGTTTGATATGATATAAACACCATACTACTTATATATGGTTTCTGTTTATCTTTAACATCTCAATTCAAAGCTTCCAGAAATCTGGGTCTTGATATTCACTAATAAAGAATCTGACAGGAGAGAAACTTTAGAACTACAATGGCCTGTCTTTTGAAAAGCAAAATGCTCAGTACTTATAATAACATATAACCATGTAAAATGATTCTGGTTCACATCCCATCTAATCTAGATGAATTTTAATGGACTAAATCTATCAACATGGAAGGAAAAGGACTGTAGCAGCTTAAATTTCTAATTATCCTTTTGTTTTCAGATCTGAGTTTCTAATTTGTACCTGCTTAGCTATGCATAGGCTATGGCATTGACTTTTACTGGTTTAGTCATGGTACTTCTTTGCGCTTTCATTTTTCTGCATATGCAGTCAATAATGTTTGAACTTCATGGATCTTTCAATTTTGCGTTTGCTGTCCCTTCAATGATGCACAAAGCTTCCTTGACATGATTATCAGTATCAGCCAGCATAGTTTTGGAGAAAGTCGCCACAGAGCTTGAATCTCATGGTTTTTGCTGCTTTAAAGTTGAGGTTGGTGGACGAGGTCTTCAAGTATGCCGAGGATAAGACTCATCATGTTCCAAGGAGATGTTGTACCATACTTTTAGAAAATGCCTTACCCTACCGAACTAAAGAAGTTAAGATTCACTACTTCAATTGTTCGATGATTAGGATATTCTTCTGCCTTCCCTAGGAGATTCTTGTATTCACTACATGAATTTCAAGATGCGGATATTCTTCTGCTATTCCTAGCAGATTCTTGTATCGAATAAGCACCCAGCTGCACTATTGCTGGTGCTATTGTTGTATCAAAATTAAAATTAAACTTAATAATTATTGCAATGTTGTATCAATAAAATATCAGTCCCCCCCCCCCCAAAACCAAAAAGAAAATCAGATCATTCCATAAATTGCTTTGAATTGTTCGTTTTGTGCAAACTTTATCCAATCAAGATCCTTGTTCGCTCTATGTGCACAGGCTATGCAAACTGAAGGCATTTTTTGTTGGACTGGAATCACGCATCAATCTTGTTGTATGAAGAACACAGCGAGTATACGGTATACTGCAATGCTCGTTTTGGCACCACCACTCTTAGTTGCTGCAAG
The DNA here is from genome assembly GCF_000263155.2 of Setaria italica. Classification (NCBI taxonomy): domain Eukaryota; kingdom Viridiplantae; phylum Streptophyta; class Magnoliopsida; order Poales; family Poaceae; genus Setaria; species Setaria italica. The sequence continues at coordinate 43,405,307 of NC_028451.1, read as the reverse complement.
GATTGCTTCTAGTTTATTTATGGCTTGTTTGTTTTATGTACTTGAGTGACAGCTAGATGGATAGATGATGCATCTGGTGGAATTACTAGCCGATCATAGATATGCCGATAGTTACCTGATGCTGCCATAGGGATTATCAGTATTTGAAATCAGTAATTTAACCTAAAAGTCTTGTCAATTTTAGGTGTCAAGCCATGGAAATCTTTGCAAATGGTGCAAAAGAAAAAAACTTGAGTAGTTTCCTAGAATGCATAAGACCATCTGAATTTCAATTCCTCCCCTATCAATTCTCCTAACTTGTTTTGCTTCACTAAACTTATGTGTGAATGTTAGGAAGCATGATTAAATTCAAGAAGGGGGAAATGACAAACCTCAAGTCCAGGAACCCAGTCAAAATGCTCATTACTGATACAAGAGTTGGTAGGAACACAAAGGCCCTAGTTGCTGGTGTATCTGAAAGAGCATCTAGGCATCCAGATGCTATGGCTTCTGTCTTCCATGCAGTGAACTCCATTAGTGAAGAGCTTTCAAGCATTGTTGAGTTAGCAGCCGAGGATGAAATAGCCATCACCTCGAAGGAGGAAAAGCTAGCAGAGCTTATGGAGATGAACCAAGGTTTGCTTCAGTGCATGGGAGTTAGCCATTCTTCTATAGAAACAGTGTTGCGAACAACTCTGAAATATAGCCCGGTCTCAAAGCTAACTTTAACCAAAGAAGGTATTGTGTTACATGAAAGTAACCTGATGCTTCAAACTTATCATTGCCTAGCGGTAAAAAAATGCAAACAAGGAAAGATGTACAGAAACGTATAATTTTGTCAGAGTCCAGTTTATTGGATTTTTTAAATCATGGTTCATGCTGCTACTACTATAAACTGACAGTTTTCTAGATGTTTCTGCTGCCAGGCATGTCCTAGGCGTCAAATGTTACTTGCCTTCTTAAAAGTGATCCAACTTTAAGTACTTGTTCCAGATAGGAGAAATCTGTGAAGAAATGGCATTATGCTAATGTTCTCCCCGAAAGGAGTTTGTTTGATCTGTTCATTCTCTACACCAATTTAGCTAATGCATTAATTCCTTTCAGATACTTAAATATAGTTAAATCAGAAGTGCTGGAGATACCACAACCAGGTCTTGACTCTAAACTTTCTGAAATTCATCACTGGATAACTGTTCGTAAAAAAACAGGGAGTTTTCATAGGTAAGTTCCATGTCGTGCAACCTTTATTTTGGAAACTTGTGGTTACATCATAACTAAATCAAACAGCATGTGGATTTGTATAGAAGAGTTAGTCGGGCTAAGAAAGAATGTTCAAGAGAAGGACCACCTTGTTCTGGGTATATTTTCTTTCTTGAATCCTTTCTTGTGCTACAACAGAAACTTTTGCTGATTAGCTATTTACATTTTTACTGCTTGATCTGGTTACACCAGAATCGTCTTACTGTTTAGTAACCACAGTACACTTACGACAAATATGATTGAGAGCTGTCCATGACATGATAATTATTTGATCCATAGATGGGTTGAGGGCATGGTGCCGGTTTTCTCAAAGTCTGCTTGGCAATGTTTGTGGCATCTTATTCAGGTAGACTTTGTCTTCATATAATTTCTTAACTAGGTTTGCATATTTGAACTTACCATTGTACCACACAGTATGACCGTTTTCCTTTCAGCGGTTCATAAGTTGTGGGCATGGGTTGTACAAAATGGTATAGGATTAGATGTCCATGTGTATGGCTAGTCCCGGTTGGTATTTGGACTTGCATAACTGTGGTTAACCATGTTGAGAAAAGTATGGACGGAAACCCAAACAGGCAAAGCTAGTGCATTTTGGAACTTGGGGCTTACGCTGACCTCTCTTAGTGTTAATTCTTCAAATTTTGTTTCTTTCTGAAATACCTTAGGTCTTCACATTTTTTTTCTTTCTAAAATGTATTAAGTATCTATATTTTGCTTCTTTCTGAAATAATATGACTACAAAAGCAGTTAATATATACTAGATAGGTATTAATTACTTGTATCGTTGGCCCAATATATTTCTGGATTTTTAATATCACAACTAAGGTTAGTTTGGACTGTGGATGCTACATAGGTTGGCATTTTATGTCATTACTTGTGTTGTCACTGCTGCATTTGTCCGGAGCACAGGAAGGAGAAAGAGCCCACATTAATTCATATGTTATATTTAAACTGACTGTTTGATTGCTATAAGAGTATGATACATTGACATATAATCAACCTGCTTTTGAGAAAAGAAAGTACTTTGTGTGATATTCTCTTGTGTCTTCTACCTGGTTGACTTTTGTGGATTATTCCAGCTATTGATATATCTACATTAAATTTATACAGAATGATCTTATCCATGGATGGGGCAACGATTACAAGTTTGGGTATTGTGCTCAGGTTTGTTTAAATATTGTTTAAGTAACTGTGGCATGCTTTATAATTTAAGTTCATCTAAAGCATTTATTGATTTAAGTTGTTCATATGGCTTCTCTCCATTCATAATTATTTGTTACCATAATGATGAAAACTATAAATTATGATAGTAATCCCAAGAAAATTATATAACACTATTTTTCATGTGGTCAATATAATTTTTCTATGGTAATCTATTGAAAGTGATCTTTTTTTTGGCTCAGGTTAATTGATTTAAAAGAATAGAAACTTCTGTAGTCATTTATGTTCTAAAGCATCTACTCCCTCTGTTCCAAATTGTAGGTCGTTTTGGCTTTTCTAGGTGCATAGATATTATTATGCATCTAGAGCCACATAGATGCATAATAATATCTGTGCACCTAGAAAAGCCACATAGATGCATAATAATATCTGTGCACCTAGAAAAGCCACATAGATGCATAATAATATTTATGCACCTAGAAAAGCTAAAATGACCTACAATTTGGAACAGAGGGAGTAGCATTTTTTAATCCAGACTATAGTAACTCTGAGTTTGTGACCTCATTGTCCAAGATATCTTCTTCTTATTTGGCAAACATTCTAAATATAACTTGTTTTTTCTTATACTGCTTTCAGGGTGACTAACATCAGAGTAGTTGATAGTGAATTTATAGTTCATTGAGGAGTGCAGACATTAGGAGGTTCGACAACAACAAAGGTTTGTGGAAACTTCTGTTTTAGTGTTGCAAGTTGGAACCTTGATGTCTCTTCAAAACATGCATTCACAATACTTGTTACTTATATAAGAACAATACATTTCAGCACACTCCAAATTTGAGCTGCACCTTGTAATGCAACAACACACAAAGCTTTTGTCTGTTCTTGAGAATAACAGTTTTAGCGCACTTGTTTGCATAATTCATATACTCCTTTCATAATCAAGTCTTTTGAGGAGACAACAAAAACCCTTTGTCATGATTTGTGGTAGGTGTGGTGGAAAGTGCATTAAATATTGCCATAGGACCTTCTTCTGATAATCCTCTTTGTATCTGCACCTTCACATCTTGTATAGTATGAATTTTCTTTGTTCATTTGCAAAGTAATGTTGAATGCTTCCTGTATTTTTTTCCTTTTGAATTCTGGAAGGATGGCGCTCGAGGCAAAAAAGCTAAGCAACTCCATCAGAAAGATGCTGAAGTGAAAAAGACAAGAGTATGTTCTTTGTGCATGACATCGTAATGCTGCGTTTTCTTATGTGACCGCTACATAACTCTTGTGTTATAATCTGTAACCAGGGGAGGGCAGCGGGTCTCGACATGCGAACAAAGGTGAGCTAACAAACCATTTAGCTGCTGCGCATCGTATCAAATGTCAACTCATCCCTCAGCCGGGAGAAAATGCTGTTGGAATCTGAAACCTCAGAGCTCCAGGGAAAAAAAAACCACTGCCACAGTGCCATTTCACTTGTAAAATCTGCATTTCCCTTGAGTTAAAAATGACACCACAAGAATTAATCGTAATTTTGTGTCATTAACAGATTGTAGTACAGATTGTCATAATTTTGTTTCAACCTTGCAGATCCGGAGAAAATCACGATCTGAGCTTCGTGATTTCCAGAAGCGTTGGGACCGGGCCACAAGGGAAGACAGAACATGGGTCGATCCGTTTTCTCGCTCTCGAAGAAAACGGAGGAATAGAAACCCACAGTTGATTGGCAGTCTTCATAGTTACACAATATCCCATTTGGACCATTGATTTAGAATGTATACTTGCATAATTAATGCCGTATAAAATTTCAAGGACGAAACAGAAACAAATGACCATACACACGTGAACAATTTCAGCGCGGTGCCTCGGTGAGTTTCCCGTGGGAAGTGTGGGTTCACGCTCCTTATCCACCCCAAATGTCATGCTGGTTTGCTGTACTAGGCTGCTAGCACGGGTGCTTTCGAGGCTCTGTTTCAGTGTAGCTGGAACTTGCAGCAGCAGCGTCATAAATGGACGTTCTGGCAGTGGTACCCACATACTAACAGTGGAAATTTGTGGTTTATGCTGATGTGTGCTGGCATAGCTCCAGTGGTGTTTTTGCCGTTGGCTGTGAATATCAGCATGTTGCTTTCGGAATGCGTGGTAGTGGCCTGTGGATTGAGACGAATACCCAGCAAAATGAAATGTGTCTTTGGCCGCGCCTCGATTGTTGACTGGCTGGCACACACGAGCGAACAAAACAAAACTGGCGGACATGTCGCACGTCCTCGCAGGTTGGTCGCCGCGTCGTGTTCGGTGACAGCTAGTCCAAATCCGTGTTGGCTGTTGCGGCAGCGAGTTGGCATGGAAACCACGGCCCCACGAAGGTACTTGAAAAGCTGTTCTGGCCCGTGTGTTTAAATGAGAACTGTTTTTTTTTTCTCAAGAAAAACAAATCCCTGGAGCTTCCTGTAGCATGGCGCAATGGCAGCTTCGTTCGTCGCACAGTTGACTTTTACCGGACGTGATTTTGTTTACCCCGTGAAAGAGACCACTATTTCTCTGGTACGTCATCGCGCATGGAAGAGAGAAGAAAACAGGCCGATATCATAGCCGTCACACACAGAAAAAAGGAGTCACTAAAGCACAGAAGCACTGAATAAGCAACATGTACTGCGAAGAAACTTGGCTAGCTATTGAAATGATCGACGAACAGGAATCTTGCAACTTGCGAGCAACGGAATTCTTGAACTTTTTAGGTGATGAGAATCCCAAATGTCAAAGGGCATTTCAAACTTCCTACTTTAGTTTCTCTCTTATGACTTATGTACCTCTTAAAAGGTGTTGAAGTTAGACCAAACGGCTTTGAGCGTACTTCTCGTTGAAAGCAAAATATTTATGTTAGAAGTACTAGCTCGTAATATACAGACCACATGTACGGTATCTGGAAAAAATAAAAAAAAGAAACCCCGCAGGTAATGAAATCTTAGTGATGGACTCATGATGGTTAATTACAAAACATCCGGACGATGTGATTATATGCTTAAGTTGAGGATATTACAGCCACTTCATCAAGCATTCATAAAAAGCCACAACTCTCTGATGCAAACATTATTACTTAGTAAATTCTTTGATCATTTTTATGTTCCATTAATCAGTAATATTACGTGTGTAATTAATAGTCTAAGGTTATTTTAGTGCACCAGCAAGTACTAGTGTGCTACGTGATAAACAAAGCTCCGTTCCACATAATCAAAATATAATGTTTTCTTTTTCTAAATACCGATTTATGCACCTTCATCTTGTAAGTCTAAATTAATTCAATTGTCGGGTCAACGAACTATTTTACCGATTTATGCACCTTCATTTTGGAACAGAGACATTGCAAAAGTGGGGTTTTGTATAGAACGCATCGTCAATGTTGATTTTGTCTACCGCACATCTTCAAAGCTCAATTTGGTCTGCAACACACCACATCGTATAAAGTACTAATCATTTCTGAGTAAGATGACAGGTAAAATGACCATTTTACCCTCCTCGCGGAGCCCACGTCATCTTCTTCCTCCTCGCCTCTCTTCATCCTCTTTACTCCTCTAACGACCTCTCTTCTTCCCGTCGCTATCCTCATGTGCATGTGCTGCTGCTCCGCTCTTGTTGGAGCTCTTTCACGCGGCCGTAGTGCTCACGCTCCCTGCTGCCGGCGGCCGTGCCGTTCGAGGTCCCCGACGTCGGCCGGCGTGAACCGCGCCGCCCGAGCTCTCCGTCGCCGACCGCGGCGAGCTGCGCACCTCGAGCTGCCCACCGGCCGCCTCCTGCACATTCCCCGCCGCGAGCCGCCGCGACGCCGCCGCCCGCGCGAGATCCGCCGCCGTCGGTCATGGGCGAGCTCGCCGCCGTCGGTCACGCGCACTCCTGCGTCCGTCCACGTGCAGGCCAGCACTCAGCGCCGCTCACGTGAGTTGCCTGCTGCTGCGTGCCGAGCTCCTCAAGTACGAGCTCGCGAGGTCCATTTGGAGAGAGAGGAAACACGAGGGAAGGCGCAGTAGAGAGAGGCCGGCGGATGGACAGGGGAGGAAGAGACGAGAGAGAAAAGGACGTGGCTGCCCGCGAAGGGTAAAATGGTCTTTTAACATGTTCTTTTTAGAAAAATGACTAGTTTATTTGATGTAGTGTGTTGGAGACTAAACTGCACTTTTACGGTGTGCTGCATATAAAATCTCAAATTTGATGTTTCAGTGTCCCGCGGACAAATTTTTCAACTATTGTTTTATGAAAAACATGATATTGAAATGGATTGGCGCAACGTTTAAACAATCTTTTATCATCATCTGCAAAAATTTATCAAACACATGTTGCAGGATACACGAGCAATTCGCTCTGGTGCTCTGTAACAGTAAAACGCCCTGACAAGGCAAGTATATGCCCGCGTAAAGAAATTTCGCAAAGTGTCCTGGCAATCTGCCTGCTAAAAGCCTAAAAGAAACGAAGGACTCGTTTGACAAGGCTGTGACTGTAGCTGAAATAGCTTCGGCTATGGCTGCTCTGATGGAGCGGTTTTTTACTCTGACTTTTCCAATTGGAAAAGGCAAAATGTCTTCTCCTGTATGTTTAAAATATAACAATATAAAATGTCCATACTATCCTTACCTTTTAATATTTATCCTCTTTTCCTTCCTATACTTCTTTTTCCTTCTTTTTTCATTTCCTTTCTCTTTTACTTTTCTTCCCACCGTTCTTTATCCATTCACGCCGTCTCCACGCTAGTACTGCTGCCGTCCGCTCCTCTACTCCACGCCAGCACCGCTGTCCGCTACAAGCCCGCTCTCTTGCGCCGCCAGTACCGTCCAGCCCCACCATGCCCGTGCTCGCGCCCTCCAGCCCCACCGCGGCCGCGCCCTCTTCCCACACCATCAACACTCTCCGGCCTCATTTCCTCCCCACGCCACCGGCGCCACACGTGCGCGCATGCTCCCCCATTGCCGCAGCGGCCCTCCGCTCACCGTCGCCCCAACCTCGTCCGCCTCCGCCTCCGCCTCCGCCGCCCACCTCAGCCGCACCGTCATCGTCTTTGCCTCCGCCGCCCACTGCCGGCTACCTCTACCCTCACTTCCTGATGTTGGCCCCCTCGCTCCGTCTGCGGGCCCCACCGAGGACAAGAGTGGCAAAAGGAGGAGAAGGGGGTGTTTGATACATCCCACTAAAATTTAGCACATGTCACATCAGATGTTTGGATGCTAATTAGGAGTATTAAACATAGGCTAATTATAAAACTAATTGCACTGATGAAGTCTAATTCGCGAGACGAATCTATTAAGCCTAATTAGTATATGATTTGACAAGGTGGTGCTACATTAACCATTTGCTAATAGATTCGTCGCACGAATTAGCACATGGTTCTGCAATTAGTTTTATAATTAGCTCATGTTTAGTCCTCCTAATTAGCATATGAACATCCGATGTGACACGGATAAAGTTTAGCACCTAGTATCCAAACACCTCGAAGTCGCTGGAGCTATTTTTTTTTTAAGCTCCCGCTACATCAAATGGCTCCCGTTAGTGGGTTTCAAGGAGCTTAAGTGAGGTCATTTTCATGTGAGGTGTTTGGCACGGTTTCTCCAAAATCAGCCGAGCAAGCGTGCGTGCGTGTGCCACTGTGCGAGACAACCAGGTCCGATCCGCCCTCGCCGAGCCGAGGACAGCAGCGGGGGCTCTCCCGGTCTCCTCCTCATTCAGATCTCGCATCCCCTCCAGATCTCGCGCCCTCTTCCATCCCATGCCCACTCTTCCTCCTCGGATCTAACCACTCCGCCCCTCTACCTCGTCTCCGCGGCCGGAGCTGAGATCCGCGGCCATGGCGGGCGCCGCGGGCGGGTTCGTCACGCGGGCCTTCGAGGCCATGCTCAAGGAGTGCGCCGCCAACCGCGGCAAGTTCGCCGCGCTCCAGCAATCCATCCAGTCGTACCTCGGTGCGTGCCCTTTCCTCGCCTCCCCTCCCGCGCATTGGGATCTCGTGGTGTCTGACGATGGAGCTGCGGTGGTCTCCGCGCGGCGCGTGTCGTTGCAGATAGCATCAAGGGCGCCACCGCGGAGGGCGCGGTCATCACGGAGGCGCTCGCGTCGGCCGGGCGCGTGCTCGAGGGACCCCAGGCCGAGCTCGTGCTGCAGCCGCTCCGCCTCGCCGTCGAGACCAAGCACGTCAAGCTCGTCGAGCCCGCGCTCGACTGCCTCCACGTAATTAATCATCATCACCGTCCCCTTTCTCCTCGTCCTTTGCTTACCTGCCTGCCTGCTTGAGGCTCTCAAAGCGGCAGATGTGTTGCATTGATGCCGAGAATCGTTGACTAGCAAAAATGCGTGCCGTTGGAGGGATCATTCGCTCTGGCACCATGTATGCTTTGGACGTTAGCAGGCTTGAACCACATTTCCTTGTCTAGGGTAGATGCTGGCATGGACCATTCCTCATTTTGCATGTGCAAAGCCAAGTCTCTGACAATTGGTTGTTTGGGCTAGAGATGATAGATAGTTGCAGGTTTATGCCATTTGACTTATTTACAATTTTGGCGAGATTGCAGACTATCGTTATGCAAAGAGGATATGTATAGTAGTATATAAAATGGAACTCAGGATAGTAAAATGAGTGCGCAATAAGAACATGTAGGTGTCCAGACATTAAGTTGATTCATCAATTATATTACAAGTTTCAATGAGATACGATGCTATGCCACCCATAATCTGGAATTCACAAACATGATGTGCAAATACGTCTATATAAGTTCTATGTTGCCAACTTGCCATCATATACATCTAGTGTATCTCTGAATTTGGGTCCTTCTTCTTTGCGTGGTAATTGTCTATACACTTATACAGATGTGAGATCTGGTGCTACCATATCTTCCCCATGATCCATCAGAAATCTATTTCCACCCCATCCTTATACTACGTGTCCAAAAGTTGGGGCAGTGCTAAATTACTTGGGATTGCATCAAGCGTGTGGATTTTATGCTAGTTGCAAAGCAGTCCAGATCAATGCACTAGTTGCCAGTCCTTTTCAACCCATTTTTTTGGACCAAGAATCAGCCTGCTATTGTATCTTTACCACTTTTTTTATGTAAAAATGCAACATTAGATGACAGATCTTAAACAATCCTTTCTGATTGAGCTGTTCAATGTTTTTTTACCAGAAACTTATTGCTTATGACCATTTAGAAGGTGATCCTGGTTTGGAAGGTGGTAAAAATTCCGCATTATTTACAGACATCCTAAACATGGTCTGTGGTTGTGTCGATAACACCTCCTCAGACAGGTATACATCACATTAAACTAAGATAATGTTCTGTCGCACTTTTGCACAAGTACTAACTTGAGTATCATCTCTGTGTTGTAGTACTGTTCTCCAAGTCTTGAAAGTGCTTCTCAATGCTGTTGCTTCAAATAGGTTTAGAGGTAATCTTTACAAGTTATTCTCATTCTCTATGTTTCCTAATATTCTGTTTATTGGGCAAGTTTAATTAACTCTGTTGTTTGTTTGAAATGCATTTGTGAGATATGATGGCATCATGCTAGGCAATGGCCAAGCTTATACATAACATTGCAAGATGCATGTATTAGTTTCGGCAAACGTTCCTTACTGTACTTTTATTTTTTTGCATCTGTTTGTGTCTTCATAAAAACCATGTACAAAAACACGGTGGAAGTCGTTAATGCATTCATATAATTTACTGCTAAAAAAAGGCAGTGAGGCCAAAATAGTTCTGCATGTAGCTATCTTACTATATTAAAGAACAATCTGAGCAGCAAATACATATTTTGAGTTTGCTTCTGTTTGTTTGGAATGCAGTTCATGGAGAACCATTGCTTGGAGTCATTAGAGTATGCTATAACATTGCTCTCAATAGGTACCTTTTATATTGCCGTCTTCTCATTTGCAGTATTTTACCCTTTAAAACATGTATGATAATTTATTCATTTGTATTTCCATAGCAAGAGCCCTGTGAACCAGGCTACCTCAAAGGCTATGTTGACCCAGATGATCAGCATTGTATTCAGGAGAATGGAATCCGAGCAGGCAAAGAATTTCCGCATATCCTCTCTTATGCATACGAAAATTATTCATTGAGGTTGTTTCCAGGTATTGATTTTACCTTTTCTTGGTTCCAGGTTTCTGTATCACCTGCAAGCTCTGCGGTTAAAGAGACACCGCCATCTAGCACAAAGGACTCTGAAAATGGGGAAATATCTACTGATAGCCAAGATGAGGAAAAAGTTACTCTTGGAGATGCATTGTCCATGAATCGGGCTTCAGAAGCACCTCCGACATCTGTTGAAGAGCTTCAGAATCTTGCAGGAGGAGCAGATATTAAGGTAGTGAAATTGGATCGTTTGTTGCTATGATGCTTCTATCAGGACTTCCCAAATGTGTCATGTATTGCATTACTCTAATACCAGTTCTTTTACAGGGGTTGGAGGCTGTTCTGGACAAGGCTGTTGAACTTGAAGATGGGAAGAAAGTGTCACGGTTTGTTAGGCTTGTTAAGTTGTGCTTAGTATATGGGATTTTTCTTGTCTTTCCAGGTGACACATCGGAAACTTGGATGTGACAGTTACTAATTGCTTTTGTCCCCCTCCTTTTCCAGTGGAATCGACCTGGACACTGTGAATATAATACAGCGTGATGCGCTGTTGCTCTTTCGGACTCTTTGCAAGGTTGGTTGGTTATATAGTGTTACTTTAATGAGAGCTAACACGAAAGTCACCCTTGCATCCTTCCTAACTTTTGCCATCCTTTCAGATGAGCATGAAAGAAGAAAGCGATGAGGTTGCTACAAAGACAAGGCTGCTGTCACTTGAACTGTTACAGGTTAGTTTACCTCTTTTGGGTTCCTAATATTTGTATTATTTGTTTGTTTTGATGTTATTTCGTAGCTATTTTCACCAGGGGCTGCTAGAAGGAGTCAGTGATGCGTTCACAAAAAATTTCCACTTCATTGATTCGGTCAAAGCATATCTTTCATACGCTCTTCTCCGAGCATCCGTCTCTTCATCTCCAGTTGTTTTTCAGGTCAAAATTGAAAATTTATCAATGTTGATTTCATCATACTTGGTGTGACAGTACTGATCGATTTTGTAACAAGTGGGCTATCATGCTAAACTGTCTTTTCTTCTTTGACAGTATGCTTGTGGAATATTTTCAGTCCTGTTGCTCCGTTTTAGAGAGAGTCTGAAGGTAAGTTTGTTATTAAGAAGATTAATATGTTTGTTGTTTTTGTTTTGTGTTGTGTTGCTTTTCACATCATTACATTCTTCGTGTTTTTTAAATACTTGTGCAGGGGGAAATTGGTGTCTTCTTTCCTCTGATAATTTTGAGGTCTCTAGATAGCTCTGATAGCCCCCTCAGCCAGAAGGCTAGTGTTCTTAGGTGATCCTCTTTTTTCTTTATGGAATCTCAGCTACATGCATAATGCATGAACAGACACGGTTTGGTCGTTCTAGATATCCTGTACATGTATAATTGATGTTATTTGACTGATTTTCCAACCAGGATGTTGGAGAAAGTTTGCAGAGATCCCCAAATGCTTGCAGATGTGTTTGTGAACTATGACTGTGATCTTGAGGGACCAAATCTTTTTGAACTCATGGTAAGCATAAGGTTTTTTTTTTGTTCACAAAGCATGGCTTCTGAATTTCTCATAGAAACCATATCTTCTTTTTTTTTCTCCTTTTGTTTGGCTTGTAACATATCTGATCATATATCTCCTATCAGGTTAGTGCACTCTCAAGAATTGCACAAGGATCTCAAATTGCTGATACTAACTCCATTGTGTCATCTCAAACAGTTTCTGTAAAAGGCTCGTCTCTCCAGGTTACTATCATTCAGATTACTTACATCTCCTTGATAATTTCTTGTTTAATGTTAGTGTGACATGAAGACTTTGAATTGCAGTGCTTGGTGAGTATTCTGAAGTCATTGGCTGATTGGGAGCAACTTCGAAGAGATTCCTCAAAGCAAGGGAGCACTGTTGAATCTCATGAAGAGGATGCTTCAAGGAGCTTGACAACCGATGAGACGAAGGGCCAAGAGGATGGCCGGAATCAGTTTGAGAGAGCCAAAGCTCACAAGTCGACAATGGAAGCTGCAGTCTCAGAGGTGTAGTGCCTGCACCTGCAGTTTTCTTAACCACTTCGCAACTGAAATCTTGCCATGTTTCTTAAACGTTTTACATCTTTTGTAGTTTAATCGTAAACCAGCAAAAGGGATCGAGTATTTATTGTCAAATAAGTTGGTTGAAAATAAGGCGTCATCTGTAGCTCAGTTTCTCAAGAACACTTCCAGCTTGGATAAGGTGATTTTAAGATTTTATTGAGTGTCTTGCTGTAACATGCAATATAATATTATTTGTCAAAAGGTGTACCTCCATCTAACCTTTATTATCTCTATGCAGGTTATGATTGGTGAATATTTGGGACAGCATGAGGAGTTTCCTCTTGCTGTGATGCATGCCTATGTTGACTCCATGCAGTTTTCAGGGTTGACGTTTGATGCTGCAATTCGTGAGTTCCTGAAAGGATTTCGCCTTCCTGGTGAGGCACAGAAGATAGATCGCATAATGGAAAAGTTTGCTGAGCGGTATGTATATATTTATAGGACTCGATGCGTTTTTTCTTCAAGATTTCCACCAGTGATCCCCAAATGCTGATATGATTATTTGCAGGTACTGTGCTGATAATCCTGGACTTTTCAAAAATGCTGATACTGCTTATGTTCTTGCTTATGCTGTTATAATGTTGAATACTGATGCACATAATCCGATGGTGTGGCCTAAGATGTCAAAATCAGATTTTGTTCGTATGAACACTGTGAGTGATGCAGAGGAATGTGCTCCGAAGGAGCTCTTGGAAGAAATTTATGATTCCATTGTCAAGGAAGAGATAAAAATGAAAGATGATTTGCATGATGCATCAAAAACTATTAAGAGACCTGAAACAGAAGAAAGAGGCCGTCTTGTCAATATCCTCAATCTAGCCCTTCCAAGACTGAAGTCAGCAAGTGATACAAAGGCAGAGAGTGAAAAGATCATCAAACAGACTCAGGCACTTTTCAAGAACCAGGGACAGAAGAAAGGTGTTTTTCATGTTGCACAGCAGGTTGAGCTTGTTAGGCCAATGCTTGAAGCTGTAGGATGGCCTTTGCTTGCAACATTTTCTGTGACCATGGAGGAAGGTGACAGTAAGCCTAGGGTTGTATCATGCATGGATGGGTTTCGAGCTGGTATCCATCTTACTCGTGTTCTTGGGATGGACACCATGCGCTATGCTTTCTTGACGTCCTTAGTGAGGTAGTTTATCCTTTGAATTTCATCATATAGTACAATTCCACTTTTTTAATATAGTAATATGAACGCACTGCCATCCTTTTCTTAATTACCCTTTTGCAGGTTTACATTTTTGCATGCTCCCAAGGAGATGCGTAGTAAAAATGTTGAGGCACTGCGGACTCTTCTTGGTCTAGCTGACACAGATATGGATGCTTTACAAGATACTTGGAATGCTGTTTTAGAATGTGTTTCGAGACTTGAATATATCACTTCAAACCCTTCAATTTCTGCATCTGTAATGGTGGGATCAAATCAAATATCAAGGGATTCTGTAGTCCAATCATTGAAAGAGTTGGCTGGGAAGCCTGCTGAACAAATCTTTGTAAACAGTGTAAAACTGCCAAGTGATTCAATTGTTGAATTCTTCACTGCCCTTTGCGGTGTTTCTGCTGAAGAGCTGAAACAAACACCTGCTCGTGTTTTTAGCTTGCAAAAGCTTGTTGAGATAAGCTACTATAACATGGCTCGTATACGTCTGGTATGCCCTGGCTCTCGTTTGCGCTGTGCCATCCATTTCACTCTATTTTTCTTAAGACTATTAATATGAAGTGATAAATAGTGGGTTTAAACATGCAATCTGCCCTAGCCAGCAATAACTAACCATTTGCACATGGAAATGTAGGTGTGGGCTAGAATATGGTCTGTGTTGGCTCAGCATTTTATTGCTGCTGGAAGCCACCAGGAGGAGAAAGTTGCTATGTATGCCATCGACTCGCTAAGACAGCTTGGTATGAAGTACTTGGAGCGTGCAGAACTAAACAACTTCACATTTCAAAGTGACATACTGAAGCCTTTTGTCATTTTAATGAGGAATAGCCACAACTCAAAAATCCGTGGTCTAATTGTTGATTGCATTGTTCAGGTATGTCCTGATGCATGGAATTTAAGCCTCAATCAAATATGATGATCTGGTGTTTCTTATCAAATAATGTTATATGTAAAAACTTTGCTTGATGAACATGTAGTTGATCAAGTCAAAAGTTGGCAGCATAAAGTCAGGTTGGCGTTGCGTATTCATGATATTCACTGCAGCGGCTGATGACGAGGATGAATCAATTGTTGAGAGTGCTTTTGAAAACGTAGAACAAGGTAAATAAGGAATTTATACAGCTGGCTCATAAAGTGCCTTACCCAGCTTATATCCTAGCAATATTGAAATTTTATTGTCTGACTTTGTCATTTAAATGATGTTTTGCAGTTATCTTGGAACATTTTGATCAAGTTGTTGGTGATTGCTTCATGGATTGTGTCAACTGTCTTATTGGTTTTGCAAATAACAAATGCACTCCTCGAATTAGTTTGAAGGCTATTGCTCTCCTACGTATATGTGAAGATCGTTTGGCAGAGGTGGGGATTGTCAATACCCTTTACTTGTATATTAAGTTGTCTGCATCCACTTTTTGTTGATGTTGTCCTTCTCGTTGCTCTCTTATTCATGGGAATTGGGACTGCCTTCTTGTTTGCCTCATTCATCTCTTCATCATACAGGGGTTCATTCCAGGTGGTGCTGTTAAACCTATTGATGTTGTTCCAGAAGCCAATTTTGATGTGACTGAGCACTACTGGTTTCCAATGCTCGCTGGCTTGTCTGATTTGACTTTGGACTCTAGACCAGAAGTCAGACATTGCGCACTTGAAGTGTTGTTTGATTTGCTGAATGAGAGAGGACATAAGTTCTCTTCTCCCTTCTGGGAGAGTATTTTCCATCGTGTTCTGTTTCCTATATTTGATCATGTAAGGCATGCTGGAAGAGATGGGCTTTCGTCTGGCGATGATTGGCTTCGTGATACTAGCATTCATTCGCTGCAGTTAATCTGCAACCTTTTCAATACTTTCTATAAGGTATGTATGCTATCCTTCCTTTCTGACTCTAGTTGCTTCAGGGACATCCTTTGTGTAATTCAGAACATCAGTTTGCTGAATTGTTGATCCCTCCTACATTTCACAGACATTTTATATTTCATTTAAGCTGCCCATAGAACAAGAGATCCAATTGAAACTTGTTTGATTGGTCACCACCTGATTCTGGCATTTACAGGAGGTATCCTTTATGCTTCCACCTCTTCTGAGCTTGCTGCTTGAGTGTGCCAAGAAAACAGACCAAACTGTTGTTTCAATTGCTCTTGGTGCTTTAGTTCATCTGATAGAGGTTGGTGGTCACCAGTTCAGCGATGGTGACTGGGAAACATTACTAAAGAGTATTAGGTACTTTCTTAAATTTTATTCCTACCAAAGTTAGTATTTACGTATCATTATTTATTTATGTATTATTGTCACTTGTCAGGGATGCATCATACACAACTCAGCCCCTCGAACTGCTCAATTCATTAGGATTTCAGAAGTCAAACAACCAGCAGGTACTTTCAAGAGAAGCAGAGAGCAACTCACATGGTGATAGTTACAATGGCACCAGGGGAGAAGTCTCCATAAGCAATAATGGTGAATATAGTCATCCAGAAGCAAATCCACAAACTAGCCTGGATAATTCGGAAGGTATCCTGATATGAGGTGTTCCTCTAGTTGTTTTTATGCACTAAATTCGATATGGACTGCAACATGAAAAGATCTACACAATTTATGTATTCATCTAGGTTCGCCATCACCATCAGGGAGAACACAACCTGCTGTTTCCCCACGTGGCCAAAGCATAGGGCAAAGAATTATGGGCAACATGATGGATAATCTTTTGGTCAGAAGTCTTACATCCAAATCAAAAGGCCGGTCTGATGATATTGCTCCACCCTCACCTGTGAAGGTATACGCATGCATTTTCCCCAACACAATTTGATAGGTCATAGGTGCTTGCAGCTTGGTGTATCTGTGCATAACTAATTATTTAACCACACATTCTCATAAAAGAACTATTTATCAATAACTTTCATTTAGTATTGTCAAATTTTGTTTTGGTCCATCTCACGAAAGATGCTGGTTATTTTGTTATAGCTTGCATGTTAACTTCGGCACCTGAGTCCATTTGGGGTTGTGACTTGTGATTTTGTGAACAAGGGATGCATTGCATGAACTCATAAGTAATATGGTAACATGTATAGTTAATAAAATTCTATTTATGCATCCCTACTACTGTGAGCCTGTGACAGCTGATGGTATGTGTTACCATTAGTAGTCAATTTGTTATGTCAAATAAGTTGTTAGATTTCCTGAACTTTCTGCTATTCTGCTTGTTGTCCAAAAAATTTGGCCGTTGTTGAAGCTTGGCTCATTTGAGCTAGTTTTAGCCTGTTCTAACCCTTCATATTTGGTAGCTCATGTGGCATCCAAAGTAGCTATGAACACTGGAACTCAAGTGTTTTGGCATTGATACCATGAGTATGCAAGTATGGAAGTACTGATATTTCTCCTTTGGCTATGTACTTACGTGTTGATCTAGGCACCTGATGATGAGGCTGACAAGGCTGAAGAGGAAGAGAGCCCTATGATGGAAACTGTCAGGAGCAAATGTATCACCCAGTTACTGCTGCTTGGGGCAATTGACAGCATACAGGTATGCAGTTTCCGCTGTATATGTGGTCTTAGATCTGAATCCATCCATTTTCTCACTGACATGTGGGTCTGGACGACTGGACCCAGTCTGTGACGCAATTAGGAGCTCACAAATTTCTAGTGGCAAATAAAGAATTCGTAACACCTAATATATCAGCCCTTTCTTGGGTAACTGGGTTGATACACTGTGACTGATTGCTGATGGAACATTGCAGAAGAGATATTGGAGTAGGCTAAAAGCCACACAGCAGATAGCAATAATGGATATCTTGTTCTCACTCTTAGAATTTGCTTCTTCGTATAACTCTCCTTCAAATCTTCGAACGAGGATGCACCATATACCACCAGAAAGGTAAGGCTTGAAGGCCAATGCTTTTTTTCCTTTTGCTGATCTAGGCATCAGTTTCTTAACATTTTAATTTTGTGTAGGCCTCCACTGAATCTTCTTCGGCAAGAACTAGTTGGAACTGCTATTTATTTAGACATCCTCCACAAATCAACAGTGGAGCAGGAAGAAAAGGACTCGACTGAGGAAACAAATGGTTTTAGTGCCGAATCTGGTGAGCAGGAAAAGATCAAGAACCTAGCAGAAGGGAAGCTGGTTTCCTTTTGCGGGCAGATTTTGAAAGAGGCGTCTGATCTCCAGCCTAGCACTGGTGAGGCTGCCAGTGCAGACATACATCGTGTGTTGGACCTACGAGCGCCTGTTATTGTCAAGGTATAATATATCTGGATTCTGGGAGCTTTGTCTTAGAACTTTTGAGATTCTCATCTATATTTTGAGGTAATTTGTTTATGCTCTGACATGAAATTTTGTTTGCATTTCAGGTTTTGAAAGGAATGTGCATCATGGATGCTCAGATATTCAAAAGGCACCTGAAAGAGTTCTATCCATTGATTACTAAACTTATCTGTTGCGATCAGGTATGTACTTTCCCTGACATGCGGTTTGGTCTCAAGGTATCAATAATGAAACATATGAAGTTCTAGAGCTTTAACTTGTGGTTATGCCTCAGATGGATGTTCGTGGAGCGCTTGGCGATCTCTTCAGCAAACAACTTACTCCACTTATGCCCTGAAGCACAGCTCTAGTTCTTCTATTGCATATATCTCTTGTTGTTCATCATTGGCATTTTTGTGCAAGCATGGAGCACTGGTAGGGAGCTTGACATCCTTAAGGCACATGTCTGGCGCAACAGCCTACTCCCTAGGCATGAGCTTGGTTAGTGGGAAACCGCAAGTCCGAAAGCCACACTTTTTTGGATGATGGAAGGGGGAAGTAGGCTTGCCTGTTGCGCACGCCATGTTTTTCCTTGTGACTTATTGTACTTTTGGGCTATTTATCTATTCCCGGGTGGGGATGATGCTTCTATACGCACATTACACAGTAGGATAGTGCCGGCGATATGTACACATTGTTCAGGACAGTGTACTTGAGGCCTGTTGTTATTATATGGCAAATAGTAGATTATGCGTGGTAGAGTCTCCTTTTTGTGCAACTAATAAATCTGAGATCCTGAGTAGTATGAGCCTTATCTGACTCTGGTTACGTTCCGCGTTGGCAAATTGCTGCTGCCCTCCCAAGTTGCTGTGATGTTAGCACGATAGTGCATTTTATGATTTTATCTGTTGGTATTATTCTCTTGACCCTATTGGTGGTTGTCTTGTTTGATGTTGTGCGTTAGTGTATTAGTTGCTGACAATGCAGATATTAAGTTTGCATCTTCCGATCATTCATTTGTTGCCCAATGCAGCTGCATTGTTGATTTGTTTTCATCATTTTCAATCAGCTGCCGAGACAGTTGGATCCAGCCTCTTGGCAGCTAATGCTACTTTGTACACTCGATATGACCAGCCCAAGTTCCCAACTACCCAAAAAGTGCTTAATCATTTTAAGGCAAAATGGAAACTGGACATCGAAGGGTGGTGACCTTGTGCCCTTGTCCAGTCGGTCAACCTCTAAAAAGGACGACATAGTGAGCAGTTTTGCACAAAGCCGTGGTTCCAGGTCAAAGGTCACTGTCGGAAATATGTCCACAGTGTTTGCAAAGTCGTGCAGCTATAGGAAATAAAATACTCATGGTACTAACCGTGACCTTTTCTGGTCACATCATTTTCTGGTCGAGAACCACAAAAAGGTAGTGAGATTGCATGGCACGTCTCCAAACATGGCGTTACATGATGTTACAGTCCCACGAAGGAGGACGCGTGATCCTTCTCCCTGAAACTACGTTGTCTTTTTCGCGTGGAGAAGAACATAGGTGTCTAAACAGCACATTACAAGGAAAATAGCAATTGTCGCTTAAGAAGAAAATCTTGGTGGTAAAAGCGTACGCTCACTTCCTTCCTTATAATGTTGCATCAGTTATTGCTACATATACAGTATAAATGAGAATTCGAGAAGAACACCTAACATTTGGTGATGTTTCGCTCGGATGAGTTTGCAAAGAAATTCGTAGACTTCCGCACGGCACAATTGAACCGTGTGGACCTAACTTTTCCCTATAAAAAACAGTTTGACGGGCCCATGCCCATGAGATAGGAGGGGAACAGCCGGGAAAAACCCGAAGTTTGGCCCACGAGCGGTTACTGGCCGGACAGGTCGTTCGGCGCGTGCGCACGTTCACGGTTCACCCGCCGCCTCCCCCTTCGCAAGACAGCAAAGAGGAGTCGCCATCGCCCCACCCCATCTAGTCGGCGTGGGGGCGGTGCTGCGTCTGCGCGCTCCCTCTACCGTTCGACAGGACTCCTCGTCGCCGCCTCACTACTCCAATCTCCATCTCGCCATTGCCGGCGCAAGCAAAGGAGCGGAGCGTGATGGCGGGGCGCTACGACAGCAACCCCTTCGAGGAGGAGGACGTGAACCCTTTCTCGGTACGCGCGCCCGATCCTCCTCCACTTCCCCTGGCCGTCGCGATCCCGCCATTGCCCTGGCGCAGATCTAGTTTCCCTATTTGGCATCATGTTTGCTCCGGGCGCTCGCTACTTCGGTCCAGTTTGGATCTGGGAGGGGCGCAGATCTGACCACGGCCCGGCGATGGAAGAATCAACAGATTTTTTTCCTTTTTATTTATTTTTCTCGACACTTTGCCGTCACCGGCGCTGCTCGGGGAATTCGTGCTGCTCGGATGATGCATTGGTGCCCGAAACCTCTTGTATGCGCGTGAGATTGAAGTATTTTTTGTCGGTTGCTTGGTAGGAACAAGCGCGCGGCAAGGCTGGCGGGCAGTCCAACTTCGGCGGCGGCGCGTTCTACATGCCGGTGAGTTGTTCTGTTCTTATGAGTCGTGGCGTCCGTGGAATGTCACAGGAGTTGGGGGGTTAATGTTGCTTGCCTGCTCACTGCTGCGTGATTTCTGCTGGAATGTAGAACCCCAGAAACGTGCCTCCCGCGTCCAATTCACGCCTTTCACCGCTTCCTCCTGAACCGGCAGACTTCAGTGCCACAGTGGATATACCACTTGACTCATCGAAGGTGGGTGTGAATGTGCATTTGGTTCTTCTCAGCTGCAAAATGCGGCTGTAACAAGTGCTCTTAGAAGTAAATGCTGTTTGGTGCCTAGCTCGTGTGACTGGTTGGGTTAACATGTGCTTCCTGGATCCTCCAGGACCTTAAGAGAAGGGAGAAGGAGCTGCAAGCAAGGGAAGCGGAATTGAACAAGAGGGAGAAGGTATGCTGCACATATATCTATCTACAGTGATGCTTTTCATTTTGACGAAAGGCAACACAGCCATAATTCCTTCTTAAGCTCGAGATGATTGGTTTAATGTTTCATTCCAAGCATGAAGAATTTCTTGCTAGGCTTAAATGCGAAGTAGAATTCATTAGTTATTTCTCTTCTAGACTGCACTCTGTAGCTGCAAAGTGTATTTTTGTGCTGTACTCTAATATATTTGCAGGATCCTCTGAAATTTCTGAAGTTTCTGAGTCTTTGCTATCTCTGTTATACTGTCCAGGAACTAAAGAGGAGAGAGGAGGCTGCAGCACGAGGTAAATGCTCGTTGCTTTACATCAATACTTTAGAAGAAACATTGTATCTTCATAGTATTTTTTCCCTGTTTGCTAGAGAAGCAAGGCACATGATAACCCAATGTTGGCATGTTAGGAATATGGCATATTATATCTGAAAGAATAACACAGTGCTAAGTGCTAATGCTATATACTTTTTGTAAAAACATATACTTCTACTGGTTTGTTAACACAAGGATAGATCTCATGCCAAAGCTGCAGATTTGTCGTTTATGATTATTTTTATCAGTTGCAAAACTAGAGTGTAACTAATTGTCTTAAAGGAAAAGGGTAATGTGGTCATGACACCACATGTGGTTATGTATAACAAGTATGGCTACTGCGCATGAGAAGCTTTGGGCAGCTTTCATATATTCGTTGACTTTTTTCTCTCAACGGGCTGTTGGCATGAAGATTATTGTGATCCATGTTTTTACATAAAGTTTATGTTTCCTTATTTTGTTTGGCAGCTGGCATTGTCATTGAAGAGAAAAACTGGCCTCCTTTTCTGCCACTCATCCATCATGATATCACCAATGAGATACCGAGTCACCTTCAAAGAATGCAATATGTTGCCTTTGCATCTTTTCTTGGTATGCATCTTCTGAATGTTAAACTCCTGAAATAGTTCACTTGGGTGAAGAATATCCTCCTTTATTTAATGGTGCAGTGGGCATGCATTCCACCCATATATTTAACTTCTTTGAGGTCTGCATTGGTTTGTTCCAACCTTTGAATCATGACCCCTGCATTCCTGCAGTGATTTTGGTCAAATGGGTTTTGCATCAGAAATCAAATATGTTGGTAGATATATTTCTTATTTTATAGCTAGAGCACAAGGGTGATTAAATTAATATGGTTGTATATCGCTGTATCGTCTGTACATGTTAATGGGGTTTCTAAAACATAGGTAGAAGTTTTTGAGATCTTAATGGTATTAAAAAGGTGTGCTTTATTTGAAGTTATATGGAGAGCCGAATAGCATTTAAAAATCTGCATATTTTCATAGGCACAAATGGAAGGATGAGCAATATTATAGTATTTTGCATACGTGAAGCATTTTATTTTCAGCAATACAAATTGTTGAAGCTTTATTTGGTATTGAATAGGGTTGGTTTGCTGCCTCTTCTGGAATGTCATAGCAGTTACTACAGCTTGGATCAAGGGGGAAGGTATACTGGATCCTTTTGGTGTGACCTGTGGTTCTATCAAATTTGTTAATCATACTCTTTTTAAAATATCGAATCTATTTTCAGGTGTTAAGATCTGGTTGTTGGCAGTGATCTACTTCATATCTGGTGTTCCTGGTGCATATGTTTTATGGTATCGCCCTCTGTATAATGCCATGAGGTAATTTATTTGAAATATCATTGCATTGACGCTTTTTGAAATATCATTGCATTGGCGCTTTTTTTTTCTCGAACACGTAGGAGAACTGCGTATCATTATATTAAGAAGAAAAACGAGTGGGTCTAGAAACCCCATACAACCCCCCCCCCCCCCCCCAAACACGCACACACTCACACTCCCTATTACATCTTACGGGAAAATCTGTTTAAAATGTCAAAGGCTTGACCCAAGACCACTAAAAGAACTCACGCATTGGCCGGCACTAGAGCAAGGAGATTGGATATTCCGCAGGCTCCGGCCAAACTGTAAAGGCGAAGTTCATCTTTCACAAAAACCAGAACCTCATTTAGATTCGGTTGGATCCCATCAAACACACAACGGTTACGGTGTTTCCATATGGACCAAGCCCCCAGAATGATGATAGAGTTGAGACCATTTTTAGCCTGATCCCCAGTTCCATTGTTCGTGCTTGTCCACCATTCATCAAAGGAGTTGTTGTCAGGCTGCATTGATGCATTGTTTTGTGTATCTCTACCATCAGGGTTTTTTTTTTGTGTGTGTGTGTGGATAGGTAACATTTGCTGGAAACTTGTTTTGTAGGACTGATAGCGCATTGAAGTTTGGGTTGTTCTTCTTGCTTTACTTGGTAAGTTTTACAAGTCACTTACTGAAGCATCCGTGATTGTATTCATCTAGTTCATTAATTTTAAATGCAAATTTATATAATGCTTGAATTTCCTGTGATTACAGTTCCACATTCTTTTCTGCGTGTTCTCTGCTGTGGCTCCTCCTGTTGTATTTGAGGGAAAATCATTGGCGTAAGTTTCTTGCCTGTATTTTCCTGTCTAGAAAACTGTGAATACTGAAAGCTTGCATCTTCTGTAAACTTGCATCAATGCAAATGTTTTTTGCTATGATTATCAATGACATGATCTGTTTATTGTGCACATTTTGATGTACCTATAAAGTAACATTCGCATCAGGATACAGTTTAGTTGGCCGTTGGGCATTATTATTGAACAAAGCTCCACGGCCCCATTCCACCTTGTTGGACAACCCCATCGCTTCACCAAGATAAAAACATGAAAAGTTTTACTAATTTGGGCAATGGCATTACAAGATCTACAGTGCTAGATAACTGAGCTATATGTAGTTGCTTGACAAATCCTTGGCATGAACTAACTTCT
Organism: Setaria italica; assembly: GCF_000263155.2. Classification (NCBI taxonomy): domain Eukaryota; kingdom Viridiplantae; phylum Streptophyta; class Magnoliopsida; order Poales; family Poaceae; genus Setaria; species Setaria italica. The sequence continues at coordinate 43,381,521 of NC_028451.1, read as the reverse complement.
GTTTTATGTTCTTGCAGAGGGATTTTGCCAGCAATTGATCTTATCAGCGTGAATGCTTTGGTTGGGGTAAGGGCAGGACCTTTGTGTTTGCTAATTACATTTCCCACGAGATATGTAGCTTTGAAAATTTTGCTTAAATTTATTCCGTCCTATCCCTGATGCAAAGTATAATTCTCCACTTTGGCTAGTAAGAGAGTAATCAATATGATTGTTCTGCAGATCTTCTACTTTGTTGGATTTGGATTGTTCTGTCTCGAGTCATTGCTCAGCATCTGGGTCATTCAGGTCAGTGTTCTATAAGCAACCAATCTGATTTTCCAGAATTAAATTAATGTGAACTAGCTGAGCCATTTTGGATTTTATGAGTGCAGCAAGTGTACATGTACTTCCGAGGCAGTGGAAAGGCTGCAGAGATGAAGCGTGATGCGACAAGGGGTGCCATGAGAGCCGCATTTTAAGTGTGGCATGGTACATTTCAGATGATAGTCCCAAGCGTATACTTACCCGTGGATAGGTTGTGCTACAAATGAAAGTATATGTTTCCTCCTTGACTATGATGCCAAAACTATCAGTAGGTTATCGTGGTGTGACTCGCCATCTACTTTTTTTGACCTATATAGAGAATGTGCAGCTTTTATAGCGTTACTTCATCCATTTCCTTTTTGTTCCTAATCGCAATGTGGGAGTGCAGCATTATCTTTAACTTGTTGTACAGTACTATCGTTAACTATTTGTACTTTGCTGTAAGAATAAACATTGGCAAAAGCATTTGGAAGTGCGAAATAGCAAACCGATCAAATAGGGCCAGCCAACCAATAATGGTTTGGCGTCTCTCCATCTAAATCTCTAGGGACTTACATTTTGCTTACATTTAAGCCACTACTCAAATATACGACGTTTATGGAGGTAGTACTTCTTTAACCCTTGAAGCTGATATCAATGAGCCAAAGACTCTGTTGCTCTCTCATTCGTGCTCCCCTGGCCGAGCGAAATCCTAAATCTACGTGTCCCTCGTGCGTTAGCAAGGGTCCTATGTAGCCGAAGCTTTTGTTCCAAAATAAATTGATTTGTCGGCTTGTCCGTTGTTTTGTACACTTGTCCAGTTGCCGTCACTATCTCTTTAACCATTCCACCCGTTTAAATTGATTTGTAGGCCACGTGAACGCCGAATTTATCTAGTAACCACCATCAACAGAAATGGTGCCCATGCTTCATAATTCTCTCGTGGAAAATGTGAAACTTTGAACCGCTATAACCGTAAGAAGTCTAATAGAATTCTCTAAACACAGGGACGGACACGAAGCAGAAGAAAGGACAGAAATGACAGCCAGTCTGTCGCTCCCGTGGAGCACAGCAGCCGGCCAGCTAGTAAAAACTGCACCCCCACGTCGTCAGCCAATTCTGGTGTTGTCCCTGCCAAACACGAGCGTCGTCGCCCAGTTCACCGCCACGTAGAACCTGTTCCTCCAGCTCACCACCCGCGTCAGGTACGCCGACCGCCACATCACCCAGCTGAGGAACCCCGCCATCGACACCCCCTTGGCGTCCTTGTTCTCCCTCAGGTCGACCAGCGCCTTGTACCGCCCGACGGACGCCATGCTGCCGATGTGCTTGTACACGAACGGCTCGCCGAGGTTCGCCTTGCCGGCGCAGTGCGCCTTGCTGCCGCCCTGCGCCGCCACCTTGCCGAGCAGCCGCGCCAGGTACCTGCCCTCCCGCTCCGCCACCTGCGCCAGCGCCGGGAGCACCGGCTTGCCCGTCTGCTCCAGGAAGCCCGCGCAGTCGCCCAGCGCGAACACGTCCGGGGCCGAGGGCACGCGGAGCCACTCGTCCACGCCGATCCTCCCGCCGGGTGACTTGGGCAGGTCCAGGGACTTGACGAACTCCGACGGGCCGACGCCCGTGGACCAGACCAGCAGGCCGTAGGGCACGAGGGTGCCGTCGCTCAGGGTGATCTCCGTGGGCTTCACCTCCTTCACGATGCCTCGCACCAGCTTAACTCCATACTGTCAAAAATGCAGCGTGCGCACGGTTAGGATTGAGACCACACAAGTTAATGTGCATTTGCAAGAACATTGCTACATTTCAGAGTGTCATCACTGATGTCTGAAGCTTTCATTACCTTTGACAGGTGATTCGTTGCATACTGACGCAGCCCGACATCAAACGATGACAAGATCTCGTTTGCCTGGAAAGAAACAGATAATCGTGAACGATGAGAAGAGAGTGGCAACATACTTCTTTAGAAAGTCCATTCGATGCAAGATATGCTCCGATATGCTCCGGATCATGTAGTCTGTTCATGAGGTGCACTGTGTATCCGTACCTCGATGAGGGTGACCTTGACGTGGTCCTTGACGTGCGCGTACCTCTCCCGCACGTCGCGCATGATGAAGTCACTGAGCTCGCCGCTGAACTCGACGCCGGTGGGGCCTCCGCCGACGACCACGCAGTGCAGGAGCCGCGCCTTCTCCTCCTCAGACAAGCCTGGAGTAGATACAGTAACACTTAATCATCAGAACCAAAGGTTGCAATGCCCAACTGATGAACTCATGATCAATATAATGCATTTTCCTTCTGCAAACGTGTGTGAACTTGAACTGGTGTGGCTACCTGGATTCTCGGAGAGCATGAGGTTGGTGAGCAGCTTCCTGCGGATCTCCTGCGCGTGGCTGACCTCGCGGAGGAAGATGGCGTTCTCCTTGACGCCCTTGATGTTGAACGTCAGCGGCTCGGCGCCGCTGGCGATCACCAGCTTGTCGTAGGCGATCTTGAAGTGGTACGGGTCGCTGGGCAGCCCATCGCCGGCGGCGGCGGCCGTGCAGTACACCTCGTGCGCCTTCGTGTCGACGCCGGTGCAGTTGGCGAGGAAGAAGTAGGAGCCGGGGTGGGTGGCGAGCGCCGACTGGATGCGGCTGACGGGCTCGACGACGGAGCGGAACTCGAGCGTGCCGACGCACGTGGACGCCAGCAGCGGCGTGAACACCATGTGGTTCCGGGGGGAGACGCACACCACGTCGTAGGCGCTCGTGTCCACGTCCTTGAGAAGCCGGCACGCCGCCCACCCGGTGCCCAGCACCACCAAGCGGGGTTTCTCCGCGGGCTTCGTCGGCCCCAGGCTCGGCATGCGGGGAGGAGGCGCCGGCGCGGCCTCGGGCTCCCTCGTCTCCGCGTCCGAGAGCTCCGCCGCCACCGCCGCCGCCGACGCGGGGTGCAGCATCGCGGGCGTGGTGCCGATGCCCCTGCTACTCGGCGGCGTCTGGAGGAGGTGGCCGCCGGCGCACGCGCTCCTGCCCGCGAGGCCCGGGAACGCGAGGCTGTGGAGCGACGACGCGTGGTGCCCGCGGCCGCGGGACAGAGCGGCACCGCGCATCGCGGACGCCGCCTCCGCCGGCGAAGCGCCGCCGCCGCCCTCGGAGACGATCCTCGACAGGGACTGCGACAGCGACAGCTGCGCGCACCTCCCGATCCTAGACCACGCCGCCATCTCTGCGGCGCGCTCGCCTAGTTCAGCTTCAGCTGCAAACCTCTGCGCAAGTCACCGCTCGAGGAAAGGATCAGAAGAGCCTGCAAAACGGACGTCGAGATCGCATTCAGCACAGATACAAAAACCGACGACAAATCTGCAAGGGAATATATATGAACGAGAACGGCAGCAGAGCAAAAAGCACATGGGTAATGCGACTTGGCTTTGGTTCGATTAGCTTTTTCCTGGGAAGATTCGGTAAGGAAAAAAATGGGACATGCGACATGGACCAACTTCCCAGGAAACCGGAGCCGACGAACTCTGCATCTACGAATTGTACTAAAAGTAAAACCAGTCAAATTGTTCCCCAAGAAATTTGCAGGAGAGAAGAAAGTACGATCCCCTTTCTATTTCCATTGGGCCTGGCAATCAGCATGCGCGCATCTACCACGTCGTGTGCGCGTTGGGCACGCCGCCGCCGAAACGGAGCTTCGTCCATGGTTCCAGAACTTCCAGCCCCCCTTTTGCCCTCGCGTGCTTGAAAAACCCTAGTGCCCCCAGCTTTCGTGGATGACCAGTCCAGACCCGCACCCGCACAAACACACGAAGAGTGGTTGAAGAATTTACCGTGCGAAGATCACCAGGAAAGCGACGGGAGGGGAGCCTTCCCACGACCCATCGCCATCGATCACCTCGGACTAAGAATCTGGAGGGAGAAGGACAGGCGGTATATGTTATGGGAAGGGAAGGGGGGGAGACCCGGAAAGATCTGGAGACGGCGGGGCCCTCCGGATATCTGGTGCCAAATCGATGTTGCCTTGCCTCGTTTTATTCCTGATGACCGACTTGCCGGAGGGGGAAGATCTCGCGGCGGGGGCGGGCGGGCTCGACTTGCGTCGCAAGAAGAAAAGGGCTACCGTGACCCCACACACAAGCCCGCTCGCCCCGCGCGGCCCGGGTCTCTCACAGGTTTTGGTCCGTCCCCTCCGTCAGCGTTTGCGCTTAGCCGTTGGCCGCCCAGATACTTGCGGCGCGCGCATACTGCTCGCCTTGGTGTTGTGTTTGTGCAGGCTTGCCGTTGACAAGACATGGTCACCTTCTGTCCTGTGCCCATAGTGGCATTCCAGCATACGGAGTAGTACTAAAGATGATGTGCCATTAGCTCAGCAATTTGGTATGGAGTCAGGAGGCGACAATGTGCTTGTGTAGGAGTTTGTACGTGTGCTGAAAACTTTACTTATATATAAGCAAGCGCTACAGATTGCACATGTTGTAATCTTGTAATTTTGACAGACATTTGCTGCTGACAGCTGATCGATATGCCTTTCAGACAAACACAGCTTAAGCGTTTCCTTTTCATGCTTCTTGATCGCAGGTTCATAAACATTCCTCTATGTTACAGAAGTTCAGGCGCGCACGCACAAAAGGTTGAAATTAAGATGTCACACAGTCACACTATAGCAAGAACGGCAAGGCAACGAGCTGCAACGCAACGGGAAGCAAGCTCATCGCAGCGGCTTGAAGACCTGGGAGTAGGGCGAGACGACGGCCTCCTGCACCATCCTCCTGGGGTCGTCGGGGTCCCGCCCCCACTGGATCTCGCTCATGTTGGGCGTCTCCACGAAGAGCATGGTGAACTCGCCCACCTTCTCAGCGCGGCCGCGCCGGCCCGCGCGCAGCACGAGCGCGTTGCCCCTGTGGTACGAGAAGATGCCGCCCGTGAGCCGCACGATGTCGCCCGGCTCGAAGGCGCCGCACTCGCCGCCCCACAGCAGGAAGTGCGCCGCCGCGGTCTCGTCCGCCACCAGCGCCAGGCACGTCACCTCCTCGCCGCCGCGGGCCTGGGCCTGGGCGTGGGGGTAGGGCGGACGGGCCGTCGGCGCCGCCTTGTCCAGCACGATGAACGTCGTGTTCACCGTGTTGGTCGCCGCCGGGACCAGGTCCTTGAGCTTCACCGTCCCTCCGATGGTGCCGGGCGCGCCGCCGCCGGGCGCGCCGCCGCCCGGCGCGTCGGCCTGCAGCAGAGTGCCAGGTTGATCAATGAGGATACAAGGCTAGACGCTTCTATCATGCTTTCCATCGAACACCTTGCGGGCGTCTCGGATTTGAACGACAACGCCGGAAGCATTGAAGCAAACGCGTGAGGCGAGAGAGGAGGGAAGGAGGCGAGGGGAGGGGGGGGGGGAAGCGGCGGGCTCACCTCTCCCTGCGCCATCAACGGTGCTGCGCTCGGGAGAGCAGCCCCGCGGCCGCGGTCGCCGCCGGTCAGGTGCTTTTCTGCGTGCGCGGACGTGACTCGCCCCACGGTGTTGGGCCCGAGTCTTTGCCGCACAAACGGATGATGATGAAGTCGGTCGGTAACGCGAGGCGCTGGCCGCTGGGCCGTCACTGCGCGCACTGATATGGGCTCGGACTGGGCCGACTTGGTATGAGGCCATGCGGGCTTCTTGTCTTCCCATCGCCTCTACAAACTCGGCTGGCTGCTGCCTGCTGCAGAAGGCCGCAAACTCAACCGCGATGCCGCCGAGGCGCCGAACGCCGATACGTCGTCACTCCAACCAACGGCCATTCGGCCAATCCAATCCGACAGGCGACACCTCAGCACTGAAGTGCAGCGGCCAGCCAGCCAGCCACCGCAGCAGCTCACGTCGCCGTCGCCGTCGGGATCGCACCACCCCAATCAAGCCGTAGCCCGTACAACGCGTGTCCACGCGCATCATGATCTTGCCTCCTGGCAGCAGTACACTAGCTAGTCTTATCACATTGTTGTGCGCTGGACTGGTGCCTCCAAAATGCTCTACACGCGCGTACCGACGGACGGCCGGCGCGGCTCGCCGGCCGATCGACAGCTGCCTCGCCGACTGCGGCCGATTCGCGCGAACTGTTCAGGCTCGACCTCGAGCGCTAACACTGTAGCAGTGCAGTGTAGGTGCAGCCTCTCTACCTCTAACGAGATGACACTTGCCAAGCCTGCCGATCGTGCTTCGTGCACGCATCATGGATAACTCGCATCTGTCGATCGACACACATACAGTCACGCCAGCGGATATACTCTACTAGCACTCAACATGTCAGGTCTTCTACAGTTACGCTGGCTGTGAGCGTACGTCTCCGCTAATCGTGGATCAGTCTGTTATGCTGCACTTATAAGCCGGCTGAAGAGCTGAAACAGCTAATTTGTTGTGAGAAAAAAATATTATTCGGTGGTTGATAAACTGAAGTGAATAGAGCGCGGATCATGCGTGATCCTACACCGCTGTACGATTGCATCTTGCAAATGATGGCACCACGACGACGTGACAGCGGCCCGTCCCTAAATTCCTTGTGGTCGAAGAGAGGATGAGCCGGTTTGTCTGTCAGTCCTCAGTTTCACGGGATGGATCGGTCCATTGCGTATTTATATGGCTTGTCTGCTTATGATGATGTCCCGAATTAAAGCCCGGTTAGTTACGCGGCAAATAATGCCAACATGACATATGACGAAATCACGCGGACCAGTTATCAGTTACGGACGCACACGGATCCTATTTATGTCGTGCTGGGCGGCGCGGACCGTGCGTGTATTTCTCCCGGTATTGAGTATTGTTTCCGTCTATTATTTGGAGGATACGGTGCATAGGGACACACAGACTACATGCAGACGTTGGATTTCGTCCTGTGAAGCATGGGGCGCAGAATCTAGATTCGTCTGGCAGGGTTGTGGTCGTGATTGTAGCTGTTGTGGTTGTAGCTGAAATGGCTCCACAACTCCTTCGGTAAAGTAGCTTCTTTAGTGAAGCTAAAGCTATTTCTGAAAAGTGTTTGGCAAAACAGTTTCTCATATATTTTTATGAATGGATGTAATAAGCCAAATATCCTATATGCCCTTAGCTATGTGATTTGGATATACACATAAGTTTATGTTTGCCCTTAATTATATATGATTTGTCATATGAAATGAAAAAATTAATGAATAGAAATTAGATTAACCAATAATGAGTAGATTGTTATAATTCCCTTTTCTTCTCTTGTTTTTTTATGAAAGAGGCAAATGTCTATTGTGCCCATTGCTATATGACTTGTACATGTGAATTTTATATTTTTTTAAGTTAAATACACCCGCGGTCTTTGAACTTGTCTCGAGATACCACTTAGGTCCATCAACTCGCAAATCCAAAATCTAGCATCTTGAACTTGTTAAGTGTGCCACTTAGGTCCATACCCCTTCAAGATCTAATTTGGCATGCTAACATGGCACCACATGGACGAACATATGCAAAAAAGCCCTTCATCCTCCTCGTCTCTTTCTCTTTCTCTCTTCGGATGACGCTGGGCGGGCCACGTGCGGTGCGATCGGGAAAGCGGCGCGCCAGCTAGGCGTGGCGGTGGCGGCGCCTTGAGAGGTGGTGGCACTCCTGGCCACGGGGATGGATGGCCCCCACCGGTGCCGGGTGCGGAGGGTCCCCAACCGTCGGGATAGGCGGCTCCCGCGTGGCACTTCGGCGGTGGAGGAGGAGGTGGCGGCACTGGGTGGGGGAGGGAGGAGAGGGAGGGAGACGAGGTGGAGGGGCTGCCAGCTTCGGGATGGCCACTGGCGTGGCTGAGGGAGGGCGGGTGGCGGCGCAAGGGGCCAGGACAGAGGGACGTTGGCGACTAGGGGAGGAGGAGGCAAGGCGGGAGGTGGCGGGGATTGGTGGGCGCCGGTGTTGGAGCGGCAGGCGGCTGTGGACGCTAAGGCCAGAGTGGCCGGCAGCAGTGGGAGCGGGGTGCGAGGCTGGCGGATATATATAGAGAGAAGAAAGAGACGAGAAGGATGCAAATATAAAAGAAGATAAAATTTAAGGATTTTTTGCATATATTCGTTCATATGGCGCCATGTGGGCATGCCACATCATATTTCGAAGGGGTATGGACCTAAGTGGCACAATTTAACAAGTTCAGGATGCCAGATTTCGATTTTGCGAGTTCGTGGACCTAAGGGGTACCTCAGGACAAGTTCAAGGGCCGTGGGTGTATTTAACTCTTTCTTTAAATTTATATGTTATTTCATTTGAAATAAAAATGATTAGTGAATATATGATTAAACAATAATTTCTATTTTCTTTTTTCTTTTTTTCTCTCTCCATTTTTTCTCCCCTTATTTCCATGCCTTATCCATTCCTCACAGCCTCAGCCCGTACTCGTCCGTTCTTCACGCCAGGCTCTGCTCTACTGCCGTCCCTGCTCCTCCTGGTCCGGACACAGTCCGTGTGTCCGGGTGTTGCTACTGCTAATTCATCGCAGTCCCATTCTCCCAGCCAAGCGATGTTGCTTCCCCCCAGCCGAGTGCTACTGCTGCTGCTGCTTCGTCATCGCTGCCCGCCACGAGGTGGCGCCGCGCCTGACCCTCACCCTCCTGCTCCATCGCTGGTCGCGTGATGCATCTCCCTCGCATGCCCTGCTCCTTTCCCGCCGCGTTCTTTCTCCACTACGCAACACATCTCCGCCGCCACCACCCTTCCCCGACATGTGCCGTTGATGTGCGCTGCTCGGGCGGAGTCATTTTTGCTAAGATCTTGGGAGGTGGGGGTTGAAGTTGTGGGAAGCTTTTTTTTTTTCTCCCTCTCCGCCCTAGAGAGCGGGATATGCGGGAGCTTCCATGGTTGAGGTGCACTTTGGCAGGCTTTCAGGACTTCACTGAAGTCGGTGGAGAAGTCGTCCAGACAAAGAGGGCCCTAGTCGTGAAATCTGACCAGACCAATGCCACGCTCGCATTCAACGCCACTATTTTTCCAGGCATGGGCATGGAAATGGCATCATGGCGTGTTGCATCATCACGTAATAAGTCGGACGCGTGTCCTGGGAGCCGACTTTTGTCCGGATTCAAGAGCAGAGTAGCGGAGTAACGCTGCTCTCAAACGGCACGATACGGTCAAGCTGACGCCGAAAGTGCTCGACGTAGGCTATTTGGATTTCTAATCCGGATTAAAATTCATGTCACATCAAATATTCGAGAATTAATTAAGAGGACTAAATATAAACTAATTATAAAACTAATTACACATATGTAGGCTAATTCCCATACGAATCTATTAAACCTAATTAATCTATCATTAGCACATATTTATTGTAGCATTATATTGTCAAATCATGGACTAATTAGGCTCTCGCAAATTAGCCTCCATCTGTGCAATTAATTTTGTAATTAGTCAATGTTTAATACTCCTAATTAATATCTAAATATTCGATAAGATAGAAATCTTAGGAGCTCTTGAAGAACCGAACGGGACCGTAGCTGCTAGTAGTACAGTGGTAATACGAGTACAACTGAGCTAGCAGCAACAGCAGACTCATGTCATCCAGGAAGCTATGCTCTGGCGCGTTTTGTAGCAGTACCGGCCGTAATCAATAGAAATCCGTTTGCCGACCAGGTAGCACGGATCTCGCTTGCTTCGCATGGAAGTATTTTTTGTGACGGTTTTGGCCAGAGGCAAGCGGGGATGCAGGATTGGCTAGCCATTTAAGGGCTTGACAGTGCCACCCTTCTAGATCCGAATTCCGAACATGAGATTCATATGTAGGTCTGGTTTAGTCTCTCTTCCTTATTTTTAGCACCCGTCACATCGAATGTTTAATTAGGAGTATTAAACGTAGACTATTTACAAAACTCATTACATAAGTGGAGGCTAAACGGCGAGACGAATCTATTAAGCCTAATTAGTCCATGATTTGACAATATGTTGCTACAGTAAACATTTGCTAATGATGTATTAATTAGGCTTAATAAATTCATCTCGCCGTTTTAATCTCCACTTATGTAATGGGTTTTGTAAATAGTCTACATTTAATACTTCTAATTAGTATCTAAATATTCAATGTGACACGTGCTAAAAATAAGCAAAGGGAACCAAACGCCCCGTAGTAAACCCTCACTACAAATTAATAAAGCTTAGACTTTTCCTTGCCAAAAAAAATAAAATGTTACAAGACCTGGTAACTCCGATGCACAATTGCAAGGACTCGTTTGACAAAGCAAAGTTGTGGATGCTCCGGTGGAGCAGCTTCTTTGGTGAAACTAAAACTGTTCTGTAAAGTATTTGGCAAAACATTTTTTCTTCTAATTTTTAGAATGGAGTGAGAGATCAAATGTCTGGAGTGAGAGATCAAATGTCATGTATGCTCTCGGCGATGTGGCTGGTTTGAATAAATGAATTGGATATTTAATATTAGTTTATAATTTAAGTTCATTAGAAATATAAAAAATAAATTAAAAGGATTAGTGTTGTTTAATCAATAATTAGTGTGTTTAATTTTTCTTTATTCTCCAAATAATACCTATTCTCTTTTTTTTCTACTTTATCCATTCCCTTCCTCTCTTATCGTTACCCCCGCCGCTAGGAACGTCGCACGACGCAGGCTCCTCCATCGCCGCTCCTTTTTTCTCCATCGGACATGTTGCTCCTACTGGCTGCTGCCCGTCCCCTGCTGCTGTTGCTCCACCTGCCGGTTTGCTGCTGTTGCCCATCTGCTGCTGCTGCTCCTCCGCCTGCCACTGTTGCCGTCCACTGCTGCTGCTACTCCGCCTGCTGCTGTTTGTCCGTCCACTGCTGCTGATGATGCTCCGCCGGCCGCTAGATCCATCGCTTTGAGCCATCGTCTCTTCTTTTCCGGCTGCGCGGCCACCGCCCCTTCATCCATATGCGTTGTTGCCGCAGGTGGATCGTGAGAGGGAGACGGAAGAATCGCTCATGGGGATGAGGGCTGGTCCGTTCGGAGGTATGCGGTGGTAATTTTGCCGTAATTACGGCTAAGGTAGGGTAGTTTCGAGGTGGGGGCGAGGGGTGAAGCCGTGGGGAATCAGTTTTATTGGCTTCGCCCCTCTAGTATAAATTACAGACCAATTGTTTTGAGTCAGTTTTATTGGCTCCGCCCTTCTAGTACAAATTTCAGACCAGTTTCTTTAACCTTCGCATGAGAAGCTGTTTTTTTTATACTGAAAAGTTAAATTGCTCAGAACAACCCTACTAAAGGGATCTAAAATTGCTCAGAACAACCCTACTAAAGGGGACCTAAAGTTGCTCAAAACAAGGGACCCAAAATTGCTCCGAACCCTCGTTGGTAAGGTAGATTCCTCTATTCCCAAACCTTTGGAGAAGCAAATTGTTTCTCGTAAAATTCAGGTCTGGTTTAGTTCCATCCAAACTTCCAATTTTGACACTATGAAAAAAGAAGATTCCCCGTCACATCAAACTTGCGGTACATGCATGAAGTACTAAATGTAAACGAAATCAAAAACTAATTGCACAGTTTTGTTGTACTTTGCGAGACAAAACTTTTGAACCTAATTAGTCAATATTTGAACAATAATTCATAAATACAAACGAAACGCTACAGTGTGCTACAGTGCTACAATAGTAATTTTGGACACCCAAATTCAGAGCAACTAAACAAGTCCTCAAGCTCTTGCTTTGCAGGCGCTAGTACAGAGGCAATGATGCCTTGGCAGGTCATCATCCTTGAAGCGACAATCAATTTCAACCGGAAAGCTGCGAGTCCTGGATCGCACAATTTTCACCCCAAAAACTGCTCCCAGTCTCACACCACACATACTCTCGGCAGGTCGGCCGGCCGGCCGCCGTGATGAACGTGAACCCATCTCGGACGCGAGCTGCCTGCTCCAGCTCCACACCGGTGAGACCACCCTCGCTGTGCAGTGCCCGTTCCGAAAACCAAGTCAAGACGGGAACGCGCCATGGTCGGCCGGCTGGCAAGGCCATTAACGCCTCCTCCTACCCCACCCCTACCCCTCTACCACCACCACTCCTCCTACCCCGCCATCAATGCGATCCATATGCCCCGCCTTAAATTCCCCTCGTCCCCCTCCCGTCCCCCACGTCGCATCTCGCGGAATTGCTTCCTACTGGCGCTGCCTGCCCCCTGCTCCTCGTTCGCCATTGCTGACCTCACAGAAGCCTCGTCACCGCGAGTTAGCTGCAGGCCTCGCCCCGCTACGCATTGCCGCTGCCCTGCCGCTATATAAGAAAGCGCCACACGCGAGCAGATTAGTCTGTTGGTGTTGTTGGAGTCTCGGAGAGCCGGGCCGCGAAAGAAACCAAAAGGGAATCAAGGAGAGGGAAGGGATGGTGTTCTTCTGCTTCCTGGTGGACCAGCGGCGGACGGTGCGGAGCAGCAAGCCGGCGGCGGGGATCTGCTCGCGGTGCGGTGGGTGCGCGAGCGTGGCAGACATGGAGACCTCCACCCGGGTCTGCTACCTCCTCACCGTGCACCGACGCACCTGGCGCGCCATCATCTGCACCTTCTGCGGCGCCATGCTCAAGTCCTACCGCCACTACAGGCTCTACTGATCGATTTCCTCCTTCCGCGCGCGCCTTGTGAGGTGTAGTGAGCTAGTGATGATCTGCATGTGTTCTTTGTTGGTGATCTTGCTCGATCTCGCGGCTATTGGATTTTTTTTTTGGGTTCCTGCTTGATAGATTATGCTCGGTTTGCAGATTGTAATGGCAGCTTGCCTGTGTGCATGCATCATGTAAATATGGGATCGGAGCCATGAAGTGAACCCTATTTCCGACTAATTAACAATTGATCCATATGACCATATCTTCTTCCTCTTCTTGCTGAAGCAGGAGCGCTTTTTTTTTATTGTGAAACAACATTGCAGAAGATTCACATTTCGCTCTTTCCATCATGCATCTGGAATGCCACTACTGTAGTAGGATCAGTTCTAGTTTTACATCTCTGGGATGCCATGCATGGAAGAGATGCAGGAGAAATGTTCAGATCGCCTTTTTTTTTTCTGCTTATTAATCGGTCAGCATTCATCGGTCATACTCATACACTTCTTCTCCCTTCCCCATAGCACCAACGTGATCCCTCACACCTGAACAGCCTCGTCAGATGGTACAGTATTTCGAAATATTATTTCCAATAAATCAATAAATAGAGCTCCGAAAGTTTCCTTAATCTGAACTTCTGAAAGTTTTAGATTTTCATCTACTCCATGTATGCCCGACCACCAATTAATAGGCATTAACTACGCCATGCGAGATCATTTAAATTGACGCGGGCGGGGGCCTCCACTACAAAACAACTCCGGTTTAATTCCATCGGACCACACACACATGAGCAGCAGCTGACCAGCTGTCATCTGGTGGTGGCATTCCTAGGCTGTCAAAATGTCAACGTCACGGCGCTGGACGCTGGTGCGGCGGAGCATAGCCAGCCCGCCGCCGGCAGCCGCTAACGAGGACGAATAGCGGCGGCGCGGCGCGGCAGGGCGAGGCGCGGCGGGCAGCTGGTGGTTGGGGCTCGGAACCCAGCCAGGCGCGGGGTTTGGTGGTTGTTGACTTGTAGCAGCACACGGACATGGCGGCGGGGTGCCAAATCTGACTCGGTCAGTTGGGAGCGCGCCAGAGCGTCAGACCCGTGCGGTTGGCGAGCCGACAGCCGAGGCGCTGGCGCTCCGCCTCCTGGTGGCGCGCCGTCCCGTGCTCCCGACCGCCGAGGCGCGCGCATGACGATCGGCAACGGCAGGCATGGTCGGTTGAGACGTCACCGCTTGCCGGCTTCGCGCCGCGGGCACGAGGTGGACGGATCGCCGGGGACGTGAGGAGGAGGGCGGTTGGGCGAGCCGTTGATGGACACACGCCGGGGACTGGCAGCGTTGCTGCGTTGGTGTCTTGGTCACCGGCACCCACCCCTGCCACCCAGCGAGCTCTTTTTCCTTGGACTGAAACCGTCGGCCGGCTGGAGAGTTTAACATGGGCCGGTCGACAACTCAACATCGCCACAGAAACGATCCAGAATTTGGGGCCATTTCGCGGGACAATACCATGTGAACCGAAATGCGTAGTAATACTGGTGACTGGTGAGCAGTAACGGACAGTAGGACAGCGGTTTTAATGATGCATATGCCAGCATGGGGCGCATCTTCTGCTTGTATACACCATGCTGGCGCTGTTCTTTTCAGAGGTTGCCACACCGATCTAACGACGCCGACAGATAAAAATGATGGGTGCTGTATAAAGAAATTAAGAATGTATAGTGTTCAGAAGCAAATGGATAGTTTACTCATAGTGGACTGTTACACAATGTGTTCTTTTGTTATACTGAACTGTACTTCTGAAAAGTCTAGTAGTCTACATCAGCTTCCTAGTAATAAAAAAGATCATACAGAAATGACAAACAAAAGTCTGTTAAGAAGACCTCACTTCATCATCTTCTAGGATAAGAAATAGTCCGCACGAAGAGTGAAAAAGAGCACAACCAATAATCCAATATCAGCACTGCCAGGCCTAGGATGATTCAGGAACTCCATCATTCTTCTCAGGCGGAGATGCAGTATTATCCCCTTCGATCGATTTTTCCTCTTCGCTTAGAACAGTTTCATTCACCGGGGAGGCCCTTTCAGCTGAATCCTCAACTGCAGGATTAGCTGAGTCTGATGCTGGGTCCACAGCTAGTATCTCATCACCAGCATCAAAAAGGCCCTCTCTAACCAAGGCAGAATAGATGTCATGAACATTGATGTCTGGGTTTTGCAAGCTTGCCAAAAGTTCCGCCTCTTCAGCATTATCTGCTTCTGTTGATTTTTCATCCGCTGCTCCATCCATCCTGGTCGACAAAGCTGGGTCCTGAAGCCATCATTGAGGTAACATTGTTAGGGGATTGTTCATACTTGGGCCAGGACCAACAGAACAGTAAAGCAAGAACTACAAGTTAGTCGCGGATGAGCTTGGTATGAATCAAACAATGCAAAATTGTTCCGTCCAACATCCTTACTTCAAGTAACATCTTTAAAATTTAGTCAACGAAGAAGTAATATAGCTTTTTTTTAGAACAGGAAGTAATATAGCTAAGAATGCCCAGTATTTGGGACTTAGACTCTGAAAGTTGTAATGACCATCATTCAGGAACTCCCAGAAAAGCATGTAACGGAAAAGGGATATTTAATTATACTACAATTTTAAATAAAAATTATGGACGAGAACAAATATGCACAAATCTCTACATGAGGAAATAATCAGTTAGCTTGCCATGTCAACTGATGAATACATATGTGTGCTACTGCAAGGGGTTGCCTTGGATTTATAGGATTTATAAAAAAAAAATCCTTTTGCAGCCAAAGTATAGAAAGATGCAGAAGACAAAGCTACACAGACCAGTGGCATCGAGGTAGAAGGAGAATTAACTGTGTTATGGTGTACTTCACTCGTGCCTGTATTCTCTACAGAAGCATCTCGTGCTGTATTACTCGCATCATCATCTGCAAGGAGCATGATATGGCAGAACAAAGAAAGAAAAGTAATCAATTACGTGAATAAAATTATTGAATTTAAAAGAGTATATAACAATGCAAAATTGCAAGAAAAATCGAGGTTATGATGATATGATTATTCAATAAGCCAAATGGCATATGAAGTAAAACCATGTTTCAAAAAACTACGCACATAGGCAGAAACAGAAAAATAGTCACGTACAGAACTTGTAGGGATTAACAAGTGCAGCTTCCAACATTGCTTTGAATTCTCGTGAGGCAGATACTAGAGAGTCTGTCTCCCCCTGGATTACAAAAAACAACAGATTTGATACTATGTAGGAATACACACGTTGCCAGCTCCAGCTAAGAGTACTAGATATTCTAGAACATGCAAGAATATCAGACGGCACGGTGAATGAAGAACTCCAATATGATAAATAAACCATCTACCTTTTCAAAACCTTCCTGCACTCCAAGCATTTGAGATCCAAATAGATCATAAGGTCCCAAATCTGAAGACTCCCCTTGAAACTCTCGCAGCCAGCTGAAGTCATCAGTTATAGCTTGTGCATCATCTATTTGAATATATAGAAAAACTCAATGAATATGTTCACAGAAAGTATGAGACTTTTTCTGAAGACAGACAACTGGGAAAAAAACACTATTACCTGCCAAGCCACAGCTATTGTCATGATTATACTCTTCAGAACCAATAATATGTGGGAGAGGATTGTATGTGGACATAGCCTTCAAGAGTCAAGAAGTGAATCCAAGTCAAAATGTTGAGCAAAAATCAAATGCCAATGAAATGGGTTTGATTTCAGGCAAATTGAACTTAAAAAAGGCGCTAGATGGACAGTGGGTTAGTGCATAACTGGACACCTAGGCAGACAATTTGACAATCAGGTGTTAGGCAGGAAGTGGGCTAGGCGACCTTTTTTTCCAACAGTGCTACTATCAACAATGGCATAGCTAAACAATCCCATTACCATATTGCCAAATTTTGGCTGTGGACCAGATTTGGCATGCATGTACTACCTGTCGAACTCTTAGCAAAATTCAGTTCAAAATAGCAAAATCCTTTTTCATACCAAATCCAGGGTTATGAAAGGATCTGTTTAGCTGGAAGCTGAAATACCCCAATTATGTTTTCCAAGATTTGGCCATCAAATTGACCGCCATTGAACTGGCAAGAAAGTGAACTGAGATGCCAAGGGAAATGGAATCTTTCCTAAATTTGCCAGAAAACTAAATGGGCGTGAAACCCAGTCAACAACTCAACATGCACAAATTCTGGCAACAACAAGTGGCTCTTGCTCTTTGGCTCCAAAACAAACAAACCCAAATCCATGATAAAATTTACTATCCCAAGTTAGGGCACAAAAATAAACAGTTGCCAACATTCCTTTTGCAAGTAACATTACCAATACTGATTGGACATAATCTCTCTTGTGGCCTGGAGATCCTGGGTTTGAACCAGCCTCTTTGCAGAATTTTAAAGGAATTTTGCAAGGGTAAGGCTGTATATGAATTCCCTTCCCCAGACCCCACCTTGTGTGGGAGCTTTCAGCACTGGGTACACCCTTATTGGACATGATCTCTGTAACCAATCAATACTTTGCAAAAACCATTGACCATACAAGCAAAGCTTACCCTGAAAACAGAGGTCGTCGAACGGCCTTTCTTTCGAAAGTGATCCTTACAGGAAGCAAGTCCTATATGCAAAGCGTCTTTGTATCTTGGTAAGATATCACGTTCATAATCCTGAGCTCGCACTTGTGGCAGAGTAGAACTTCGTACACCGTCTCGTGTTTTCAAGTCAATATTATCATCATCAGAAACTTTCTGCAGTTAAAGCCTCAATGTCAGACTCAGCGAAAATGGTTTATGTTCCATTACTTGATGAGAAATACAAACATTGTTCTCTAAAACTAACGAAAATAACTACAGATGGACTTTGAAGGGCATGCCAGCATGAAATGAGTAACAAACCATACGTACAGCCAAAAAATAATCCTTTCATAATCTCAAGTCAATAGCCAACAGCTCAATTGTACAAACGACCATAATTCTACTAAATAGAGCGGTTCAGGACAAGGGCAGTGCACACAGATTGGAAACTCTACTTGCATGTTCAGTGAACCTTTGGCGGGTGAGGTGGTCGAAGGCGACCACCGCCGTCTTCATATCCAGCTCGAGCGCCCCGGCCTCCTCCAGCAACCCATTCACCTCCGCGGCAGCCCCTTTAGCCCTCTCCTCCACCCTGTCAGAGAAATGCTGCAGCCACTTCAAGACCTGCAATGTGAGAAGAGAGAAGGCACATCGCACGTTACTCGAGCAGGAACAATGCCTATTTGCCTAGGGTGGGCTTGACTATCAATTCCCAAGTCTGAATAAGATCTCAGCGCTCAAAGAGGTGGTGGACTGAATTGCTACTGATTCGAGCGAGTCTGCGAGCGGGCGCAGGGATCCGCATCGGCCGGCGGCGTGACGGCAAGAATCGCAGGAGGCAGGAGCAGGGCAGTTTAATCGGTACCTGGTTTTGGATTCCGACGTGCTTGGCGATGTAATTGGAGCCGCCGCCACCGCGGATTTCTCCTGCCCAGCGGTGGGCTCCCTGCGCCTCCATCTCGCTCCGCGCTCTTCCTCTCGCCACACGCTCCGGCGGACTTCGTTGCAGGAGGGAGGGGGAAATCGGTTTACCTGAGAAGCGTATTCCAGTCAGAAAATGCCTTACTGGGTACTGGACTGGGCGTCTGGGCCGGGGATGGAAGATAGAACCTGGGCCTTGCTTACTCTCGCTCGGCGGCTCTCTGGGCGACGGCCCGTGCAAGAGTTAGAGTGGGCCAGAAATCTCGAGTCCAGTATGTACAGCTCAATTTCATTTCATTCGCCTGCATGCCTTTTCTTTTTCATTCTTTTTTCCTTAGAGATTGGATTGGATGCATCCTGTTTTGCTTGACTGGGACTCCCGCTAGAACTTCAGCTCCACGCACGAAAATGCTGCAAAAACAATCTGTCAGAGTACACAGTATTATGTAGGAGCTGTGATCCAAGCACAGAAGAAGAACCCTGCATTCTCTACGGACTTCCAAATGGATGTGCATAAGTACTCGTGGCATCAACTAGCTTCTGCGTGCTACAAAAGCAAACGAACAAAGAGTTGCTACCAATCTGGGACCCCCTCTTTTAACTTAAGGTCCTATTTTGCATGGTTCTGAAGCTGACCTTTAGCAACTCTAGCAATAATTCTAGTCAAACACCCCAGCTCCAAAATTTCATGGAGCTATAGTGCAAATAGGGGTGGAATTTTGGACCACCTCTTTTGCAGCTCTAAGACCACCTCTTTTGAACCTCCTCGTGGAGTTGGTGGGTAATTACCCACCAATACCATTGGTTAAAAAAGGTTCATTCTATTCCTCTCGAGACCCCCCCCCCGCGCGCCACATCTCCCTCCCGCGCGCATGTTCCCCCGCGTCCACCCCCGCCGCCGGCTGCCTGAGCCCAGCCGTCGGCCACCGAGCCCTTCCGCCGGCTGCATCTCCCTCTCGACCGCTGTCGACCCGCCGAGCCCCGCCACCGGCCACCGTCCACCCCCGCCGCCCAGCGCCCTCCGCCTTCCACCCGCAGGGGTTAGGCGCGCTGAAGGTGGGCATGGGCTGGCAGTACAGGTGGGACGGGGCCTCCGCGGTGGTGTCGTTCCGCGAGGCCCGTGGCACGCTAGGGCCATGGGCGGCGCCAGCCTACGTGGCCGCACACGCGCTCACGCTCGCGCTCTGCCCACCTTACGCCATCTTCTTCGAGGGTGGCACCGCGCTCGTCTTCGGATTCCTGCCCGGCATCGCGTGCCTCTTCTCCGCCAAGGTCCTGGGGGCATCCACTCCTTCTGGATCGGAAGGTTGCGACGCCTCTCCTGTTCTCTTTCCCTTTCTTCCCTGCTCTGTCGTGCTCTGTTGCGTTCATGAGGAAGAAAAGAGGGGGATAAGAGGATGACAGGTGGGACCATGAGTTGGGGGCAAGAATGGTAATTCACCTTCAAACTCCTCTTTTCTGGAGCTGTGGACACCCTCCCAGCCAAACACTTCCATCAAACAGCTCCAACTCCACTCAGAGCTGGCTCCACCTGGAGTTCTGGAGTGGAGCAGCTCCACCCAGAGTTGGAGCCATGCCAAACAGGATCTTAGACCACGAACTCTGTCAATCTATCCCCGCCGTGTGTACACAAATAGTTCGCTTTGTTATTGTTGGCACTGTCACGTACTCAGCCACGTATATATACACAGTAACACAGCCGAATCCGGAATGCTCTCCAGTTGGTACATTACACAATAGAAGCAACAAGACACCAAATAGAGCATCCAATAGCTCTCCATCAGGTAAACCAAAACAATATGAAAACAAACAACAAACGCAGAGGACCAGCTGCAGCACAAGCTGCATGACAGCCATGGAACAACCCCGATAACAGGGCCGGTCCTGAGATTTGGGAGGCCCGGGGCGAAAGTAAAACTCGGGACCCTTTCATATAAACATTATAACAAATATATATAAAATGTTACCGATAAATATTTAAATGTATCTAAAAGCAATATTTATATCAAATTATTTATACATATTACCTTAAAAATTTCTTTTAACATTTCTCAATGCAAAATCACTTATGATAAGGATGATGTCAATCTCATCCAACAAGTTCTTCTCGATGCATAATGTTGCCAAAACCATTTACCCTCTCATGATGCATAATGTGCATTTACTATGTTCTTAGAGTCACTTACATTGTTATCATCGACGTTGGTGTTAACATTTTCTTGGTTCATCCGCAACAACTATTGCCAACTCATTTGGGTTCATCAAAGCGCCCGTATTCCTCGCAGGGTCTTGATAACTCTTGCCAAATTTATCTATAGCTTCTCCCTGTGATTCTATCAACTCATCCACACATCTCTTCCTTTTCCTTTTCTCGCAGCCTGATTCATATTTCCCATAATTGTTATAAATCAGTTGAGATTAAATAACTTATGATAATGAATTAATAATTAATGATACGGAGAATTAGGAAATTGGCAATCCAGTAGCGTACTTAGGTGCCGACGGAGTCGAACAGGAACAGTCTGATCTCGTCCGACGCAGTCAAACAGGACAGGAACAACTCGACGGCACGACGGGGATCACGCGCGTAGGCAGCAGGAGTGCGTGCGCAGCACGCGTGCGGCGGCGGCCCTGGGTGGCACTGCGGTACTCGAGTGCGCGCGTGTGGCGGCGGCGCTACGGGAGCGGTACTCAATCTACTAACAGGCGAAGGTAATCGGCAGGTCAATTCGTACCAGCCACTATATAGAGACCCACGAGGAAAAATTTTACCAATTGGAGCAGTGTCTCGATTATAGTCTATGTTTACTTGTTTAGCCTGGCAATCTAGGCGTTGGCCTTGGCCTCTAGGCCGGCCTAAAGGCACCTGAGTACCTGACGGAGGGCCCTGACCTGACGTCCAGCTACCTGACACCGGGGCCCCTGGGATTTGGGGGCCCAGGGCAGCCGCCCCCCCTGCCCCCCCTCAGGGCCGGCCCTGCCGATAATCATATCAAAATTAAAAGCCTGAGCCGATAAACTATGTTGACAACTGCACACTGATGTCTCTCGTGTCGTCTATCTGGGCCTCTGCCTCGACAGGTCAATGTTAACTTTGTGTTGCATCGACATCGGGGTCAGAGGCTTGGAGCACTCGGACCCACTTCGTGGGTTCTTGCTATTGGGTTGAATACTTGAATCAATCGCTCAGCTTAGAACACCACGTAAGGGAAATAGTCCTTGGCTATAATAATCTTGGTGATTAATGATAAGATAATCATTGAAACTAATGTGTTTGTAAGATGTATCAGAACTATCAAAATGAGAAGAAAAAGAAAAACTTAGAAGAATTCTACGACATCCAAATGATAGTAAAGAAATCCAAAGACAGTCTTATTATAAGGTTTACAAATGATGGTAATGAAATCGGGATAAAAACATGCGAAGATTTGAAGCGAAACCTACTAAAAATATACACTGACACATTCCACTGACTCATACTCTGGTAATAATAATTGTCACCGATTCAGTCAGTGACCACAAGACCAAGGTAGGTGCGTGCACTGTTAGCACCGATTCATACTCTGGTAACAGTAACCGCACAGAATCAGTTGGTGACCACAGGCAGGGCCAATATAGGCGTGTGCATTGTTACCACCGATTCATACTCTGGTAACAGTAACCGTACCGAATCAGTCGGTGACCACAGGTATGGCCAATGTAAGCGCGTGCACTATTACCACCGATTGATACTCTGGTAACAGTAATCATCACCGAATCAGTCAATGATCGTCGACTCGGCTCAGATCGGCTCAAAATCGGCTCTGGAAGTTTTGCAATATAATTGGGCCTCACCGATTCATACGGTGGCTACAGTCAGCAAATAAGTCGGTGATACGCAGAAAGTTACAATGGCTATGTAACGGATAGTTCTTGGAGTTAGGGCTATATATAACCCATTGCCCGGCCATTTGAGGTGTGTTAGAGCTTGGAGAAGCTATAGGCTTGGTTCTCATGTACACACAAGTGCTCTATCCATCAAAGTGATAAAGAGAAAATTAAGGCAATTAGCATAAGGATTCGGTCTTGATTAGTGCTAGTTTAGATCTATTAGCGCATTGCTTTAGGGTTTAGCCTAGCGTTAGGTGAGGTTTGCACACCTCCTTTGTATCGGTACTTCCACGCATCAAAAGTTGTAAATCTGAGGCTTGTAACTCTTGCGAGACCCTCCAACCACCTAAGAAAAAAGAAGGCATGTCTTGGTTGTGGTGAGGAGGGACACTACATTGAATATTGCCTGTTGATGGAGAAGAGATGCAAGCAAATAAAGAAAGAAAGAAAGAAAAGAAAGGAAGAAGGAAAACAAGGCAAGCAAGAAGAAGGCTTTCATAAGCATTGCAAAGGGGGTGGTTTGATATGACAAGCTCAAGTGATGAAGAAACCCACCGCAAGCCACGTGCCCTCTTATTATCATCAAGCTCACCACATATTTGCCTAATGGCCAAAGGTATGAAAGAGAGCGATGTAAGTGATGATGACTCCCCTCCTTCAATTCATGAGCTTGCAGATCTTGTTTATAGTCAAGAGGTAGCAATAACAAAACTCCTTAATAAAAATAAGAAACTCAAAGAAAAATTGGCTAGCCCATCATCCAATTATAAAGAATTGGCCGAAAGGTTTGATGATATCATTGACCAAAATGATGAGCTAACTAAGAAAATTGAGATCCTTGAATAAGCTAAAACTACCTCTAACAAGACATCCACATCTTTTCAAAAAAAATCTAAAAAGAATGCCTCTACTTCTTGCATTGATTTAATTGATAAATCTTGCTCACCATCTTGCAATGAGACTTGTGCCAAGAATGTTGTTGTAGAAACATGTGATGATCTCATTGCTTAATAAAATGATGATCTCAATCGAGAAGTGGAAAGGCTCATAAAGTACTTAACAAGGCTCAAGGGTAAGGAGAAGGCAAATGAGAGCAAGAAATAACCTCCTCAAAATAACCGTCCTAAGATGGTGAAGAAGCTTGAGAAGAATGCAATCGTGACTTGCTGCTCATGCCATAAAGAAGGCCACAAGTCCTATGAGTGCAAGAACAAGAAGAAGAGGGAAGAAAAGAAGAAGTCAACTCCAACACCTAGCCTTACTTGAAGGTTGACAATAAGAAGAGCACAACCTACCTCCTCAAGAAGAAAGATGATAAGACGGTGGCTTATTTGATCAACAAGCAAGGCAAGCGGTGGAACCAACCTATTTGGGTGCCCAAGAAAATCATTACTACCATGAAGGGCTCCAAGAAGGTTTTCGTTCCAAAGGCGACTTAGAGTCCACAGGACTCGGGAGGATTTGGAGACTTGGTCACAAGAGGAGCATTTCATACAAGTGCCAAGTTAATCAAGATTTGAAGCAAGTTGCAAATCATTGATGAATCCTATGCCCAAATCCTCTAAAGGTAACTAGGTAACCAGATATACTTTCCTGCCTTTTCAATTAGCGTCTAGTTCCTATGGTTGTATAAGATTGCATGAGCATATTTAATTTTTTTTTGCATTACCTAGTGTGCAATTTCATATGGTAGGTTGCTTGTGCTTCTCTCTAACCCATGAGCAACCTACATGGTTTATTAGTTGTAGGAAAATAGCATTAGTGCTTATTTCATACCTTATGTGGCTAGTCCAAGTCATAGGATAACTTCCCAATGTCGTTATTGACTAGTGCATGCCTCTCACAAGAAATTCAAATCCTTGTATGCACATATTTAGGGGGAGCTATCTTATTGTTTGTGATTTTGAGACTAACATTGTTTGCAAGCTTATCATGTGTGTAATCGAATGTTACAAGAAATAATCCTCGAAGATATGTAAGGATTATTCTTCAAATGGTGCTCAAATGTTCATTTGGTATCTTTGTCTACATTGATATCATACATTTCAATTCATTTAACGCTATCTCTCCATGCATAATATAGATTAAACTCCTCATCTTGTCTTAATTGACTAGTTGTGCATATGCTTTGCCATCCACTGTATGTATACACACACTTAGGAAAGCTTAGTCTATGTTATGTGAGTTCCATGTTCATGATTTTGTTTGCCTTCCACATCCAAAAGATTATGATCTATGAAACTCTCCCTTGTGCTTTTAATGTCTTCCTTTTTCGGCGTTTGATTCCACGGGGGAGAATTTTAGCAACCAAAGCAAGTAAACCTTAAAGGGGGAGCCGCCCTTAAGGGGGAGCATGAAAAGAAAGTAAGAACCTCAACTATAGGAGAGATTGTACATTTTAAGCTTGTGAGAGATTGCAAGAATTTGGTCCAAGAAAGGGAGAAAAGTGGCATTGGATTTTTTTGAGGGGGGGCGGGGGGGCTTATGATCATATGATCACATGAAAGGGATTTCAAGTTAGTTTTCAAATTGGTAAGAGTAAGGTATGATTTAATTCAATTTGATATTCATTGCATATTTCAATTTGCATATGATTTTTGCTCTTGTATTGCATCTAAGCAAATAGTTGAACTTAACTTCTATATTATCTCTTGCTTTGATTGTGTTGTCATCACAAAAAGGGGGAGATTATAAGAAAAATGGCCCTAGGCCATAATGATTTTGGTGATTAATGATAAGATAATCATTGGGACTAATGCGTTTGCAAGATGTACATTTGTAGGTGTTTTATAAGTCACAAGGATGAATTACAAAACCATCAAAATGAGATGAGAAAAAAAGGCTTAGAAGAATTCTACGACATCCAAATGATAGTAAAGAAATCCAGAGATAGTCTTATTCTAAGGCATAGAAATGATGGCAATCAAAACCGGGACAAAGACACGTGAAGATTTGAAACAAATCCTGCTGAAAATATGCACCGACACATTCCACTGACTCATACTCTAGTAACAAAAATCGTCATCGATTCAGTCGGTGACCACAGGACCAAGGTAGGCGCGTGCATTGTTACCACCGATTCATACTTTGGTAATAGTAACCATCACCGAATCAATCGGTGACCACAGGCAGGACCAAGGTAGGCGCGTGCACTGTTACCACCGATTCATACTATGGTAACAGCAATCGTCACCGAATCAGTCGATGACCACAGGCAGGGCCAAGGTAGGCGCGTGCACTATTACCACCGATTCATACTTTGGTAACAGTAACCATCACCGAATGAGTCGGCTCATATCGGCTCAAAATCGACTCTAAAAGTTTTGGAGTATAATTGGACCTCACCGATTCATACGGTGGCTACAGTGACAAGGGCAGCGAATAAGTCGATGATACGAAGAAAATTACAATGGCTAGTTCTTGGAGTTGAGGCTATATATACCCTATTGCCCGACCATTTGAGGTGTGTTAGAGTTTGGAGAAGCTATAGGTTTGGCTCTCACATGCACACAAGTGCTCTATTCATGAAAGTGCTAAAGAGAAGATTAAGACAATTAGCATAAGGATTAGGTCTTGATCAGTGCTAGTCTAGGCCTATTAGCGCATTGTTTTAGGGTTTAGCTTAGAGTTAGGTGAGATTTGCACACTTCCTTTGTATCGGTGCTTGCGCGCACCAAGAGTTGTAAATTCGGGGCTTGCAGATCTTGTGAGACCCTCCAACCGTGTTTGTGGAGTGGCCGCATGTGCTTGTAAGAGGAAGGAGAGGCCCTCGGCGTTTTGCCGAAGCTCCACCAAGTGAAGAGCGGCAAGGAGCATCCGAGAGAGGCTAGGCGGAGACCCACTTGCATGTGGGGAAGGCCCGTCGGCTATCCTACGGAGTTACTTGACCACGGAGTTTATGTCCTTGCGCGGGCATTCCCTTTGAGGGGGGGCTCCAACAACGAGGACTAGTGGAAAGTTTTGCTTTCCGATACCTCGGTAAAAATCGTCGTGTCGCCACGCCGGGATTTTGCCTTCTCTACCTCATTTACCTTCCACATTTCTTATTGCACTTTCAGCTCCGCATTTACCTTTCCTAGAATTGTCATGTATAGTTTATAGGATTGGAACCTAGGGTGCAAAACTCTTTTGTGGTAGAGATAACAACACATAGGAAAACCTAGTGCACATCTATATAGAAATTGATATAGATTTTTATTTTTGCTTAGAGTCTTAGTTTTTAGAACACACAATTCACCCCCTTCTTGTGGTGTCACGGTCTCTTCAACCACGATGGCATGCATACTCTTGTTTGTATTGAGATGAGGACATCCAAAGTCCAAACCACTGGGATCGAGGCTGCTCACCACGTATCTATCACTCGTCCACACGAGCGTATCGACGGGTGCCGCCAGCTGCACGCCCGTCAGCGTCAGGCGGGGCTCTTGATCGCATCGCCGTCCGTCGTCCTCGCCTTACGCCGTTGAGTTCATCACCAACCAACATGCCGGCGCCTCCGGCGATCTTGATGACGATGATGCCTTCTCCACCACGTGCAAGTGGTTCACACCACGGTCGCAGATGACGATCTTGCCGGTGACCTTCTTTTGGGCGAGCGTGCCGGCCAAGCAGAGCCCGCCCGCCCTTGCTCGTTGTGTCATTCGACGCTTTGGTAGCGTAGGTGAGCGGCAAGGTGTCGCCGCCATACGAGGATACGCTTTGGCATCTTGCTGTTGCCCAAAATATGTTGGTGTTGTAGAACGTCGACGTCGTCTGCCACCGCGGCCTCCATAGCCGCTAGGAGTTCGGCGCTATAGCACACCCGCGGGCCCAGCACACATTGTACGCCACGACGCGCACATGCCCCTGGCCGTGCTTACCCTTCCGATCCCAACGCCCCGCCTCTGTGCTAGCCGTGCTCGAGGTCGGAGCTAACGACGAGGACGCCGGGCTTGGACTCAAGGCCTCAAGCTATGCAGCCTGCGCTGGCATCATCCGCGTCGCCGCTGGACGGTGCTGGCGCGGTGGAGGGTAGCAAAGCCGCCACCGCCAGAGCTGCGTCTTTGGCAGTGGCGTCCTCGCCGGCCGCCGTCTTATTGGCCTGGATAGTAGGGGTTTTCTGAAAATCAACGAACCAAGTATTTTTCAATAACACCCCTAATTTGGATCGCGATCAATAATCCTTAGGACGTCCGGGTGGATTTTTATGTAAAGCCCCTTATTTGAATCGCGATTATTAACCGCGATTCGATATTTTTCATAGAGTCCCCTACTTATTTACAAATAAACCCTTCATTCACCTCTAGATGGGCAGCCGCTCCTTCTCTCCTGTCGGCGATCCGCCGCTGATGAGGGCCACCGCCCTCTATCCACGCAAGCGCAAGGCTCGACCAATCCATGCTCTCCCCTTCACATCTTCGAGCCCTAGCACCAGCTCCTCACCCACCCGCCCTCGCGGCAAGGACCAAAAGCTCGCGCATTTGCTTCATACGAGCCCAGGTATGCTTAGGCCTTGCCGATCCGCCGTGCCGGGACGAGATGAGTCCTCCGGTGGCGACGTCCGGCGGCTCCGTGCGGAAGGAATTTGGTCAACTGGCGCCAGTCATGCTCTGTTCTTGCGGCCGAGAGAGAAAAGAGTAAGTTCAGAGATTCAGGTATTCTAAGATGATTGTGGCCAGCCACGTGACAGTTATTCATTATGATCTTCTTTTGTTTTTCTTTCTCTTTCTTTATGTCGGCGTATGCGAGTTGGGTGAAGAGAGGGAAAATGATTTTTTTTTCAACGAAAAGAAAAAAGAATGGGTAATGGTTGACTTTTTTTTTCAAGAGAGGATGATGGTTGACTAGCAGACGGGGATTATGATCGGTCGAAAAAGTTAGCAATAGGACCGTCCTAGAAAGGTCACATATGCATCATAATGCTGCCGACCATTGCCAGCATCATCGTAGTGCGCGGTGAGGTGCCCATTTCACCGTGCAATTTTCACGCTCCTGTCGTACTCATCTTCAGTTCTTCACACTTTGCTTCAGCCATCTTTCCCTAACGGAATCAGTTTCTTTCAGTTTCCAAATGGTGTGTTAGATCCAAATGTTTTCAATTTCATTTTTGCTTCGTTCTGAATTTTAACCCAAAAAGGGATATAGAAGGAACAACCGAACAAGACACCAAACAGAGCATCATTAGCTCTCCGTCAGGTAAAACAACAGACGGAGGAGAGGACCAGCTGCCGCACTTCACCAACTAGGCAACTACTAATCATGCACAAGCAACTATCTGCACGACTGCACTCTACTGTCTCTCTTGTCGTCTGTGTGCCGTTGCCTTTGCCTCGACAGGTCAATGTTAACTTTGTGTTGCATCGAGATCGGGGCCGGAGCACTCGGACAGCCACGTGACAGTTACTCATCATGATGTTTTTTTTTCCCTTCCCTTTATGTCGGCGTAGGACAAAAGAACGGATACGACTAGGATGAAGAGAGGGTAAAGGAATGGGTAATGGTTGACTACCAGATGGGGATGGTATGCCGTCGAAAAAGCTGGCAATAGTACCGGCCTATCAAGGTCATCTATGAATCATGACGCTGCCGACCGTGGTGCTCATCATCGTAGCGCGCGGTGAAGTGCCCATTTCCATTTCACAATGCAATCTTCACGCTCATGTCACCTTCAGTTCTTCAGAATCTACCTTGGCCATCAGTTTTTTCAGGTTTCCAGATGCTGTCACAGCCATGGTTCAATTCCGGACTGAGTTTTGGTTGAAAAAAGTTTAAGCAAATTCGAAAATGTCGTCGTCATCCTTGCATCCACCGTGTCCACAACATGGTCCCGCATCGTGCGAGGATTGAGAGACGTCAGCTCCAAACCTGCAATTTCTAATTTGCCTTTCCTGACTCTAGTGACGTATCTTTGATAATTTTGGAAAATCGACCCTCCATACGTCTTTTGGCTCTAGCAATAACTTGAGACGATAAAACTATAATAAAATTCAAGAAAAAACAGCTACGCGTGAAACTTTTGACCTATATATATGACTTTATTTACTGTGAAAACTTTTGACCACAATCTACGAAATTCAGTTGAAACTGAAATCACTAATCACAGTTAAAAAAAATACAAATTTCGGCATGCACTGCCAAAATTTCCTTGGATAAGTCTGATGAAGACATGCCAATTTTCTGCCGCTAGCCACGAAGGATCAATGCGTTGAGAAAACATCTGATGAAATTTTGGGGGAGTTTATGTTCCAATCAATCCTACTCTGGTCGATGGTGAGCGCTGGAAAAATATCCGAGGCTTAATCGTGGTTAGGCCAGCAAACCCTCGCACCACCGTCATTGTCAAGCCACACAAATAAACTAGTCTCCCACCATAAACAAAACAAGAAAAAACAAGAAAAAAACAGATAAAGAAAATAAAGAAAATCCAGGGGGAAGAGAAAGAGGAAGAGGAAGCAAGCGAGAAGGTCAAGCCGCGAAGAGAACAGGCGCACGGCACAGATCCCTCTCCTCTCCCTTTCTCTCTCCTCGACCCTTCCGACGCGGCAAAGTAAAAACACAGGGAGGGAGAGGGAGAGAGAAAGAGGGAGCAGGAGGAGACCGTAATCCCAACCCCCAGCCCCAAATCCTGGTCCAACCTCTCAATCAGGGGAGCCTCCGGGTGTCTGATCGGGTCGGAGGATTCGGGGGGCGCAGCCATGAACGAGAAGGCATCCGTCTCCAAGGAGCTCAACGCCAAGCACAAGAAGGTCCGGTTGTTGCTTCCTGCTCCGAGTTTTTCTTAGATCGGGACCGCGCGCTGCTGCTTCGGTTGATGAGAGGATTGAGGGGGAATCCGTTTTCGTGTGCGGTTAATTGTTTGGTTCGGGATTAAGGATTCGGGATCTGCGGTGACGTCGGCAGTTGATTTCTCTTTCGCCGCTGCGCTGATCTGCGTAATTGATTTGTGATTCTGCTGTTGAGTTGATGCGAGGGGCGGATCCGAGCTCTGCTCTGTGCCGTTTTGCTAAGGGTCGTGTGGGGGACCAAGGAAACGACGCTCACTGTTGGTAATGCTTAGGGCTCTTCAATCGACTGTTAGAAGGCGGATTGATTCCGAACTTTCTTATCAGTGTCTGTCTGTTAGACTTACAGACTATCTCGTTTATCTTGTGTATGGTGATAAGAAAGGATGAACCATTTTTTGGCTCCCTTTTATTGTAGTTCAAGTGCACCTCGCTAGCTGTCTTCATTTTCAAGCCAAAAATTCGCCAGTTTGTTGACCCGCTCAACTATGTCATGTATTCTTTATGCCGTGTTAACATCATTCTTAACTGATTGTATCTTCTCTGTTCCAGATATTGGAAGGTCTTCTTCGGCTGCCTGAGAACAGAGAATGTGCGGACTGCAAGTCAAAGTGAGTGGAACTGTGCTGTTTGGTTGTTTCAAACATGGAAAATGGTGATTTAGACATCTGGATGTCATCAAAATAACCCCCTTAAAATTTTGTAGTTATCGCTTGAGTAGATGGAATGCTATTTTATGGTTCAAAACATCTATCTAAATTTCTTTAGGCATATATGTTTCACGTGCAAACGCACCTTTGATTACAGGAAAATGGTCTAAAATGAAAATTTTATGTCAGCGGAAAAGGATTTCAGTGGATTGTAGTTTTTAGTTTTATCCTAGTCTCCTAGTGAATCTAGCAATTAGCAAAGCCTCCTTAACTTCTTTATATTCCATGTTGTTGCATGTACTATTGGTAGATACTTGTGCTTACAACTTTGCTCATGTTTACGCTCCTAATTTGACCATATTGCAGGGGTCCTCGATGGGCAAGTGTGAATCTGGGGATCTTTATATGCATGACGTGTTCTGGAATTCATAGAAGCCTTGGGGTGCATATATCTAAGGTCAGTGACTAATCATGTGCATGAGCTTTGCTGTTTACTTTTCCAACTCAGCATCTGTCTCTAGCAGACATTTTGTCCTTCATAGTACTCAGAGAATTGAATTGAAGCCACAACACTGATGTATGGCTTAAGGTGATCTGCTTTTGAAGACAATTGCTAGCTGTTGACCCTTTG
Organism: Setaria italica; assembly: GCF_000263155.2. Taxonomy (NCBI): domain Eukaryota; kingdom Viridiplantae; phylum Streptophyta; class Magnoliopsida; order Poales; family Poaceae; genus Setaria; species Setaria italica. The sequence continues at coordinate 43,350,317 of NC_028451.1, read as the reverse complement.
TTTTACAGCGTCAAATGTTTATACTTGAAATTGTGTATTATGCTGCCAACTTCAATTTCACTGCATAAAAATAGCTGGCATAACGGCAATCATGTTTCACTACAGCACTACCCAGTTCTAGAGTATCAGCTTAGTTATCCTTATCATGCGTGAACCTTGGCATCTAGCTGTGTTTATGTTTTTTGTCGGCTACATTGCTTCTACCCTGATCTTGTTGCATTTAAGTTTATTTAGTTTGTGGATAACAAAATTTGTGTAAGCCAGAGAGACGACAACAATTCTTTTGATGCCTTCACACGACACAGTTTGCTTTCTTTGATGTTGTATTGTCTTTATAAAGAGCTGGTGATCAAATAATCCACGACTTATATCATTTTAGTAAAGGATTTTCTTCCTTATGCAGGTAAGATCTGCCACCCTGGATACATGGCTGCCAGAGCAAGTTGCATTTATTCAATGTATGGATTACAATCTGTTGTGAAATTTGAAGGGCAATTTTAGCTGAATAAAACCATGATGGCATTTCTCATGATGGTTGCATTTGTTTTCTTACAGCAATGGGAAATGAAAAGGCAAACAGCTATTGGGAAGCAGAGCTGCCTCCTAACTATGATAGAGTTGGGATAGAGAATTTCATCCGTGCAAAGTATGGTTCTTTCCAGATCTTTCAGCACTTTGAATCTAGCATAACTTATTCCTATCTGCTTTCTTTTCAAACACTACATGTGACTAATATTATGCCTGAATGTAGATACGAGGACAAGAGATGGGTACCGAGGAATGGAACATCTCGACCTTCCTCCGGTGCTCGAGATGAGAAGAACCAAGAATCTCCGGCTAGTGCTAACAGAAGTGGATATGGTCACAGATCTTCATTTGAGCAAAACCGTGCTTCACCAGCTCCGAGCAAAATTGCACCTGTAGCTTCTAGGATGCCCTCTCAGGTATCCCTTAACTACCACAAGCTTTCATAGGCAATAGTCAATTTGTCAATGTCAAACTGATTAACATCTCTTCAGACAACTTCTTTAAAAATTTTAGCACTTGTCCGTCAACTTAAGATGAGTAATCCATGTTGCAGAATTTTTAATTATTAATCACTTTAATACACCAACAATAACAAGGCATTAAGTCCAAGAGTTACTTTAATAATGTACTAGTTGAAATGAAATAACTTTAACATCACATATGAGACACTACATACACTAAGCCATATTGACTAAAAACAGTTACAGCTTAAATTGTTGATAACCTGACATATTAAAACTTGAACTTGTTGATATGCAATAGCATGGTAATGAATGTTTCATGAATGAGCATGGATAAAGGCCCCGATAGGCATTATATGGTATATTGTGGTCAAGGGCATGTTTACAGTTTGTTTCTTATGCTTGTCCTTGACAACCAATCTTGATGGTAATCAGTGGTTTCATCTGGTTCATATAGTCTTCGCTTACCATAATCTCTAGCCTAGTTGGTCAAATTAGTCAATGTTTACACTTTAGCATTGTGATCATGTGTGATGAATAAAGGTATTATGTCTAACCAGTGAACTGTTCAGCATTAGGATTGCACATTATTCTATTTGAAATTTGAATACTGCTTCAAGTAGTTTTGGAGACTAAAGTTAGTTCATTCCTATTTTTTCTCTATATTTTATATGTTTCCTTGTTTATTTAGTTGAATAATCTTGAGTTTCAATCTGGCATTGCATGGGAAGCAGGCATCACCTCCAAAGGTAGAACCACCAGTTCCTAAGGTGGTTTCACCTCCTCAGCTACAGAAATCTCCTGTCAACGTTGATGCAACACCCCCTAAAGTTGAGAAGCCATCGGTTGCACCACCTCCTAAAGTTGATTACGCCACTGATCTCTTTAACATGTTATCTATGGATGGAACAACGGAGAAAGAGTCAGAGTCATCTTCAAATGATGATAATGCCTGGGATGGCTTCCAGTGTAAGTTTTTGCAACTAATCTTTTGACTGAGGAATTATTCAATTTCCCTTTTTTTTTTGCTGTTGCTCATGGAATATTCAAAATTGTTCAGCTGCACAACCAGTGCCTAGCTCAGAGAAAAAGGATTCTGCCAAACCAGCAGAAATTAAGCCCCAGCCCACGTCAGGAATAGAAGACTTATTTAAAGACCCGCCAGCTGTGTCATTATCCTCAGCTCCAGCCGTTTCCCAAGTAAATGCAAAGAATGATATCATGAGTTTGTTTGAGAAGGTGAGCACCATCACTCGTTTTACGACATTGTTCATGAAAAAATTGCTGTTCTCACAAATGAAAGGGCACATCTATGGTGTAAGGAATAGCTATGTCATCACTCATTTCACAACATTCTTCATGAACAATGGCTCTTCTCGCAAATTAAAGGGCACATCTATGGTCTATCTAAGGAATAGCTATGTTTTGCAGTCCAATATGGTATCACCGTTCGCTGCCCATCAGCAGCAGCTGGCGTTTATGTCCCAGCAACAAGCTCTTCTATTGGCTGCTCTTAAAGCAGGAAATGCGGGAAATGCACCCCAAATGATTCCGGGGAATGCCAATCAGCTAAATGCTAACGGGTCTATGGGAACCTTACCTTTCCAAAACTGGACAAATCTTGGTTATCAAAACCCTGGGTTGACTCCAGCAGCACAGAATGGTGCCACTAAGGTAAAGACTCGAAGGTGTTACATATATTTATTCACATTATTTCTGAATAAATATATGGTATATTTGTTATCTTTATTTGCTTTACTGTTTGACAGGGTGTGAGCAACAATCAGGACTTATCTGCTGGGAACTTCGGTTTTGGTACTCCTGGGTAAGCTGTATTGTCTGGCATTTAGTTGCAGATTCGTGGTTATTGAAATTTCGTGCTGCGCCACACTGGATTTGTAAACAAAGTTTACATGTGTATTGAAGTACTATTGATCATATGGCCATTTTTTCTGATGCGCGCTGTTGATTGCAGGCTGTACAACATTAGTTCAGCTGTCCCAGCAAATGGGGCCGCGGCTGCAGGTGCTAGCAACAATGGCACTGCATCCACTGCCTCATCTACTCTCCCGTCACAATCTGGCAAAGATTACGATTTTTCCTCATTAACTCAAGGATTTTTCTCCAAGCGATGAGCCCCTTGTGAGCTTGGAAACCGAACAGATCAGCGTGTGATGTTGGACAAGGCATATTGGTTTAGGGAGCACAAGGGGCTTGCACAGACTTATTTTGAGGCAGTCTTTTTTCTGGTGGATACATAGTTACATGACTTTGTAGCTGTCGGGGACAAATAAGAGGGAAAATATGTCGCTAAATAGCTCGTGATGTTTCTACAATTGAGGATTTCATTGTCAGTTATGCCTCCAGCTTTCCTCCAGGATTGTGCCTTGTCAGTTATAGAAGTATAATGCAGCCTTTTCATTATCTTGGTCGTGATTTAGCTGCAATGCCGATACTGATTACAGATTATTTTGTATTGTACAACAATTGGATTTTAATTTGTTTCCGTATTTGTGTACTGTTTTTTTTTGAAACTCGTATTTGTGTACTGTTGTGAGACTGAAGTGGCCTCACTAAGGCATTGAACCACACTTCTTCCCAACATTTGTTCATATATATCTTCAACAGTTCCATGTACCACATGTTTCCCAAGTTCGCAGGTTGCTTCACTATTACTTTATTTCCCTATTTCATGGGCTGCTCACGTACATTTTACCAAAGCCATGGCACGTTCCAATTTGACCAATAAAAAAACCTAACGAACTATATAGTACACCAGCAACTGATTACCAGTTGCCAAATACTATTGATATAATGATGTTAGAAAGATTCATACATTACACATTTGGGATGACTAAGCTACTGAAACAGCAATACAGCATGTACAGAACGGGTTAAAAGGCTACAGCTCATATGGAGTCGGTTAGCCTTGGTTAAGTGATCAGAAGCTCAGTAAACCAGGCCATGATCAACGTATCTGGTTGCTTATTCCAACTCATGAAAAACGCTTCCCAGCAAAGTATATACATGTATTGCTGGCTAAGGGGAAAGAATGCTTGACTTTCTTCAGGTGTAGAGCTACAGCGGAAACAATATTAGGCCTGCAATGCTGAGAATAGTTTCACAGGGAGTAGTCAGCGGTTGTGGCTTATGAGTTATAATATTTGAGATTTCTTCATAAGAAGACCTACTAAATGGATAAATCTCCAGCAATTTCGTATTCCTTCTGCAACGACCTGTGCAAGTAGATGTGCCATTGTTAATTGCAGCTCCATAATTAATGCGCAGTCACCAACAAATTAGTAGAAATCCAGTTATGTCATCCTGCCTAAAAAGACTTGGTCTGCAAATGAAAAAACAAATTATCTTCTGGCAGGTGGTCAAGCAGACATTCTCCACACAGATTAATGAACAAATAATGCAATCATAACAAGCATGGTTCCATGTGGAAACATAAAGACGATGTATCATGTGGTGCGTAGCAAAACAGAAATGCTCTGTTCAGTACTGCAGTATGACTTATAACAACTATAGTTACCTGTCAGCGGTAATCCAATGCGCCAGCACCCAATGTGAATGGAAATGTTAGAGAGCCTGCAATGCACAGAATGCACTTACTGCATAGAAATAATAAGCATTTAAATGGGGAAGAAGACAATACTTGAGCACCTACCATCAGCGGAGCCATTAAGAAAATTAGTATGACCGTGAATGCCTTCGGCGACAATATTGTCAACTGAACTTTGAGTTCGGTCACAATTAGCACCAATAAGGTCAACTATGTCAGGGGGCCTGGTTTGAATAACTTGCTCTACTTGATCCATCAGTATGTTTGATTGGTTTTCCATAAATGTGAATGATTCTGCAGAGGTTGCAGCCCTAGCCGCTGCTATACTGAATATGCGACACAGTAAATTGTAACGTTTTGTCTGAGCAGACTCAGGTTCAAATGAGAAAGCACAACCACCATTTGAAGACCCTGATTTGGCATCCTTTGTCCACCTTTTCACAATGTACTGAACAGGAAGGTCCTTGATATTCCTTGTGTCAAGTACCTTCAGCATATGGCGACATGGGATGCCAATAAACTCAAACGTCTTACAAGTACAGTTCATCATGGAATTGTGTGAATCGAATTTAACAAAATGATCTTTTGGATTGTCTTCAACACTTATCCTGTACTCGAAAATAGTGCCCATCTCACCACAGTTGTAAAGCATGCAATCCATGTATAACTCAAATTCCCTCTCAAACATTTTAAAGGCAGCAGGTGTATATACATTGGCAGCTTGCCTCAACATTCGCATAGGTGGCTTCTTTGTGCTTTGATTAGCATTCACATCAGCTTCCAGCTCTGCAGATCGACGATCACATAATAGTCTTTCAAACTGCTCAAAGAAGTTCAAAAGGTCATATTCCAAGCATAAATGTTTTTTCAACTCACTTGTCAAGCTTTCCTTTTGTTGGACACTTTTCATATCAGCATAAAATGCATCGCGACCATATGGCAATGCCCATTTCTCCTTAATTGAGTACAAATCTGCTAGCCATTGATTATCTTCTAGGTCATATTTTTCCAACATTTCCTTCCATGCTGTCAAAAACTCATCCTCATCCTCACAATCAAATAAGCATCTCTTGAAGTTGCATTCTAGAGTTTTTGAACCGTGGAAAGCTTGACTCAACTGCTGAAGAGCATTTTGGTAAATTTGCCACACACAATAACGATGGGCTGTAGCAGGTAATGTGGCTGCAACAGCTTCACTTATTGCAGCAGATCTATCAGTTAACAATGTCTTAGGATTTCCATTCATTGCCATCTTGAAAGTATCTAATAACCATCTGAAAGCCTCATTACTTTCATCATAAAGTAATGCAGCACCAAAGATAACTGTTTGCTTATGATGATTCAAACCTGTAAACAGAGCAAGTGGCCTACCATAGCCTTGCAATGCATATCCTGAATCAAAACACACTACATCACCAAAATGGACAAAATCTACAGTAGACTTTGAATCTGCCCAGAAAAAATTCGTGAAGTTCCCATTCTCATCAGATTTTACAGCATAGAAGAATGAAGGGTTATCGTGTTGCATCTTTTGCAGGTACTCTAGAGTAGCACCAACATCACCATAGTGTGGAGTCTTTGTACACTTGTATCTTTTGCAACTTCTACCTTCTATGGAATTTAGAGTGGCACTTTCATTAATAAGATTTTGCTTGTGAACAGAATCATCAGGCGATCTATCTGCCAGATCAACTCCATCCTCTTGATCATTTTCTGTACTCTGTGATGCCATGGCAAGATCAGAAGCTGCTGCAGCCCCAAGCTGGTGATTGTGGAAGGTAACAAATTCTGTGACTTGATATTTGCCATTAGTTCCAAGCCTGATGACCATACATGCTGGACAGCCAGTCCGTGTCTCCGGTCGAGGTTTCTTTACTCTTTTCGCTCCTCTCTTCTTCTCACGGAACCCTTCTTTTGAACAAACAAACATTCTTCTGGTGATAACATTCTCAGTATTCACCGTCATGCTAGCCCTTCGCACATTGAACCCAATTTTCCCTGCATACATGCTGTAAAATTCATATGCCTCATCTTCATTTTCAAATTCTGGCATACTTACAGTCTCGTCAACCAGATTTTCTCTCACAGCCCGTGCTTTGCGCCTGATTTTCTTTGCTTTCAGCATATGAATTGTAGATGCTGTTGCCAGTTGATGGTTATGATTTGGTACAAACTCTGTCAAACGGTACTTGCCGTTAGCAGTAAGTCTAATGGTCAAGCTTGCAGGGCACCCAATTCGTGTTTCAGGGCGTGGGCATTTTGCTTCCTTGGCCCCCTTCTTCTTCTCCCGGAAACCCTCTCTTGAGCATACAAAAGTTCTCCTAGTGATTATGTTCTTTGAAGTTGTCCAGAGCGTTGACCTCCGGACAAAGAAGCCCACCTTCTCCGCATAAGCATTGTAGAACTCATACGCATCACTCTCGCCATCAAAAAGCATGTTCACCTTGGGCAACATATTCTCGTCACAGCTATCTATCGCAGGGTTAACATCTGCCGCAGCCACATCCGCCATAGCATTCTGCCCAACAAGAACAGCATTAGCACAACAAGTAACAAGACGTTGTTCTTCATTAGGAGAAATGAGCTGGATCAGAGTGTGTGAGGGAGAGCCTACCGCATTTTGCTGCGGATTTGCAGCATTAAGCAGCAGCGGGACAGGCACCTGAGGAGGCCAAGGCACACATGGACGCAGGAGTACTACATGGCCGGGCCAAGACTGCTGCGCTAGCCTCGGGTCTATGACGGGACTACCTGTGGCATCGGCAGGCCTGAGAGCCTGTACCTGCGGAGGTGCAGTCGCAGGCCCCGGCGCAACTTGGGGATCCTTCTCCCCAAGCGCCGACGGCATCGGGGGTCCCTTTGAACCGCCAATTTCGCTGGTGGGGATTGAACTGCGCCCTCGCCACAGAACCCAAGTCCAAATCCTATGGCGCAAATTGACAGCTCGAGGCCAATCCTGAGCACGTAGAAGATTGAGAATGACTGACTGAACCCCGAAAAAAAATGAACGCTTGATTGGATTAGTACGACACCATGGGTGGAGGAACGAAAATTTTGGATTCGACTGCTCAAGGAGAAGGTGAATGATCTCCCAGAACAAAATCCACTCCGGGAGAAATGCACCCAAGCAGTGGCGGACCCAGCTTTTGGTCAAGACTAGGGCCAAAATTCAGCGACCAAAGCTACAGCACATGTGTCACATATAGAGTAATAGCAATTAGCAACAGGACATGAAAGGGTCCATCTTCATAGCAAAAACACCAAGGTCCACACAATTTGTAAAAGGATCAGCTCTCACATCAGCAATGAAATTATCAAGTTGGCACCAAAGTTTAGAAAGCTCAGTAGGAAAAGTCAGCATAGTAAATCTCAGCAAGTTCAATTAGTTTCTCACGGTCATAATTGGTAAAGGAATTCTTTGGATCTAGACAAGGTGGAGAGTGTTTATCAATTTCATTCAGTTGTGTGGCATGAACACGAGGTAAATAGAGATGCCAATATCCTACTCCTCTTCATTTTGCAGTATCAATTACAAAGCATAGGTCTGAAATTTCAGTGCATGGATGATTCAACTTTCAATCCAAAATTCCAATCAATGAATCGAATAGAAACTAGAAAGAGTCAGATTGGGGAGGGGATAAACACCTCAGAGGCTCAGAACAGGGAGGCCGGCGAGTGGCGGCGCCTGTCTCCTTGCGGCCGGCGGCGTGCACCGCAATGGCGCGCCGGTGCAGCCCGCGCGTGGGGAGACGACCGTAGGTCGGAGGAGGCGAGTCCGCGAGGATCCGAGCCGAGGGGCACTCCGGCGGGCAGTCCAGGCGGCGGCGGCGGCGGAACTAGGCGGGCGGTTCAGGCAGCGTCGGTAGCAACAGGGGATGCGAGAAGTCGCGACACTCGAGTCGCTCGCTAGACAGGCGAGGCGACGGCGGAACGGATTCTTTTGCCCTTCGGTGGACTGGGCCTCCTTTTTTTTTTTCCTAAAATCAAGAGTGGGTAGCAGAGAAATTTGGGCCTCGACTAGGGCCACGGTCCAGGTGGCCCCAGCCGTAGGTCCGCCCCTGCACCCAAGCAGTTAGGTTCCTTACCAACGAAAAAAAATCGAAGCCGCGAAGGATCTCCAGTCAACGCCAGCCCAATAAAACTAGCGGTGACAGTGGGACGAGGGCAACGACTGGGGGTGTTTGGATTACCAGTTTAGCACCTGTCACATCGGATGTTTGGATACTAATTAGGAGTATTAAATATAGTTCAATTACAAAACTAATTGCACAGATGGAATCTAATTCACGAGACGAATCTATTAATCCTAATTAGTCCATGATTTAACAATGTGGTGCTACAGTAACCATTTGCTAATGATAGATTAATTACCCTTAATAGATTTATCTCACGAATTAGATTCCATCTGTGTAATTAGTTTTGTAATTAAACTATATTTAGTCCTCCTAATTAGCATCCGAACATGACAGATGCTAAAGTTTAGCACGGAGTATCCAAACACCCCTACGAGGAAAGAGGGGCCTGTTCGCTTCAATTTATAAGTCGGCTGAAAAGTTGAAACGGCTGATTTGTTATGAGAGAAAAATATTGTTTGGTGGCTGATAAGCCGATTGAATAAGCTGAAGCGAACAGGCCGGAGGTCTCTCCGGGGAGCTGGTTTGGCGGCATGGACGCGGGCGCCGGCGAAGGAGAGGACAACGATGGTGTCAGCAACGCTCCTCACTGTCAGAAACGAAGATCGGAGGAGGTCAAGTGCCAGACTGGGCTGGGCCGGAACCGTGGAGTTGTATGAATGGACCCAGCCAGCCTGCGCATTGGGGGCAGTGGAAGTGGAACCCGACCGCGGTCGCCGTTTTCGCCGAACCAGCCAGGCTGTGAGGGTGGGCAATTGGTTGTGGAGAACAGCCCGTTCTTCGGGCACGTTTTGTGTTCTGTTCGGGTGGGCTGGCGTAGTAGTAGGCCCAAGCCATGCTGTTTCGCATGGGCCTTCACCAATGGGACGCCAATCCTTTTCCAATTTCTTAAAAAGAAAAATAAATCCGATCTCTCATAAAGGGATTATCTGATGGATAATGTGATCGTACCATTTAAATGCGCATGTCCACCGAAACCACAAGTTGAAGACTTTAAAACCTAGTCTTCAACCATTTATTTAAAAAAACAACTCGCAGTAAGTACGTAGCCACTAGATAACGTTCACCACCTGTTACAGCGGAACAATTTTTTTTGGAAATACAATAGAACCTGAAAATTGTGTGGCGCTATTCTGAAGCATATCCTGATCCTGAGAGTCAAGGTACCAAGTAGGCTGTACTTATCTTGCTATCCTTTGTTATCCAGTCTCCATCCCAAAGATTATACGTGTCGACTTCAGTCCTTCTCGCCTACCCTGACATGAGTCATGACCATGGCTTCCTGTACGTACTCTGTAGTCTGGAGACTGGAGAGCCCATGAATACGTGCAGTTTTTGCGCGCAGGAAGATCGAGAAGCTAAGGCACCACTGGCCATACACTTTCGCCTACCATACATGACCATCTATACGGTCGGTACAAACCTACAACCGACACGGTCACCTTCCACTGCCGGCACGTCCCTTCGTCGAGTCTGTAGGGGCACCGTACAGTTCATCGGTGGTCAGGCACTGCAGGTGCGCTCTCTCTGCCGTCTGACTTGACCTTTGACTAGTGAGCATCGACCGAATGGCTAGTCTGCAACGCGCAAAGCTTGTCCGGTTAGTTGGTCGTTGGATGCGTACGTCCAGGTGCCTCCGGTCGTCCTCGACCGATGCATGGCCGGCGTGTCGATCAGCGTTTGGCTCGCCGGCGGCGCGGCAGTCGTTATATTAGCCGGGAAGTTAGGAGACAGAGACAGTGCCTGTATAAGATTTGAACGGACGCCCACGCTATTTTACACTTGATTGCTGATGAAAAAGCGCTTAACTCTATCTATTAGCCCGGCCCCACAGTTTTCCGGTCAACCCTGCCTTATCTTTTGTAACGGGCCAAAGGCTTAGCTATATATGTGTGGCGTCAGTTGCATGGACGACGTCGGCCTGGATCCATGCCAGGGTTGTGTCTCTGTTGCATTTGCATGGCCTGCGCCGACGAAGGATGGACCCGACCCGACCCGACCCCACCGACCGATAGATGCGTCGGGATACTTGCTGTACCGTACGTCTGTACGTGTACTTGCATCATACGTGTGTGCACACGTTGACGTGACCGCTTGTTTATTTTCTGTGCATACATACATACATACATACACTGACGGACCGACCAGCGTACGTGTGTAGCAAGGCTAGGACTACAAGTCTACAAGTGTTTGAACAGTGGTACGGTATTTGTGCGCGACGATCATGCTATACCGACAGCAATTAATGGATCATGTGTGTCGTCGCGTGTACGTGTCGTAGGGCTATGACAAAAAGGAAGTCGACGAAGTAGTGTTCCTGATCAAACACATGTATATGTACACTTGCAACTTGATCTCTCTCTGACGACTGCCTCGACTCGTCTCAATCTACTAGTGACAGCCTGACTGGTCGCGTAGAAGGTTCTGCTGGACGCTTGAAATTTAGGTTAGTTGGTTGGTCGGTCGGTCGGTCGTCGTAGCTGGTCTTTTGGATGAAGCACGTACCGGTCGTCATCCATTTCTTTCGATCACTAGCTAATATAGGTGGCCGGTCCCAGAGTCCCGGACGCGCTAGATCTCGGCTCGCGGCCGCTTGGGCAAGTGTCGAGCTGCTTTTGGTTCGCCGGTGGCACCAGGGCCGCCATGAAATCGATCGGGAGAAGTAAAAGTGATACTGGTGTCGACAAGATTAAGAATATATCCATGAATGAACTAAAACAAAGATTGGAAAAAGGATGTACACATATGCTGTACAGCTGATTCGGTGGTCAATGAGATATGTTCACACCGCCCGCGCGCGGTAGACGGATAGATGGATTGACATGGAGAACCACGCGCGCACCGTACCTTATTGCTACGACTTTGTTCATGGCTTACGTGCTCATATTCATGACGTAAATCGGAAGCATCTGCGTGGATGAGGTGGGCGTCCTGATCCATTACAAGTTTGTGCCATGCATTGCTTGCCTGAGCAGGCACCTGAACGCACGAGTAGCAAGAACTGCATGGGCGCATGGCCCTCTTGCCAACAAGCCCCTGCACATGGATCGTCCGGCTCGGTTAACGCGGCCCCTGGTCGGCTGGCTCACATAATCCCGGAAATGACAGGTTACTGATCGATGATGCGCGTGCCGCCGCCGGATGTCGCCATGCGTTTTTATGCTTGGTGTTGGTGCACGAGCCCGGCCGCGATATGATCGAGCAGAGTGCCCTCCACCCGGCACCCGCAGCTTTCTACAAGTGGCGGCGGACGAGGACGCCAACGCGCGCCGAGGAGCGGGATCCACCACCACGTCCCGTCGAAAAGTACTCGACGGGGGCTGGTGCCCGCCGCGTACGCGCGCCCACCGGCCTCGGTTCTGGATTTGCTGCCCAACTACCCTAGCAGGATACGAGACTACGAGAGAGTGCGAGACTAAGCTTTGACGTACCACAGTGTGATGCTTATATATAGTTGTGACAAGCTAAATTCTTCATTCACGGTAAAGAGGATGCGTATAATTAGGACAGAACTTTAAAAAGGTCCCGCATTTCAAAAGATGCCTAAAAGCGAACGGAGATCTTGTTATCTAGTATTGTTTCAAATGTAAGTTGTTTTAATAAGTCAAATTTATCTATCTTTGACCAAGTTAGTAGAAAAAATAAATACATTAATAATAAGAGCTTTGTTACAATATTTTCAAGTATGATACTTGCAGGTACTTTTCTTTCTTATCATTCTTAAAAAAAATTAAATAGATTTACACATAATTAAAAGAGCATTATAGTAATTTCTCACCATTTTGTTACTTGGTCTCACTAAATTGGTACGTCTCTTCAGGTACTTCACGGTACTTCCTTTGTTTCCACTGCTCGATTTCTCGGGATGGACGGCTCTCATTTTTTTCAATCACTTTAAAATCTCTCATAATTGATAAGACATATTATATGGTGTATTTAACATAATTAGATGGATGTTTGTTAAAGTGTTGATGCATTTTCTACAAATTTGGTTAAAGTTAGAGCGATTTGACGTAGGCAAAATTAAAACGACCTATGCTACGGAGTCAATACATATCTCCGTTATGTAATTGGTTAGATTTCTCTATGGGTACAAATGTGCTTGATGGTACAACAGGTATGTATAACTAATTAAGATGTGTGCTGAGATACGTATACGATCAAAAAAGTTAGGTTTGTATCTTTAAAGTGCACATGTCTCTCTATCTCCATAGTCCTAACACAACAAGAAAATTAAATTAATCAGCAACAGTTTGGAAGCCTAGTATGATAATGTTTACAACATAGTTAGATTTTTTTTATCTTTCACAAGAGTCACAATCACTTTCTGATCAATGAATATTCCCTAGCTGGCTGACGTTCACAACATAGTTAGATTTCTTTATTTTACCACATATTTTATGGTACTCGAGATATTGCTAGATCTCTAACCATATCCTCATCCTGATTTTTTTGAGGGCATATCCTGATCCTGATTGTCAGAGGCACCAAATTACTTGTACTTATCTTGCTATACCTATCCTTGTTTATCCTGTCTCTAATCCAGGATTATTATCTGTGTCGACTTCAATCCTTTTCGCCGATGACGACGTTAACACTGCGGTTGTTGCCTCATGTACGTACTCTGTAGAGGAGTACCAGAGGAGTACCACAGGACACTTCTTGTACATGAACTACGACAGTTCTTGCGCGCAGGAAGAGCTAGGGCACTCAGCACTGGTCACACACACGTTCGCCTACTGCACATGCATTTGCAATAGTCGTCAGAAGCCCACTATCGACACATTTGCCACCAGTATGATCATTCGTGTCTGTAGGGGCACCATGCACTGCTCTGCCGACTTGACCTGACCTCTGACTAGCTCGTTACCGATGTGACTGAACGATCTCGTTGCAACGCGCAAAGCTTTGTGTCAACGGGGTGTTTGTTTCTTCGGTATTTCCTAAAATTTTTGTCATATCGAATATTTAGATACTAATTATTAAATATAGATTAATTATAAAACTAATTATAAAGATGGAAACTAATTTGCAAGACAAATCTATAAAGTCTAATTAATCCATAATTTGACAACGTAATGCTACAATAACCATTTACTAATGATTGATTAATTAGGTTTAATAGATTCATCTCGTGAATTAACTTCTATTTGTGTAATTAGTTTTATAATTAGCTCATATTTAATTTTCATAATTAGTATTAAATATTCAATGAGACACGCATTTTAATCCATCCTTCGACTGTTTGGTCGTTGGATGAGTCCAGGTGCATGGCCGGCGGCATGCGCAGGTGTTGGGCAGTGTTTGGCTCGCCGGCGACGTGGCAGTTAGCCGGGGAGTTGGGAGACAGTGCTAGCAAGTGTCCATCTCGATAAGATTAAGAATCCATGTGAGATTCGGATATACCCGTGTGTGCTTACGCTTGATTCGCTGATGAAGTTAAGGGCTCAGGTGAAATCAAATTTATTAATATATAAGCTTATAACTTTTTCATGGTCAACGCGTCATGTACGGCGGTGCAGTGTTGTGGATAGGTATGGCCCTAGCTAAGCAACCTTATTATCGCGGAGCGTCAATTGCATGGAAACCCTTGGGTCCATGCAGTTGTTATCTTCTTATTTTTGCCACTTTGCATGGTTTGGTCGTGGTGGTTACGCAAACCAACAAGTACTAGAGTACAGTTCTATAATTCTTTGTGTGACATGCCAAACGAAATGACGTCTCTAGATTTGTGAGTAACGGTCCTAAAAAGGAAGATTTGTGAGTAACGCATATGATCTCTCAACACTCAAGAACGGAGCAGGTTGATGCAGTACACGGAAATTAACAACTTAAGCTCTCTCCTATTCCCGTCATCTTCGTTGCAGCCAACGATCCTCCATTCCAAATTATAAGTCGTTTTGGCTTGTCTAGATATTTAATAATATTTATAAATAAGAAAATTTAATAATAATATTTATAAACTAGAAAATTCAAAACTTTGAAGTAATCAGTACCGATACTCTCAGCTGACGCTTGCCTCGATTTGCCCCTGGCTAAACGAACTGCACCCGGCCGGCCCTCTAGTCGCGGCACGTGCGTTCACGCTAACGAACCTTACGCGTTGACGTGATCGCTTGTTCTGTGTACACGTAAACGCACCGGCAAGTAGTGCAACATGCATGTACACGAACGCTGACACGGTATTTAATTTTGTGCACGTACTGTTGGAGGGTGTACCTACCATACACGTCGGGCTACTGCTACAATCTACAGCTTAAATTGGCACAGGATGTTTGGATACGAGGTGCTAAATTTTAGCAGGGTCACATTGGATGTTCGGATGCTAATTAGAAGGAATGAACATGAGCTAATTATAAAATTAATTGCACTGATGGAGTCTAATTCGTGAGATGAATCTATTAAAGCTAATTAATCCATCATTAGCAAATGATTACTGTAGCACCACATTGTCAAATTATGAACTAATTAGGTCTAATAAATTCGTCTCGCGAATTAGACTCCATCTGTACGATTAGTTTTGTAATTAGATTATATTTAATACTCCTAATAAGTATCCAAACAATGTGACTGTACAATTAGTTTTGTAATTAGATTATATTTAATACTCCTAATTAGTATCCAAACATCCAATATGATAGGTACAGTTTAGCACGGTGTTCTCAAACAACCTCATGGTCGGCACAAACCTTCAATGTGCATGTCTCGTCGTGACATCGTGAAACGGTAGTTGAAGAAGTGTTCCTCGTTCAAACAGAGAGAGGGCCGGGGCAGCTGCGAGCTAGGGCTCACTGCAGGTGCACTCTGGCGACCGGCTTGACTACTGCTGACGATCAGTGACAGGTCGCGTAGAAGTCTTCTCCTAAACGCGCAAAACTCGGGTTGGTTGGTAGTTTTATCTGGATCGGCCCGTCGTCGACCAGGTGGCCGGCCCCGGAAGTCCCGGACGCGGTGGCCGATCTCGGCGCTCGGCCGCTTGTGCAAGTGTCGAGAGGCTTTTGGTTCGCCGGCGGCACCAGAGCGCCCACCGGCCAGGAAGAAGTCAGGAGACAGTGATGGTAGTGTCGACAAGATTAAGAATATCCTTGTACATGTAGACTGGATAAAGATGTAACCAATCGATTCCCGTTTCTATTATTAGGTCCCGTTTGGTTCTTTATTCCTTCCTAAAATTCCTATCACATCAAATATTTAGATACTAATTAGGAGTATTAAATATATACTAATTATAAAATTAATTGCACACGTAGAGATTAATTTGCGAGACGAATCTATTAAACCTAATTAGATCATGATTTGACAATGTGATGCTAAAGTAAACATGTGCTAATGATGGATTAATTAGGCTTAATAGATTCGTCTCGCGAATTAGCCTCCATCTGTGTAATTAGTTTTATAATTAGTTCATGTTTAGTCCTCCTAATTAGTCTTCAAATATTCGATGTAACATGGACTAGACTTTAGCTCAAGGATCCAAACGCCCCCTAAAACACATCGTCAACAGTTGGATCTTCTCCCTCTCGCGTCTCTCATGATAAGCACAAGAACAAAGTAGACAAGTAGACAAGGCACAATATAGATGGAGCTTCTCTTTATTCATCATGTCGAAGTATTACAATAGGGATGCTCCTCCGATATATATACTCCGAACTAAGCCTAGTGTTTTGGTAAGAGCCCACAAGCAACCGGACAAGGACTATGACTTCTAGTCCTCCTTTCCATCCATACAAAGTCTGGTTGTTTTACAACACTCCTCCTTGGGCGATTACCGTGAATGCATATGCCTCATCAAAAACTCCATCCGAAAACCCAGTGGGAAAAAAGGTTCTAGAAGAAAAGAGTACATATCAACCACATATGTATTGCATATGTTGCCTCATCAAAAACCTTATGTGAGAAACTTCCAAGTAAAAACTCACAAAGGGAAAAGGAGCACAACATTAAACCTTCTTGGTTACATAGTATTCTATGTTTGCTATTCTTCATGAATAGTAATCAATCTTCAAGATTTATGCATGAACTTCATGATTCTTGCGATAAAGATCTAGAAGATCTAGAATAAAGATCTGCATGATTGTCGGATTTGGTGACCGGCAGTCCACCAGGAGTTACCCAGGTGGTAGATTTGTAGGCGGGAGAGATCGTAAAACCAAGGACTTGAATGGTAACACAGAGATGCAATATTTAGATAGGTTCGGGCCTTCGAAGAGTAATACCCCACATCTTGTGTTCTGGTGGATTGTATTGCTAATCGTAGGTACGAAGAGTTAACGTTGGGTTGAGTTAAGGTAGGATGGTTCACCCTCGGGGGGCGCCCCTAGCTGTCATATATAGGCTGACAACCTAGGGTTACAATCAAATATGATCTAATCCTAGTTGGTTGTTACATGTAAAGCAATCTGAGTCGTTTTACAACAAGTATCTCATGATATCCGGGCTGAATTGATTTGCCCAGCCTCCTGGCTTGTGCTCCACGCGTTTTCATACCTTGACCCGCACGATATGGTCGGGCGGGCTCACTTGCCAGGGCCGACCGGTATCCTGTTCGGTGGGGACCCATGGGTACCCTTATCCCTCAAGCTCCCGAGTGATGTGGAGTCGAATAAGAACCTGACGGATGCGCAACGAAGCTTGTAATGTACTCGGCTGAAGGTGTGGTGTCATTATAGTGATGGAGAGGCTGCGCAGTGCTCAAAAAAAGGAAGAAAAAATTGAAGCTTCCACAGGCGTATGATCAGATGCACATGACTATGCAACTGTCGAGCTCCGGGATATCTGGCATCCTATAGATCGAAGGGAAGCACATGGAGGACATCGCAAGATGCACTTCGTATGGAGCCGAGAATTGAAGCGATTAAAGTAATCGATCCAATGGTCAAGAATCTGATGTATTGTTTCCGTCGTAAAAGGGATACAAATATAGTGCTCAGCCCCCGAGCGCGAAGACTGGCAGAGCCATGGAGGTACGCCAACTTGAGATAGGCACCCAGCCCCCAAGCGCGAGGACTGGCAGAGCCAAGGAGACATGCCGAGTCGCCTACCGCCCCGAGCCAGAGAGGTCGGTCGGGCAATGAAAGGCACACCAAATCATCACGCCGAGTCGTCTGTAGTGCCCAGCCTCTGAGCCTGGGAGACAGCCGAGCCACATAAGCACGCCAAGTCACCTCCCGAGCCAGAGAGGTCGGTCGGGCAACGGGAAGTACGCCGAGTCATCTGTAGCGCCCAGCCCCCGAGCCTGGGAGCCGGCCGAGCGGCAGGAGGCACGCAGAGTCACCTCCTGCACTGTAAAAGACAATACAAAGATTATGCAACATAACGTAGAAAAATTAATGATTGAATAACTCGGAATTTTATTCGGCGTAGAAGTAAATTCTTGCGCGTCCTGCTCTTGTAGGTCATGTAATTCCCTCGGGTAGTTAGCTTGTTACGTTTAAGCACTTGACCCTGCCGGGGTGTTGCCAAGAGTGGGCTCGAGCATGCTTAGCAGGAAGCGACACATAAGGGCCATGTTTCACGAATTAAGCCATGTGCTACCCGAGTACTTTAGCAACCATTAAGAGAAATGGACAAGCCGCAAAGCAGTCGAAACTGTGCGGAAAAGTAAAATCGTGCACTAGGCACTCGTAAGGCGCAACCCCCTACTGCCCATTTAGTCGGGTCGCAACCAAGGTGGTCGGTCAAATTGAGACATAGAAGAATCGAAACATGTGGAGATATTAGAAAGTCATAAAATATTTAATTGAAATAAAACTTAGCTTGATTCCTAGCTGAGTCGGAGAATCGATGTTGTGTGCCCGAGTGGGCTGCTATGTGTAAACAGTTGTTGTCGAAGTGATTCGTGTGTTTGAAGTGGTCGACGGTGTATATCGACGGTAAGCAGTGCACGGTCATGTCGGTTGTCTCGTCGAGGCTACCGCCGAGCGCACCGGGTGCGCATGAGCTTCGACCCATGAGATCCGTCATCAGGTGCTCAGCAGGTTAGCCGTAAGGAAGACCATGCATGCGTCACGTTGGATGAATAACATATTAGAATAAATCTTGCCGGCCAAACAAGCGAGATCGGATATTATGGAAAGAAAAGTAGAATAAAGAGAATATTTCCTGTTCACGTAAGCTCCTTGTAGATTGATTTTTCTTAGCATGATCGCAGAGTGAAGATAGCAAACATGGTGGCGGCAACCATGGCAGTTGCCACGTCTTCCGCGCGTAGTTGTCATGAGGCCGTCGCTGATGACACGTGGGCGACGCTAGGCGGCGCTCGGTCCGATATTTCTACGATTGCTGCTATCAAGCTCGCCATAGGATGCAGATGCTAACCTCATGATCAGATCGGAGGGTGTGGGTGGGTGGGCATCATGTTGTCGGGGAAGATGATGTCAGGGCGAGATGCCATTAAGTTCGCTGGGGAGGATCTCACGATCCCTCCTACCTGGCGCGCCAACTGTCGGATTGGTGATCGGCAGTACACCATGGGTTACCCAAGTGGTAGATTTGTAGGTGGGGAAGATCGTAAAACCAAGAACTCGAATGGTAACACAGAGACGCTATGAGGTTCAAAGGAGTTTACAAAATTTAGAGAGCTCGTATACCTAAAACCATGTTTCTACAATAACGTGTTTTCATATGCCTCAAAGGGGTTATTGTGCTGATAACGTGCTATAAAACACATCGTCAACGGTTGGATCTTCTCCCTCTCGCGTCTCTCATGACAAGCACAAGAACAAAGTAGACAGGTAGACAAGGCATAATATAGATGGAGCTTCTCTTTATTCATCATATCGATGTATTACAATAGGAGTGCTCCTCCAATATATATATTCGGAACTAAGCCTAGTGTTTTGGTAAGAGCCCACAAACAACCGGATAAGGACACTTCTAATCCTCCTCTCCATCCATACGAAGTCGGTTGTTTTTCAACACTTTCCAATTTCCATGGTCAATCAGATATGTTCACACAGGCCGCAACCCGCGCGCGGTCGTTGTTCACGGATGGATTGATTGGTATGCATGGAGCCGCAGCCATGTGCACGGCAAACGTCTCCGCCGCACACCCAACGGCCTGGAACAATTCTTCTCAACACGACGAAGCATATTTGCATATATCATAATATATATGTATCTGGGCGGTGAAACAGCTTCGTCTAGGTCCAGCAGCTTCCAACGACCCGGACGTGTGTCGTCGATCAAATCAAATCGCGACTAATCACAGCGTTTCACGGCCAAGAATCAATGAGTGCTCCTCTGACGACGGACCTGTCCGCCGCCGACCCAAATGATGAGAACCGTGAAACGCTCCAAGCAAAAAGGTATGGCCGGTATCGATCTCCAGCGAATCCATGCCCCAACACGTGGCTACCCCCCACAACGACGATGAGTTTGTGCCCTTTAATTTTTTCCGCTCGCTGATGATGCATCCATCGTAAACGGCAAACCGGATCGCAATTCGATCACAGAAATTAAAGCTCTTGCCTCGACGGCTGGGAGTACTACGGCCACTGATTATATTGTTAATCCAAGCATAGACACTACTCTGGGAGTATGCATGATGCCCTGCGTACGGTCGTTACTAAATTGGGGCCTGCACATGGGTCCCCAGCTCGGTCGGCCGGAAATGACAAACTACTCATGAGTTTTGGTAGGTAGGTAGGTCAGGCGGTCCGGCCACGGATGTCCTTTCCATGGCTGGCCTCTTCCTTCCCGATCGGCCGGGCGGTTTCCGCTTCTGCACGGCACACGCATGGTGCACGCCTACACTGGCAGGCCGGCCGCGCGCGGGCATGCTGGTGGCGGCGGACGAGGACGCCAAGCCAAGCGTATCCACACGTCCCGTCGTAAAAAATACTCGGCCGTGGCCGCGGAGTGTTTTGACGTACATCATGTTGCTTATCCATCAACTGATCACCATTCTGCAAGCGGATTTATTTCTGCTTCAGTTTCGTCGGTAAGAAAATGTCGTCGAGACATGCAGGGTGAGTTTTGCACAAGGATTAAGGAATCGGCAAATTAATCGTTCGTTGTCAGCAGTACGTCACTTTTCTATCTTGCATGCTTGCCACGCTTTGATTCATCGATGTGTACATATACGCGCTCTCGAGCCAGGCTGCAACAGGTAGTACTGTAATGTGCTGAGATGCGCACTGGAGAAAGTTCGGTTTCGTATGGTAGAGCGCTGCCGGTCGATCCCTGTAGTTTAAGATCTAAAAGTCGACGCGCAAGCGTAGTGCGCTGCTTGGCTGCTCCATTGTTTTGGAGACACGAACGAGTTCGCGGGCCGGAAGCAAGCGCCGGGCGGTGGCACCAGGTCGCCTTATCGCCGGCTCCCGAGGCCACCGAGGTCGCCGGGTTCGGGAACCGTCGCTATCCCGGAGATCCGCCGCGAGTCCAACTTGTACGCCCGGCTGTACCAAATCAATCATTATACTATTACAAGCAGGCGATTAACTAGCCCTAATCCTAGTTTAGAAATCTAACTGCTAGTTGTGTATACATTACACTGACGCTACTGGTATTGAACTAGTGCGATATTTTGCGAGTTGTTGATGAATTATTCATTATTACAATCGCTGTCGCACGTACGGTGGATATCGACCCAGCTCGGCTCGTTATCTTAACGAGCTAAAAGTCCAGCTCAGCTCGGCTCGTTTGCTGGCTCGAGCTGGCTCGTTTAGCTCGCAAGCTAGCTTGATAGCATACGAGTGAAAGACAAATCGCAAATTCCAAGCTCGTGCCCCTGGCCCCTTGGGCAAGGGCGTGTGGCGCGCACGAGAGCCGTGCGTGCCGCCACCACGTGCGGCGCGGGCGGCGGCACGCGCGTACGGTGATGGGCGCGGTCACATGGTGAGATCGAGTGAGAGAACGCCGGGCGGGCGGCCGGCGTGCAGGCGCAGCGGCCTCCCATCCTTTCTGCCCCCATGCCCCGTGCGCGCAAGCAAAAAAGGGGTAGCACGCTACCGAAGTTTTCTTGTGGTTGCGGGCGGAGAGGCGGGCGGGTAGGCGGGCGAGGGCGAAAGCTGCAGGCTAGGCTACGCATGCACACGACATACGTGCGCAAGGATGGCGCGAGTCGGGCTAGGCCACTGGCCACCGCACGACGCACACGTCGTCGATCTGATGCCGCGTGCCCGCATGTAGAAATACGTATACAGCTAGGCACCCCTGCATGGGCGGGTAGGCACACGGCCCAACCGAGCCGCACCTGTACGTATTTGCCGTGCGCCCCGTGTACGTGCCCCCAGCTTGTTTTGCCCCATCCGCCACGAGTCACACGTTGCGCGCCACGTTTCGATCGACACGCTCTCTTTCACGGCCCCTTTTTTGTACGGTAGCATGATGAGCACGCGGATGCATCTAAGCGCCGGTTCGTGTTCGCTAATCGGCTATTTACAGACCATTTCTTTTGCTAGACTACAACTCTAGGAGAGGATGTCATCTAGAACCTCCCGGTTATGTACCTAGTTGGTATTTTAGGGATACGAAACGTGCGTTAATGAATCATGAGGCGATGTATTTTAGATCCATTCACGTACGGGTAGCGGCACATGTCGTACAGTAATCGGCAGGTATGGCAGACGGCTGGAACCTGCATGTACGAGACGGCCAGGATCCGGGAGAGGATCACAGGAGAAGTCAAGATGGACTCGAGCTCTGACACCGATCAGGAGAGGCGTTGGTGATGTCAGCCGAGCTGGACACATTAGCCTAGCCTGGGAAAAAAGCGGTACGGACGCCAGGTTGGCCGCGGCCCCGGGGTCAGAGAAAGCGGGACCTCGCGTTTTGTTTATCGTGGGAGCCCGGCACACGTGGCTGCGCACTCGGGCCCACGCTGGTACGATAGATCCTGCCGGTTATATTTCCTCAGGCCCACCGCCCCACCCCCACCCCGCCGCACCCAACGGTTATATTTTTTCTGACCGTTTGAGTTGAGCCCAGAGCCCCCATCGTTTTCCTTCGAAGCTGGGTATCGCATCAGCGTTTATTATCAGCAGGGCCCGGGACACGGATCGATCGACCGCCGTAGTGAATGAACCCCACATGGCACGTAGTACTCTGCAACAGCAGGATGCCACGCCACCACGGCCACGGGATCCACCGTTCATCCTGAGCAGTGGCCCAGCACTGTGCGGACGCAATGGCCATGACACGGTCCAGTGGTGTCAACGACCCTGCAACGCTATGATCCGAGCCGTCTGATCAATGCGCGGCCGGTGAACAAACGCCATCGTGTGGACGGATGGACGAACCCGAGCCGGAAAACTTCAGCGGATTTCCGTGGCGCTTTGAGCCGCCGGCCACCCGGCCGGGGAGGTCGACGTCCACCTCTCGCCACCGGCTATGGACCCTGGTAGTCGTCCCCACGGTCACACCAGCCAGCCAGTCAGCCACTGCGTGTTACTGCGGCGATGCCTCAGCTGATCCAGACCTTTCTAACGAAGCAACACATATGCCCAGACAGGAAGGGCATCATCCACACCGCTCAGAACACCTCATCCAACGGCCCGCGCGTCGCAGCCGGCCCGGCCCTCCTCGGTTATAAATTCCTCGCCCCACCGCGCCCACCTCTTCTCGCCGCGACGCCCTGCTTTGCTACGCTTCCGTTTCGTTTCGCTAGCTGCCGCGCACAACAACGCTGCGAACAAACCAAACGGTCGACGACACGGGAAGGGCGCGGGGGGCGGCGGCATCACACAATTGAGACAACTCGTGTGTTGGCTTGAGGAACTGGAACCACAGGGGAGGAGAGGGTCAGGGCGGGGAGCAGACCGATGGGGTACGAGCGGACGGTGAAGGCGGCGGCAGCGGTGCTGGTGGCGGCGGCGGGGGTGCGGTTCCTGGGGCCCGCGGCGGCGGCGTTCGTGGAGGAGGAGCTGCCGCGCGCGCGGGCGGTCGCGGCGACCTGGCTCACGCCGCCGTACCTCTACCTCGTCATCAACGCCATCATCATCTCCATCGCCGCGTCGTCGCGCTTCCAGCCGAGCACCGGCGGCGGCGGACGCCCGTCGGCCACTTCTTATGCTTCCGCCGCCGCCGCTGCCGGAGGTGGAGGAGTAGTGGCGGAGGATGAGGTGGAGCAGGATGAGATCCAGCCGCCGGTTGCGCTGCAGGTGCCTGTGCCGGTCTTGGCGATGCCCGTGCCAGCTGCGCCGGCCGCGGAGGTCGCTGCTGTGGAGGAGCCCGTGGTGGAGATGAACGCTGCGACGGTGGCGCCGGCGCCGGTACCGGTGGAGGAGGATGAGGAATTCTCGATTTCAAGGTCGACGTGGACGCCGCGCCGGAGGGGCGCGGAGCCGGAGGTGGAGGCGGATGCGGAGAGCGAGGTGCCGTTCGCGGACCTGACCAACTCCAGGGAGAAGCCTCTGGTGTCGGCGAGGTTCAGCCGGAAGGCGGCCAAGCCAAGCCCCGAAGGTAAACACAACGTTAACTACACACTCCCATCATTATAACAGAGCAGAAATCTCAAATTCTAATTATTCCCCGAATGCTCTGCCTTGGGCAATCTGTTTTCGAGCCATAAGAAATTAAGCCCTTGATTCATGAATTCTACCATAGAGGTTTTGCTATGATACCAACGGGGATTTTTTTGGCATTGCAGGGAGCAGGGCACTGCGGGTGGCGCGGCCGCGGAAGGAGGAGACGCTGGAGAGCACATGGAAGGCCATCACGGAGGGGCGGGGCCCGCCGCTGGCTCGGCACCTCAAGAAGTCCGACACCTGGGACACCCGCCCGGGGCGCCGCCCGTCCGGCGGCGTGGGCAGCGGGGAGATCGATCCCGCGGCCGCCGTCCCGGCGGGGGCGATGCGGAAGGCCGAGACTTTCAACGACGGCGGCGCCGGGAGGGGCAAGGCGGCGCCCGCCGCGCCGGTGCGGCGGGAGCCGTCGCTGGGGCAGGACGAGCTGAACCGGCGCGTGGAGGCCTTCATCCACAAGTTCAACATGGAGATGCGGCTGCAGCGGCAGGAGTCGCTCAAGCACTACAGCGACATGCTCGGCAGGGGCAGCCAGTACTGAAACGAAAACTAGCTGAAAATGGTTGCAGCTTGCAAGCGAAGTGCTACCCTTTTTGTTTTCGTGTTCGTTCTCGATTTTGGGTTTGGGTCTTGGTCTCTGTAAGATATGGTTTTGTCAAGTAAGAAGGGATAGTTTTTTTTGCACAAAACAAAGGACAAGTTTGACAGCACTTGTTAGGAGTGAGTGACAGGTGCTGATTAGTGATGGCCTGAGCCATCCCCCAATTTCTTTTGGGGGTTCATAGTATCTTTGGAGTGCCTGCTTATTCAGCTACTGCTCGCTGCGTTTCGCTGCTACTTTTTTTTTCGATAGGAGTTGATTTTGTTAGTTGGTTGTTCGTTATGCGCTCCTGTGCTGTATACTCTAGATGAGCCTCACCGAAGCAAACACAGTCCTTTTTGAAACGATCAGACGAACAGAATGTAGTCACGATATGACTACGCGCCTGACAAAGCAGAACATTTCTCAGGTAAGCAGATGAGTCAAAACTTATCGTCGGTGTCAGGGCGCCCGTTTACAGTCTAACGCTAAACTTTGCAGTCAACCAGGATTATTCATCACCACTGGTTGCTAAACTAGGCAATTTTTACATACGTGAGACATACAACGCATTTATCTTTAACACAGACAGAAGACGGACCCATTGCTGCACAGACCAGGAAAAGAAGATAGCAATACTTCGGTAGCGAAGCAATGGAATACATGAATAACTCCCCGTTTACACTGCCGAAACGACGCGCTGATCTTGCAATACATACATCATACAGGGTATGCAAGGCCCCACGCAACACCTACGGATATCCTGACCTATGGTATACACGATAACATTACCACTGGAGTCTGTCTGGGGAAAAAGGAAACCAGCTCTATGGTATGGAAGGTAAGAGATAACACCTACACTACAACACCTCATGCCACATTTTTTTCTTAATGGGTATAGACATTTCGGAAGGATATGTTGGATCAGCTATCTATGTCCACTCTCGCCGGTATAATCCTGCCTCTCCGCTCGCCACCCTAAGTGGGATTGTCTCGGCTCAATGCACCAGCTGCGCCCGACTTTGGTGATTGCTCATCATCCCGTTCAGGCTGGCTGTTCAGGTCAATGTGGTTCTTGACGGGAGAGGATGTCACCTTGTGGTCGACAGCCATGTCTTCAGGCCCATCGGCATTTCCGACTGCTTTCTTGGAAGAGTTGGTTGCATTGGCACTGGTTGCCTGCAGGCCAGATCCAGCTTGTGTGACTGTTTGGCTGGATTGGCCTGTCTCTTTCCTGCGAGGCGAATCTGTCGTCGCCCTCTTCTCGCGGCGAAGCATGAGTGTTCTGAAACGGCGTCGAACCGTCATACAGACGTTGCAGGTGCATGTTTGCTTGTGCTTTGGGCCCTTCCCGCTTGGTGGTTGGATGCAGACGATACATGAGCAGCCAGGTCGATGGCGGGGATGTTTTGTGGTTGGCTGGGAAGGGAGAGCTTCACCTTCACCAAGAATTGCAAGGTTTGCAAGCGTGTCGAGCCCATCTGAAGCATCAATAGCTTCACCTTCTATCTTCGATTTGGGCTTTTTTGCTCCACCTGGACCTGCAATTCAGCAAAAGCTCCTTATTAATGTAACTCAACTGAGAAGCCAGCTATCCTCAAGTGTAATTGTAATGTAAGGGGGGTGTTTGGTTCTTTAGTTCGGAAATATTCGGATATTAATTAGGAGGACTAAACATGAGCTAATTATAAAACTAATTACACAGATGGAGGCTAATTCACGAGACGAATCTATTAAGCCTAATTAATCCATCATTAGCACATGTTTAGTGTAGCATCATATTGTCAAATTATGGACTAATTAGGCTTAATAGATTCGTCTCGCAAATTAGTCTCCATCTGTGCAATTGGTTTTATAATTAGTCTATGTTTAATACTCCTAATTAGTATCTAAACATTCGATGTGACAGGAATTTAGGAGGTCCTAAGGAACCAAACACCCCCTAATTTGCATCCTTAGAGCAGACATTAAATGCAGTTATAGTCCAATTGCTCGAGTAAATGAAACCTCCAACCTAGTAGACATTATGCAAAGAATAATGCGGGACATGTGCACTGTTAGAGTATATTAGGCAACTCCGGATATGGTTAGTTTAGGATTGATTGTAATCCTAGGATAGGAGAGGCTACTTGCCCTCCAAGCCATGTACTCCTATATAATCGGCCCATGAGGCTCAAGCAATACATCCCACGCATTATACAAAATATTACATGGACCATACCAGATTTTATAGGAATCAATTCTGCAAGCTCCTCCATACTTATTTCTTGTGCAGCTTCGCAAGAAGACCTGGAGACAAAAATAGTGGTGATTAATTGAAGAGCTAACATATAGTGATAAGCAAACCATACATAACCAGTCATAAAATAACAAATATCAGAACATACACCTAACTGCTCATTTCAATACCAACTGTGTATGATGTTTTCATGATGAAAAAATCCAATATTATTTGTAAAACCTTACTAGTTTTAAGTTATGTATTAAATAACGGCTATTTAATAGAAAGATCACGATAAACCTGGTAGAGTACAGATACAAATTATTTAGCACACCACCATATCTTCTAGAACAACACTTGAGAAAAAGGCTCGCTAGTTTCCACCCGGTGCTAAAAACAGTTTACCAGTTGGTCATATTTTAGTGTTCGATTTTGTTGGTGATATTTTTATTTTAAGCTTAGGTTTACTCATACATAGTAGCGATCAGCATTCTTCAGCATGCACTTTACATACAGATTTGCGTAGATCATTTTCCAAATAAACCGGAAAATGATTTTAGAAACCAAGGTACAATGAAAAATAGATCTAAATCGAACGACATGACGTATTCTTATGTGTAGAACACTGAACTTGTTGGTATCATATAGTTAGAGTAAACAAGAAAAAACCACACACCTTACCATTGCAATACAAAGGTGATAATTTAAAACTTATACAAGAAAATAAAGTGTCTTATAATTGAACATATCAGGTGTTCAGGTCAAATCACACCAGTGAATTATATTCTATGGATTACTGGAAACATTTGAACATGTATGTGGGCTAATTTTTGGCAACTTACTAATGACAAAAGAAATATGTGCTTATATATCAGTAGCCTTTTAATCATAGTTGCATCAAACCAGTAACATTCTATCTAGTACATGAGCAATTGAATCATGTACTACGTAGAGGCTGCAGGCATCATATACATCCTAGAAAATGTTCAAAGAATGATCACTTCTATGTAATGCCTCTTTTTATGAAGCTGCTATAAATTAAACAATGTCAAAGTTTGTCTAGTGATTCTTTGTCCAATGTTTTGCTACAGATTTTGATTCCACATACTTGGATCGATTACCCATTCCTTTAATAAGTTCTTATTACAACCAATATAGTATATATAAAGATCAGGCTGGCATTTGGGTTAAGGTTTGTTTCCAGGTAGGCCCACTTTGAAAGGAAAAGCTTCCACTGCAGGACCCATGGATGTAAATATGTTTTATCATTTTTCCATATGCCACAAAAAATAAAATGGGAAGAAATCATCTTAAAGAAACAACAAGTCACACTAACAAAAGATCACCTTTCTGAATCCCATTTATTGTCATTGCATGTCCATTTAGAGGGCATCAGGGCATCTGCTGGCAGTTTCCTCCATTTGGAACAATTCTCACATTGGGCCCATTGATGATTTGAACTGTTAAAACAATGATAAATTAGATGCAAGTGTGAAAGAGACTACTGTCCTGCTAAAAAAAAGCTTAAATTGCTGGGAGAATTACAGCTGAACTCAAAAGGATTTAAATTGCATTCTTCAGTGTCACTGATTAACTTCTTAACTCATACTCCCTCCGTCCCAAATTATAAGTCGTTTTGGCTTTTTTAGATTCATAGGTTTTGCTATGCACCTAGATATATATTATGTCTAGATGCATAGTAAAAGGTATGAATCTAGAAAACCCAAAACGACATAATTTGGCACGGAGGGAGTATGTCATAAGAACTGACAGCTAATATACATTTGAAGTTTGAACCGTTTAGTAAAAACACAACCAAACAGAGAGATAGCTTGATAACTTTGGTGAGCAAAACAGTTGGTATCAGCATGAGCGTTAACACAGCTAAGGTTATTGAAATCCATTTAATAAGATAAAATTAAAAAAAACACACGTAAAACTTCTGAGTTTGAGAAATGTTACCCTGATTGATCTGTTGCAAAATACGTCTTTCTTCCAAGTATCGGTGGCTCCTGAAATGCACAGGATTTCAATACAGAAACACGTGTCTTTTATTTTTGTCTATTAAGCAGTAAGAATAAACATCAGAACAAGTGTTGCATGCAAATATAATCCTTGAAAATAGATATTCTCAGAACAAGTTTCAATTTGAGAAGGCAATTTTCCAAGACAAATGTTGAAAGGAATGGCATACCTCATATTCCTCGAACTCATGGCCATCGACAATAACAATTGAGGGGGCCTTAGGAGGGGGACGGAGCAATTCTTGAGCTTCCTCCCATGTTATCTTCAACTCCATTGATTCCTCATTTTCCATCCGTAGTCGTTTATTCTTTGGAGTGAGATTAGTTGCTTTTCTCTTAACAGGCCCTGGGGAAGAACTAGCAGTTCCTGGCCCTTCCTTAGGTGCTGATACGTCCTTATCAATTTTAGAAGTAGCAGCTTGTTCCACAGGGCTAGAGCTTTTGGTTTCTGTGTTGACCTTGTTTTGTCGGGAAATTGCAGCATTTGGACTGGAATCTGGAGCAGAAACTTTACCATTTGCCTCTGAAGTTGCTGGGGCACCATTTGCAGGCTTTGTTGTTTGCTCCTGAGAAAAAAAAGACAATGAGTGAGGATGGTTTACTTTTAAAATTCTAAGATATAACCAACCATATTGTAGACTAAGTTTGATAAAGGAAAAATACACAACAAATTGTTTATATTCCTGACATAACTATTGCAATAGCTATCTCATTTCAGTTGACAAAAAAGGTCCCAGAATCAAAACCAGAACTTGAATCCTGAGAAATGGAATACAATAAAGATGTGCCATATCATCGAAAGTGCAGAGATTGGAGTGGTATGGACATTAAAATCGCATTTCATCAGTCACAAACAATTATTGACAGAACTGGAAGCATCTTACTTATCCATTTAAGTTACAGTAACTGCAATCAATGCACTAGCGGTTTAATCTTTTGAAAGCCTTTTTAATGCTGCAGCAACAACACATGTAATTAAATACTTCAATGTGCATACCTGTTCAGAAGACATATTAGTTGCCTTCCTGAATCCCATGATCAACTTCCCTTCTGGATCTATTCGGCTGAAGGTTACTACAGAAAAGTAGGATTTTAAGTTAAAACTAAAAAAATGATAACTGCAAGGATAATGAGAAATACATGAAATGATAAAGCACAACATAGTTTGGAAGACATAAAGTAAAAGCATTAGCATTGCAGCAAAAAGTCAGGTCAGGGTGTGTCAGGCAACATATTTAAGAAGTGCGGTGTGACTGGAATGCAATGGTAACTTAAATAAATATTGTCTCCATCGCATGAACATGAACAGTTTAGAGTAGTGTATCTGAATGGTGAGATGAGTCACAGTTATATCAGGATTTAAGATTCTTAATGTTTATTATGTACTGTAAACAGACACACTATACAGAAATAGGACTGTTCTGTTGTACAAGTAATTTATAGTTAGTATATCTAACTAATGTCAATAATCTTTGGTAGGGCTACTCCAATATCCATTTGTTTAAGAAAAGATACATACCTGTATCGCCTGCTTGTAACTGCATTGACTGAATACAAGGTGTGACACCCTCCAATACATACATCCTGCTATTATTATTAGGCCAGAAACGGAATTGAAATATCCATTCTTTACCACTGGCATCCTGAACCTTTAAAGGGAGCCCTTCAGCCTGAGAGATTGGAGGGAAGTACGCCTGTTCAAAATGATTTTCCTATTAGGGAACTTTTCTGAAATAAGGCAAGCACAAAAAGAAAATATATAACGGTCTAAGATTCTATGTACAAAATATGATCGTAGTCAAAGCAACAACTAGATAATCAAAAGTAAACTCTCAAGATAGTTCTCTTAAATAAGCCCTACTTTCTACAGATATTATGTAATTTAGTCATGCATCTATTAACAATTTATAAAATAGCCCAGGATAACTAACAAAGATGAATTTTCAACTCATACATTAACAAAACATCCTAATATGCACAACTAGTAAAAAAAAGATCATACAAATAAAACTAGTAACAGCAACAGCATTCCAATATGCACACCTAGTAAAAAAAAGATATCATGTTGACATACAAATTAAACTAGTAACAGCAACGAAGGCAATGTTGCATTCTCAATAGCATTAGGCCCTAAGATAGCATAATAACAGAGAATCTACACAACAAAAAAGTGGCAATCGAATCAACAACTCACCTCAGCACACTTCTTTGGCAAAACTAAACGACCAATGCGCCCAGCGTCACTAGCACTTAACATCTTTTCAAACAAAGGAGTAATGACAGAATTTGAACTGTGTGAAAGTTAAGGGAAAACTTAATAAGAGTTCAGAAAAATAACAATTCTACGGGAGTTGAGAATTTCAACTATAAAGAGGAATATCTTTCTGAAGGAATATTGCTCAATAACATAAGTAGAATACGTTGGATACTCGTTAGATAAGTGCTGTAGCTCTTGATCTGTTATTCTTGGCCAATAGCGAGGAAGTAACTGTGATCTCGCCTTTGCATCCATTCTGGGTCTTCCATTGCGCAATTGAGCTTGGAATTCACTATAACCAGTTACTGGGTGAGAATAGAATTGTTTCTGCAATGAGGACGAAGCCATTTGCGCTTGCTGCTGAGCAGGTGCAATTCTGATGTGGTCTTTCGGTCCATTCTGTGATGCAAAATTAGAAGCCAATCCAACTGAAAGGGATGGTGGATCATCCTTTAAAATAGATGGATGATGTGAATCATGCTTGAAGCCATCCACACCTGTAGAAGCATCTGGCAACGCCACTTTCCGGGAAGACAAAGAATCATTTTCTCCACCATGGTGACTAGGATCATGAAGATTATTTGGATGCGGTCCATCTCTGTGATAGAGGTTATAAGGGTATGCTGGATCCATATTGGTGGGCTGACCGTGCCCATTGGCATCTCTCTCCCTTATAATGTGGTTCATGCCAGCAGGAGTTGTTGGTCTGTCATGCATGTCATCAAATTTCCTTTCCTGGGCATGGATAAAAGTGCGCCCAGGAAGTAATTTTTCGCTACCACTAGGCCTATCAAACTCAAAAGCAAGACGCTGCTGCAAGTCCGATTGTATACTGGACACACTCCAAAGATTAGTCTGTCGCCACTGACTTGAAATTTGCCCAGCAGGAGGTCTCCAGCTTTTTACAGGAATGTCTTTTCTGTCAGCTACATTTTGAGAATTATGCATTGGGGACGCCCATACCGGACTTGGTGGTGCCTACAAAGCACAAGGGCCAATTGTGGTCAACAATGGATCGAAACATGAACTAAATTCGAAGAGAACATCTGAACTGCAAACTCCTACTATTTAGTTAACATAATAAATGGAACTATGGAAGCCTCTTCAATATGAAAATAGACATCCTCCATGTAAATAGCTTTCAACTTCAGTAAATGACATTAGCAATAAATAAGTGAAACATCCTTGATATAACTACATAAGTTAATTGATGATATTAGCAATATAGCATCCACCTAATTAATGCTGCCAATCAAATAGCATAATTAGAACACAAGTGGCAAACAGACCACTGAAATGCACTCCTTCAAGAGATTTCTGCCTACTAATGGATGCAACATGCTGAAATCTCACAAACTTAAAAAGCAGCAAACAGTCATCGATATAAGTGGCTCATGATGCATGCACTTAGCACCCCCCCATCTAATCACCCCCAATAATAGCAAATCCTCTGTGACAATCAAAATTTCCACAACATACATACCATGGCAGTACGGGTGTTCCGAGCACACTTGGCACAGTCAACCCCGCCAGCGTCACGGAGCTGATACTTGTGGATGGACACGATGCAGCCGCAATGCACCCTCTGCTCAATCAGAACACAAACGCACACGAACCGATCACTCATCAGGTAAAAGAAGCATGGACGGCCACCAAGAGGGAATAATCAGCATGCAAGAGCACGTACCCTCCCGCAGGATTCGCAGTTCCTCCAGCCCCCCTCATCGGAATGGAACGTCTCGCAGTATATCCCCTGTTCAAACTGCGAACTGGCCACACAAAACAGAGAACAGAGAGCAGCAGTAAGCCACACATGCATGCATGCATCAGGAATTAGGAGTCGCACGCAAGTCAAAGCACCCAAAAAAAACCACACCAACTTTACACAAAACCCCCGCGTATCCCGCGAAATCGCAACGACGTGGCGATCACTCCACGTAGATCCGGTGGGCGCCATGGGCGAATCCGCCCCCGACGGAGCGAGCTTCCCCCGCGCGATTCGAGCACGCGGGACGCCTCGCCGACGGCGCGATTGGGCGGGGAGCGAGGGTGAGAGGCAGAGGAAGGTGGTTAAGGGGGGAACGGCACGTACTAGCATCTCCCGCAGAGGTCGGCGTATATGGAGAAGGGCGGGCCCGAGCGGACCTTCCACCCGCGGCGGCCGAAGGAGTTGGGGTCGGGGTCCTTGCAGTAGGAGTTCCAGCAGATCGGGCCCCGGTACAGCGGCGGCTGCGGGCCCAGATTCAGGAGCTGCGCCGGCGTCGGCGTCGGCGGGCCGGAAACAGGCCCCGCCGGCTGCGGCTGCTGCTGTGGCGGCGGCGGCGGTTTGGGCTGGATAGGGGGCGGCTGCACCGAGATGGGGGTCGCGGTGACCCCCGCGGGTGCGGCCGGCGGCGGCGGAGGCGGAGGCGGCTGCGCCGGCGGCGCCTGCTGCGGCGCCGGCGCCGACATGGGCGCGCCGAACCCTAAAGCCGGCGGCCGCGCGGCGAGGCGAGGCGAGGCGAGGCGGGGGGGGTTTTGGGAGGGGGCGTGGGAATCGTGGGGGCGGAAGGAATAAGACGAGGAGGAGGGGCGGAGACGAGACGAGGCAGGGGAAGACGGGGAGGGAGGTGAGGGGAAGGCTTTTAAAGCGAGGCCCAGAAAAGCAGCAGCAGCAGTAGTACCGGCGTTCGGACTGCCTCTGCTACGTGTACACCGGCTTTGCCTCGGTCTCACCTCCCAAACCCACTGCCAGCGCTGTAGCACTAGTGTTTTCTTCTCATTTTATTACGGTTTATCGCTAACCCGTACGTAATCGTCTACGTGACGACCGATTCCTTCTTCTTCACCGAAACGGACGTACTAGTTTGCAAGCTCTGTACGATTCGTTGTTCACCACAAACAACTCGCAAGTGATTTGCTTGGGTCACCGTAGCGACTTGCATATTCTTGTACGTCCGGCGGAAATTCATGCATGCATGGATGGAAATTTTATCCCCTCCTCAATAAAGGAGAGAAAAAAACAGAGCCGATAATGCCAGAAACAAAAAAGGGTGAAATTGTTGACTACGCCCCCTGAGACTCGTCAATTAGCAACTCTTCTATTCAATCCCCTCCCCCTTCCCCTGCAAAGTCAAACGGAGGAAAACGTGCTCGACCCACCCATGCACGTTCAATCCCAAGCCCCTCCTGCATGAGGCCGTAAAATAAACTAGCGAAAATGACAACCGGCGTTGTATACTCTCAATGCAACCCGCATCTATCTACCTGCAATGTACCACTGGCATTGTTAGGGGGGAGGAAATTGTTTTATGGTCGCTGATCGACGTAGTACTGCCGAGTGAATATAAATCAATACTTCCACACAACAACAATCATGCAGGGGACGTACGGGGTTACGTACGCGCGCTAGCTTACAAGGCAATAATGGAGTTCTTTTACGCCCCCGAACCGGGGCTCGGACGAACGGACCAATCGATGCGAGGCATGGCGTGGTGCGCGTAGCCGTGTAGTTAAGTTGTAGGAAGGGTAAGTTTTAAAAAAAAATAAGTTGTAGGAAGGGCGCAGCGTCGAATGGGGCAACAGCCAACAGGGCAGGAGGCCGGCCGGCCGGACGGCATGGAAGCGCGCCGGCGCGCGGCGCGATCACCTCACCGGGCACCCACCCACCCCCGTCGTGCCCCGCGCGGGGACGGGCTCGTGCTCTCCTCGCTCCGGCTCCGGCTCGGTGCCGTGCCCGGGGGAAAAATGCTTTTGCGCGAGAGGGAAAAAGGAACGACGGCGGCCACGTCGTGCGGTCCTCGTCGCGGCGCGCGCTCGTCGTCCGTCAAAGGCCACCTGGCCACGGGGGCTCGGCTCGGTGCGGACGCCCGCGTCCGCGTAGCCTGTAACCCCGAGGACGCGCCGCGCCCGGCCGGCCTCCGTTCATCCATCCTTCCTTCACCCCATCCTCACGTCCCAACGAAACCAAGCGTGGTGGTGGTTCGCGACGAAACCCCTTGTTTATTTCCGCCTGCAGGGCTTGCTGCTCGGGCTAGTGGCGGGGCCCGTGGGGCTAGCAGTACTCTACTCTACTAGACCACGTGTCGTGCTTTGAGATCGGTGCGCGGGCGAGACGAGACCCCGAGACCGAGACGTACGTCGCGATCGCCCGCCAGACGCACAGG
This sequence comes from Setaria italica, assembly GCF_000263155.2. Lineage (NCBI taxonomy): Eukaryota > Viridiplantae > Streptophyta > Magnoliopsida > Poales > Poaceae > Setaria > Setaria italica. The sequence continues at coordinate 43,314,936 of NC_028451.1, read as the reverse complement.
ACGCGCGCCGGGTGTACGTACGCTGTACGCCGGGGGTAGTTGGTTGGGTTGGGGTGGGGTGGGAACCACCTGTCCGAGGGGGCGCGCATCGCATGCTGGACGCGGGCACGCGGTCGACCCGAGATACATGGATACTGTGCGTCCAGATCGATCCGACGTACGGTACGGCGTGCCCGTGTACGTGTACAGTTGCGTCTCATCGTGCCGTTTTCCAGTTGTGGGGACGAAGAATGCGATTGGACGACAAATGGTCCATGTGTTCGTGCGTGCGCTAGTACTCTCGATGACAAATACAACGCGAGACCCAGGTCCTTTCGGTGGAGGTTTATTTCGTGGATGTGGTTTTTTTTTTTAAAAGGTGGTTTTACGATGTGGCGTGTCACAGAACATGTATGGGCACTGACCTGGTAGCTAACATCATGGGCCTGCGAGCCGTCTTAGGGCGGAAGCCGTGTAACGTCTAGAAGCAACGCTGAGTCCAGAGGGGACATCATCGAACAATACAAACCCTAACTACTATTTCCCATCTTCCTCCTCCATCTGAGGTGGCGCCGCCGTTCTTTCTGCTGTTCATGACGCCGGCGAACCTTCTACCTATCCAGAGCTGGGAAAGAGCATCCTGGCGGCCTCCACTCATCCACCAGCCAGCCCACCAAATCCGAACTCTAGCACGCCGGAAAAAGTCGACGACTCTAACATCAAGGATGGTCACGGCGGAGGAGAAACTTGATCTCCTCATCGGAGAAGTGAAGGCACTTCAGGTGAGTCAAATGGAGCTGACGACGACAATGAATGCCATCAGCACATGGAGCGACAACGTAGATAAGTTCTCAACGGAGCTTAGTATACATCGCGTATGTTGGCGTTGGAGGCAGCCACATTTGCTGCTCCGCACCAGTCCCGAAGTGCGAGGAAGAGGGGCGCGCCAACGGCCACCGCATCGCACAACATAACCAGGGTGGGGATGTGGAGTCTGTGACTACCCATCACACCCTGGTCAAGGGTGCAGATGTTGATTTACCCGAGTCCAGTGTTAAGAGAAATAATATCCTCCACCATCAGCATGATCCCAGAGAGTATAAACTTCCTAAGCTTGATTTCCGTAGATTTGATGGTGAGCACCCTAGAATTTGGAGAGACAAGTGTGAAAAATACTTTACCATGTTTAATGTCCCTGTGCATGTTTGGGTTCCCTTTGCACTGATGAACTTCTCTAGTAATGCTGCCTTTTGGCTTCACAAATATGAAGCGCAACATTCAATTGGCAGCTGACCTGAATTGTGTGTGGTTGTAGAATAGAAGTTTGGGTAGGAGCTATATCAAAATTACATGAGAGATATGTTATCGATTAGGTAAACTAGTGATGTTCTTGAATATACTGGTAGGTTTGATCAGGATAAACATACGGTGTTACTTCACAATAGCAACATTGGTGAAGTTTTGTTTGTGCAAAAGTTCCTTGATAGGTTAAAGTACAACATCAGTAATGATATTACACTGCACAAGCCTAGAATAGTTGATGTTGTGCTTTCTCTCGCATTAATGCAAGAGGACTTGTTGGAGGCTTCCACAAGAAGGTTTTCTCAAAGGCTAAGAGAAAACAGATACACCAATAAGTCTGCAAATATAACAACTAAATCACCATCCCCAAACCCTGGCATATTGGGATCACCGCTAGTAAATGAGAAGATTCCTACCAAGCCTAAATGGGATGAGAAGCTCTCTGCTCTAAGATCTACTAGAAGAGCAAAAGGGTCGTGCATGAAGTTTGGAGAACCTTACAACCCTCATCACAGGTGCCCCAAGCAAGTACCTCTCCATGTCCTGAAAGAATTGTTGGAACTTTTTCACTTAGACCCATCTGGTGAAGTGGCAAATGACAATGGCAGCCAAGACAGTGATGAAGAACTACTGTCATTATCCTATTGTGCTGCAGTAGGCATTCAGGGCAAGAAGACTATGAGACTCCAGGGGACTATCCAAAACTAAGACATTCTTATTCTGATAGATTTTGAGAGTTCTGGGACATTCATTAGCAGCAAAGTTGTGCAACAATTGAGTCTTCCAACTTCACCATCACCTCTGATACAAGTGGCACTTGCTGATGGAGGAAAATTATCGTCTGATAGAATTGTGGAGAATTTACAATGGTGGACACAAGGATATTCCTTCACCATCACAGCTAAGGTGTTGACTTTGGGATATTATGATATGATACTTGGCATGGACTGCCTAGAGCAATTCAGCCCTATGTGGGTTCACTGGAAGCGCAAGAGAATGAGATTCACTTATCAGGGATCAGGAGTGAAAGACTGCACTTCTAAATGTCTTCCTATGCAAAGAAAGAAGTTGCAGGGGCTGATCAAAAAAGGAGGTGTGGCTCAGTTAGTGCAACTATTAAAGACATCACATGAGACCGAAGCATCTCAGGTAGTTCCTGATAAAATCCAAGAACTGGTCGATCAACATGGACAACTGTTCCAGGAACCGAAATCGCTGCCACCTCAACGACCTTTTGATCACACAATATCCATGTTAGAAGGAGTTAAACCCGTCAACGTTAAGCCTTATCATTACAACCCCACACAGAAGGATGAAATAGAAAGGTAGGTTAAGAAAATATTGTTGAATGGAATGATTTAGCCTAGCTCTAGTCCCTTTGCTAGTCCGGTGTTGTTGGTGAAGAAGAAAGACGGAAGTTGGAGATTCTGTCTAAACTATCGACATCTAAATGCTATAACAGTGAAGAACAAGTATCCACTTCCTATAATGGATGAGCTTCTGAATGAGTTACATGGAGCTCAATGGTTCCCCTGGACATGAAATCAGGGTACCATCAAATTCGAGTCAAACCTGAAGATGAATACAACACGGCCTTCAAAACACACAATGGTCATTGGGAATTCAAAGCATGCCATTAGGCCTCACAAATGCACCAACAATATTTCAAGTGGCTATGAACCTCATCTTTGAGCCATTATTTCATAAATGTGTGCTGATCTTTATGGATGACATTCTAGTCTACAGTTCAACCTTGGCAGAACACAAGCAACACCTTCAGTCAGTGTTTGCATTACTCCAAGAAAACAACTTGTTGCTCAAATAGTCCAAATGCTCATTTGCTCATAAGCAATTGGAATATCTTGGTCATATTATTAGTGCACAAGGAGTAGCAACAGCACCTGACAAAATCCAAGCAGTCCAGAACTAGAATACTCCTACAGATACAAAACAACTGAGATCATTTCTGGATTTGGTTGGGTATTACAGGAAGTTCATCAAAAATTATGGCATCATCAGTAGACTCCTGACTGATACTCTAAAGAAGAACACACCATTCAAATGGACACCTTAGCTGCAAATGTTTTGAGGCCCTAAAACAGGCATTGATCACTGCTCATGTTTTAAGCCTATCCAACTTTGCCAAGGAATTCATAGTAGAAACAGATGCTTGTGATAAGGGCATTGGTGCTGTATTAATGCAACAAGGTCACCCTATAGCATATCTCAACAAGTCCTTAAGCAAGAAATCTCAAGCCTTATCAACATATGAGAAGGAATGTTTGGTCATCATTCTGACTATAGATAAGTGGAAGCCTTACATCCAACATCAACCCTTCACAATTGCTACGGATCAAAGAAGCTTGATACATTTGGGGGAGCAGAAATTGACTGATGGAGTTCAGCACAAAGCTTTTGTTAAGCTGCTTGGCCTGCAATATAAAATGGTCTACAAGAAGGGGATGGAGAATAAAGTAGCTGATGCTTTATCCAGAAAAGTAACACATGATGAAGTCTATGCTATTTCAGTAAGCAAGCCTAAATGGTTGGAGATCATCACTGAAGGCTACCAGAGAGACGAACAAACAAAACAATTGTTGATTGAACTCAATGTGTCAAGGTCAAATGATAAAGGCTTTTCACTAGTTGATGGCCTAATCAAGTACAAAGGGCAAGTTTGGCTGGGCAATCGTACTGAAGCACATCAGGCTATATTTGCTGCTCTGCATGATAATGGTTTGGGAAGTTACAGTGGAATTTCAGCAACATATAGTAAAATCAAAGCACTCTTTGCATGGCCCAAGATGAAGCAGGATGTATCAACATATATTGCCAAATTTCAGGTATGTCAACAGGCCAAACCTGAACACTCTAAGTTACCAGGACTCCTACAGCCCTTACCAGTACCTAATCAGGTATGGCAAATAGTTAGCCTGGATTTCATTAAAGGTCTACCCATATCCAAACAATATGATACTATCCTTGTTGTTATTGACAAATTCACCAAGTATGGACACTTCATTCCCTTGACACATCCATACTCGGCCTTATCTATTGCACAACTATACCTCAACCATGTCTACAAACTTCATGGCTTGCCACAAATGATAATTTCTAAAAGAGACCGAGTGTTCACCAGCGCCTTATGGCAAGAACGCTTTCGTTTATCTGAAACCACATTGAATATGAGTTCTTCCTAACACCCTCAAACAGACAGCCAAACAGAGCGTCTTAACCAATGCTTTGATACATACCTTAGATGCATGGTCATTTCTTGCCCAACGAAGTGGTCTCAATGGTTAGCTCTTGCTGAGTACTGGTACAATACAATAACTTACTCTGCCCATGGCAAAAACCCCTTTTCAAATACTATATTGTCATCCTCCACGCCACTTTGACTTCTCTGATACATCTCAATGCACTGTTCTGGATTTGGAACAATGGCTCCAGGAAAGAGAGGATATGTCAGCCTTGATTAAACACAATTTGCTTTGAGCACAACAACGAATGAAGTATCAAGCAGACAAGCATAGACAAGAGTGTTAGTTTGCAATTGGGGATTGGATCTATCTGAATTTCCAGCCATATGCACATCACTCTGTGGCTAAAAGATTTAGTCAAAAATTGAGTTTTAAGTTTTTTGACCCTACCTGATCATTCAAAAGGTAGGAGCAGTGGCTTACAAATTACAACTACTAGCTTCTAACCAAATCCCTGAGTGATTCATGCTAAAGAAAGCACTACCTTCAAAAACTGCAGTAAGTCTTGATATTGATTTGAACTGTATTTCTACCACAACTAGCTCTGATCCAGTATAGGCGATCCAACAAAGGCTTCAGAAGGTCGGCAACAAGTTGGTTCCATTTGGGCGTGTGCAATGGGAATAACTACCTGCAGGTTGGACAACCTGGGAGAATCTCAACAACCTGAAGCTCCAGTTTCCAGGTTTGAAAATCAGTGGGTGATGATGCAATACAATATGTGGGTTGTTTAGCAAGAAAACTCGACGACGAGTTTGTGCTTAAGGAGCGGGAAATGTCACAGAACGTGTATGGGCCAGTGGCCTGGTAGTTAACATTATGGGCTTGCGAGCCATCTTGGGCCCGAAGCCCGTGCAACGCTCGGGTGGGCTAATGTAAGCAACGCTGAGTCCAGTGAGGGGACATCATCGAACAATACAAACCCTAACTACTATTCCCTGTCTTCCTCCTCCGTCCGAGGCGTCGCCGCCATTCTCTCTGCTGTGCGTGACGCTAGCGAACCTTCTACCTATCCAGGACCGTGACATGACGCTACATAAATGGGGTATTTAAAATTATGTAGCGGAAGACATAGTGTATTTAAAAATATGCTAGTAAGCTGATGGTATTCGTAAGACATGCAAAATTGTGTGAAGGAAGTCATGGGTGTTGCAGTGTGTTTCTTTCATGGGTTTTGGTGGGTTTTTTTATGTGGTTAGTAATATTCATACACCTAAAATTTTGTAACAAAAGGTATGTGTTTGTAGTGTTTTTCTGTGTACGCGGTCCGCAGTCGACGATATTCGTATGACATCTAAAATTGTGTAACGAAAGATATAGCTGGTATTTAAGAATGTGCCGGTAGTGTTTTTGTGTACCGCGATATTCATGATATACCTAAAATGTGTGACAAGAAAGACATAACTGGTATTTAAGAATCTGCTAGTAATTCTTATATGTACCTAGTTCGTGATAGTAGTGGGCAGAATTAATATGATATCTAAAACTATATGACCAAGAGATATGAGTGGTATTTAAGAATATGCAAGCAACCCTTATGTGTACCTAGTGTATGAAAAGTATTAGATATACTATCGTATCTATCAACCATTGCTATGCATCATTTAGTAACTGAACCGGGAAATATGTGCCATGGAGTAACTGATCTGGGAAAATTATCATTTAGCAACTGAAATTAGCAACTGAAGAGACATCATGTCTTTTAATAAATTAGTAATAACCGACTCGATCCAGATGTAAAAGTAGCAAAAGTGATCTTTCGCATTGAAACATATCCATTTAGAATAGATGCGTTCAAGTGTTCTTCACTAAATGGAGAACTCAAAAACAATGGTCAACCTACATATACTCGTTTTCTTTTAGAAGATGAAATTTACTTATGTTCATGCTTTGGTACTCTAGCTGAGCATGCATGGAGCGCGAGGTTCGGGTCCCTTCTTGTCAGTTTTCTCGAGTATATTTTTCCATAATTGCATCACATGGTTTGCGCGGTTAAATAATACAAATAATCTATATAATTCATATAAATAAAACAATCTCCTCTAGTCCCGCTAGGCCTTTAATTAGCAGGCTCGTTTAACCACTTTCCACATAAACGATCTGAATTACTGTGGTCGTAAAGTAAAATCTAATAGATTATTCTACCAGTAGCAACTAGCAACTACTAGCTAGTAGTCGCGTCAAATGACCACAACGGGGTAGATTAGTTAGGCCAGCCTCAGCGGACAATTTCATTGTACAGTTATTAAGACTTAAAACTTGATAACTGTATTGAGTGTCATGGAGATAAAACTCCTCTTTCTTCTGATAAAATTTACCCTTGCCAAGTCAGCAATTTTGCTGATGTAGCATCAATTTTGCTGATGTAGCATCAAATTTAACGTCATGAAACCCCTGCTGCAGAATTGGCTTACCGGCATGGCGCATGCATGAGTGCATCCACGCGATCAAGCTAGAATATCCGTAGCAAAATTAATCGCCGCAGGCAAAGCTAATCGATTAATTAATTAATAACATATTACACTAGATTATATTATATTATTAGGGGAGTTCGTGCGTGCAACCAACTCCCGCTCCCGTCAGCTGATGCGCGCGTCCATTATTCTTTACCGAAAGAAATGCTAGCTTGTTTACTTGTCACCATCAGATATGCCAAAAGGAATCATGAAATAAAGCTGAGTAGACGTAGCTGTTAAATGGGAGTGAAGAAAAAAAGAAAGAGGAAGAAACGAAATCGATAAACAAGAGGAGAGTGCCGTGCCTGTGCGCGGATCGGTGCATGCATGGCCCGCAAAAGACGCATGCATGCGTGTGCGCGAGAGGAGAGCCACTGGATGCTCGGTGGCCGGAGTCTCTGTTGCCATCTCTATTGCAAGTGGCTTGGCTCTGCTGCCTGACAGGAATTGGTTTCCTTTTTCTTTTCTTTCCTTCTCTTTTTTTGAGAAATTCTTTTCTTTTCTTTTTATTTTTGTTGTTCTGGAATCTGGGGCAGCCAGGGCGGAGGCTCGACCGCTCAACAGCTCAAGCACCAGCTGCATGCTACCAGTGTGCCACCGACTTGTGACTACTGTATCTCCACAATTTATTGAGCAGACAAATACGAAAAACCTTTTCATATTGCACCCATGCGGCCATGCCGCGGACGGCGACAGAGCTTTACTAGGGCCAAATACTCGCACACAGTCACATTTAAAAAAGTATCGGTATTCAATCTAATTTGTTAAATAATTGGTTTGAAAACTGGTCGGGGAGGTTGCATGATTCATGTCCGTCGGGCGTCGGCCCCTCTGATCTTGGATAAGCTTCGCCACACAGTGCCTGCGGAATCGGATCCAACACACATGATCTAATTTAATTCTAGTCTATCTTCTGATTTACACGACTATTCAATTTCAATCAGTAGCACGCGTACAACCTGCCGTGCGTGCCAACCCCTTTTATACATGCAAAAGAGAAATAATGAAAATTGTTCCAGATGTAATGTCACGGTGGCCTTCTCCGCAGCATGCAACGGTAACGTACAAATAAAAGAGGCCACGTTTGGGTGTGCATGATAGAACAGAAACTGATGGGTCGACCAGCTGGACAAGCAATCGATGGGGCTCGATCGCATCGGCATCCATCGAGTAGCCGGCCGGCCACCTATCATCATCGGTCGCGGTCCCGGTCTCAGTCCCAGAGCAGAGGATCAGTGGCACAGGAAGAGACAGGGGAGCCCTTGCTCATGGCTCATGCATGGTGCATGCATGTCACGCACCCTCCCCCCCGCTTTTAAAACGAGGCATGCATGCATGCATGCATGTGCCACCTGCCATGTGCTAGCTTAGCTAGCTCGTACCGTGCATGCAAAGCTTGCAATGCATTATGCATAGTCTATTTATGCGTGCCAACTACTACGAGCGCTCGCCATGCATGCCGCTCCCCGCCAACGAGCACAAGCAAAAGCCGCCCCGATATCCGGTTTATTTCTTGCGTGCGGGCGGCGATGTGCGCGTCGAAAAATACTTTCTGCGACGAACTATGTTTTCTTTAGATAAAGGAAACCGGCCTCAACACTTAAATGTGTGTGCAATCAATCCGTTTTCTTGTCCTGTTAAGAGCTTCGGTTAATTCTCTCTGTTCCCTTTGGGACTGAACGTCTGAACCTGACATTAATTAGCATGATGAGCCGGCCAGTTCTAGTACTGAAGTCTGCCGACAGAATCACAATCAGAACCGAACCATCCGAAGAACCCATGCCTCCGCTCTCATCCGTTGCTTGCGGCCGGGCGACTCGCGCCCAGGGAAAAGATTATTCTCATCCCAGCCTCGCAGGGGGCACGCAAACGCAAACGCGGGTACGCGACAATAATGCCGCCCCCGCATGCACGTTGCCGCAACGCAAGGCCACCACACCCACTGCGTCAATCAAGGGTAGGGTTGGGGGGCCTTTTCTTTCTTTACGACCGAGATCAGGCCCCCGCGTCCGGCATCCCACCCCGCTGACCCGCGTGATGCCAAACCCTCTCCTCCCATCTGTTCCCGTATGCGAAAAGCCACGTTCGCCATGGCGCTGCGACCTGGCACGGCAAATCCTCCGCGTGCCTCTCACTGACCCTCTCACGTGCCCGCTGCTGCAGTGCAGAAAAGCTCGAGCAGCAGCAGCAGCCTCGCCTTCCCGGAAGAGTGTGAAAGCCAAGTCTCTTCTTTGACAAGGCTCACTCTCAAAGTGCATTTGCATTGAGGCCCGTCTCGGACCTTGTAATTTTCACGGTGGATTTAACACCAGCTTTGCAGGAAACAGAAAAGAATGTGCTGGCCTTGGTGTGGTAGCATCCAGAACTGGTATTGCAAGCTTCCCATTTCTCAAAGTAACGGTAAAGCAGTAACTGTGGCAACAAAGAATCTCGACGGACAGACATCTCGCTCCTTGGGTCATCCATTGGCTCTTGCAATATTGTGGTGTGAGAGTATTTACATGTATGTAACAAACGATTACAGACAGAGAAAATGACGGGGCTAATGAAGTGGAAATCACTATATGGTGAACAAGAACACGAAGAACCGTGTCATCTCGATCGCGGGGAGAAGATGGTGGCCAGCCCCCGGTCCACAGTCAGCTGGATGGGCGGGCCGTACGCCATCAGGTGCTCCGGCTCACCGCCGCCGCGGGACCCGTCTCCCCGCGCGATCACCTCCCCGTCCGAGTCGATGATGCCGCCCTTGTTGCTGCTGCCCACCCGCAGGCCCGGCTCGATCTGGATCGCCTTAACCTTGAAGTACTCCACGTACGGCGAGTTCACGTACGCGCCGTCCTTCATCTGGAACATGAGCCCAAGCACGTCCCACCGCGGGCAGTCCCTGATTATAGCTGCGTCCAGGTACCCATCCGCAAACTGCCAAAGGCGATAAACAAGAATCAATAGCTGGATGGAGCAAAGGGAAACCCGAAGGAAAATTTCTAACTCGATCATCAGTTCATGACCCCTCAACGTAAGGATGAGCAAATCAAAATGGAGAGAGATTGACCTCTGCTTTTGGTGCTGCCATTGCATCTTCACTGGCGAAAGGAACGTTGCCGAGCCAAACCGAAACGAATGGACCGCTCAGCGATCTCCATTCGAGATCAGCTCCTTCGATCGATGGGCCCGGATAACCACTCGTTTCACCATTTCTGTCATCTGCTTTGTCTTCTTGGCTACCAGTGCTAACCCCGTTCTGTTTACAGCTGGTAGCAGTTTGCTCCACGGGCTCACCGACTTCTTCGTATCCTGGTGCGGGAACGAAGAGGACACGCCCATTGTACCGTCGCAGGTTCATCACGCGGAGAAGGAACTGAAATGAAGTTTTATTGCACATGGCAGAGCACACTGTGAGCTTTTACAAATCCAAAAGATCCTGCCAAAGACAACTACCTTCTAAAGCTGGAAGCCTGGAACTTCAGACTAAGTGGTGAAGTAAGAGATGCATCTGTCAGTATGCCATCAGAATAGTGCAACTCTAGCCAGTAAGGGCATCTAATTTTGGAAGCACCTCTATGTGCCATGCACTGATGTGGGGATGAAAGTAGTCCATTACGAAAAAAAAAGAGAGGAGGGCGTTACAAGTTACATATGGATGCAAACAAAATTAAGCGCTTAATATAAGCTTTTAGGGTAGAAGGCATACATAAAATTCAAGGCGAGCGCTTCCCATCCACCTGTACTTCTCTGATTCAATATCAACATCAGCTACCAGACCTGCAGTTCATTGATTATTTTCAGGCTTGAATTAATATTTTAATATTTTATTTTTATTGCTAAAGGCGAGAAAGTGACAGTAATATCTGAGGAGGTGAGCTGTGTTATCAACTGCGGTTTGGAGAGAGTTAAAATCAAGCTAAAACATACCCCATGTAAGCATCAGGACACTAAAGAACCTTGTCTTTCCCTGCACAACAGAAGTAACATCAAGTGCACGTTTGTGGCCTGTGTAAAAGAAAGGAGCTGCATCAGCAATGTCCAAACACATCAAAGGGGGAGGAGATTCTGAAGATAGATGGCGTGGCTTCTCAGATGAAAACTCAAAAAAATTGAGGACAAAAAGACTGACCTCTGATTATGGCAAACACGGCATTTGGTATGGAGAATGGTTCGCCAGCAGCATGCAATAGAGATTGTGCCATTCCATTTCCGGTACCTGTTGCACATGTAGTGTGTGAAAAGTGTGCTCAGAGAACTAATGATAATAAAGTGCCAAATGCTACAATCTGAACCAAAAACAATCTTGAAAAGGTTACAAGCTACAAGAAATCTTTATCAAACTTTTTTTTTGTAATGATTGCAGATGGAAATGAACCTATGACACAGTACTGGTTACTAATGTGCATCATTACGTCAATGTGACAAGGGAGCTGTTATGAAACTTACCTGCTGGGATGATCCCAAGTGGCACTTTAATTGCTGTTTCCCAGTCCTCCCTTTGCAGGAAACCATTAACAACCTAAACACAAAATAAAATAACAATAAGCAACAGTGCCAAAATACGACAAGGAGGCAAATAGAATCAACAATGCTCAAAGCATCTGAAAACATACGATTTTTCAGAGTGTAAAAATTTGCATATAATTTATTTTGCTAACCTCTACCATAACACCATCTCCACTGACACAAATGATCCCATCATATTTCCTAATATCCAGTGAATGTGCAATCTCTTGAGCATGAAGGCGATGCTTGGTTTCTATACATGGTTCACAATTTGAAATTAGATGGCATCACAATTATCATTCTAAAAATATGATAAATAAACATAGACCACAAACCTTGCATCGTATAAAGAATGCCAGCAGCTTCAAGGAGAGGTCGGACTTCATTCTGGAAAATACTCCGACCACTTCTCTTTCCACCATAAGGGTTCACTATAATGAACAGTCTCTTTGGACGGCCTGAAGGAGGAATAGTTAAGAGCTTAAGAGTTTATTAATATGCAGAACTAGTGTTCGAATTGCTTTGTTAATCTACAACGCTTTTCCGTCGGAGTGTAGAGAAACATTAACTAATACTCCCTCCGTTCCAAAATGTAGGTCATTTTGGATTTTCTAGATGCATAGATTTTGCTATGCACCTAACTATAGGGTTATGTTTAGATGCATAGCAAAATCTATATACCTAGAAAATCCAAAACGACCTATATTTTGAAACGGAGGGAGTACCAACTAGAAATATGAAACACTTGGATCAACACTATCAAATCATAAAAAACTGACCAGAAAAAGAGTCAGCTCAGATATTTTTCGTAGATAGCAAACGCAACACTCAAGGCTTACGTTAAATGGCAACAGTGACACTGAGAGGAACATTTGACCAATTCTGACAAAAGAAAGATTGATCTACAAGGGAGGTACACATAACATTAGTACTAAAACGGTATCACCGCTGCATTGCACAACATGAACAGGCATCAGATTCAGACTGTAAGCTCGGGATATAATAACAGTATCATCTTTGCATTCCAAGCTTTGTGCACCATCAGCAACATGCACATTTGATCCCAACCATGGAAATTGAACAGACCAGAGTATCAGACACAGAAGAAGAATCCATGGACAAGTTCAAAGTTCAAACTCTTTGGGGTTCATTGGCACGCTGCATACTACCGCTACATTTGTGCATTTGACGCTTTGACCAGAGCATGCCCACAAGAAGAGTCACCAACTGCACACTGCACGCATACCAAGAAAGATTTGGAGCCAGGGCTGTGTACGCCTACGACCATTACAATCTGAACGATTTAATTCAACCTATAATTGATTAATCGAATCAAAACGACTGGATATGCTCTGCTGGTATTGTGTGTTCGGTAGTGCTGGCTGCAGCAGCTGCATACAGCAATCGAACAGCCGCTACAGCACCTGTGTTGACAAAGGAGGCTGCAGCACCTGCTCGCTAGGCTGCTACGGCAGCTGCTTGTGCCAGCAGCCGAACGACTGGCTGCCAGCCGCAGCTGCAGCTGCAGCCACAGCGGCTGATAAGCATATTTTTTCCCCCTCCCAGCTATACAATCGAGTCAACGAATTCCAGAAGTCCGCGACGCAACAACCGCGACGACCGCCGACCCGATCAAGAGCCAAGCCGGCCCCCAACACTCCAACCACGCGATTGAATTAAAAAAAAATCAACCGTGAGCAACTCGATCGCGCCACTATCACGAGTCAAACGCTACCCGCAAGGTGCAGGGGAATCGAAATTATCGAATTGCAACTAGGAGAGTAGCAGAGGGTGCTGAATTACCGAGCGAGGCGAGGCGATCCCTGATGGCGTGCCCCCAACGCGCCGCGGCGTCCTCGCTTTCCATCTCCAGCACCACCTCCCCTCCTCCTCCCCCTTTGCCCCCGCCGCCGCAGGCCACCGCGGAGGGCCGCTCCCCGTCTCCGCCGCCGCTCGCGGCAAAGGTTGCGACCCTGAGCTTCCTCCCCTCGACCCGGCACCCAAGCACCTCCGACTCCAGCTCAAGCCGCCGCTCCTGCCCCTCTCCGCCGCCGCCGCCGGCGGCGGCTGGGCGCCAGGCCAGCTCGCCGCCCGAGAGCGTGGCCTCCGCCGCAGCGCCGTTGATCCGTGCGGGCTCCGTCAGGGCCTCGGCCTGGGGCTGGGGATCGGCCATGGGATGATGAGGCGGGGCGGAGGCAGGAGCTTGTAGCTTGCTGGGAAGTATCGATGGGGGTTGCAAGCGAAGCGAAGCGAAAGGCCGCGGAGGTTTGGGAGTTTGGGAGGGGAGGAAGAGGGTGACGTGGTGGGGCGGTTAATATATTGGCGTTGGCGCCTTTCGGGCGGTGGGGTCCGCATGTATGTGTATGTGTGTATGTGGCGGGTATGGTGTGTTGTATTTGTAGGTATGTTTTGTGTGTAATTTTATCTCGAATTTTAATGACCTTTTTGTAAAGAAGTCCGGGTACTTTGGGGGTATTGGTGGGAGGAGCCCGGAGCCCCACTTGACGGCCATTCTCGTCGCTCTGGATCACTATAAGCTTCTAGATGCACAGGTAGGATGCTACGTGGAATTCTTTTGACGGGCCTTGGTAGGTGAAGTGGTGAGTCTCTTTTGTAATTCTTTCCACTTTTTGAAGAAAAAAAAAGGTGAAGATTGCCTAATTTGGCTTGACACAGGACAAATGACGTTCAATTTCTCAGCATCATCTCAGCTTCACGCGAGTCAATGATATATGATCACTAAGGTAGACAGAGTACTCCCTATAGGCATGCTACTTACCCAACCGAACGTTTAAACTAGACAGCGCATAAGCATATAAGCAAGCAACAAAATGTGTACAACCAGACAGTGCGAACTCAACTTATAAACCGGCTGAAAAGCTGAAACGGCTGATTTGTTGTGAAACGAAAACACTGTTTGGTGGTTGATAAGCCGGCTGAATAAGCTGAAGCGAACAGACCATCAGTTATCATGTGACTTAGGGGGTGTTTGGGAGATAGGGGTCTAACTCTAACCCCTGTCACATCGGATGGTTGACACTAATTACGAGTATTAAATATAGGCTAATTACAAAACTAATTGCACAACCTCTAGGCTAAATCGCGAGACGAATCTATTAAGCTTAATTAGTACATGATTTGACAATGTGGTTCTACAGTAACCATTCGCTAATGATGGATTAATTAGGTTTAATGGATTCGTCTCGCAATTTAGCCTAAGGGTTCTGCTATTAGTTTTGTAATTAGCTCATATTTAGTTCTCCTAATTAGCATTCGAACATCTAATGTGATAGGATTAAATTCTAGCCCCTGGTATCCAAACGCCCCTTAGCCGTATCCTTGTGCGACCCATTCGTATATGCATTGTCGTTGTCGTTCGTTGTGGCCTGTGTTTAAACAACTGGATTTATCTCTCAGCTAGTGAGCTACGGTGCAGAGATCAGCCGGGCGCAGATTCTTGGACGTTTGGACCTCTTTGCATAACGGCTTTGAAAAGGCGCCGAGCCGTGGGGCCCACTGCCATGCTGACCAAAAGTCGCCGTACGAAGAATTATCAAACGCCAAAGGTAGATCTACGGCTAACCTGTGTAATCACACGAGCAGCAATTATAATAGTCGCACCAAGTAGTTGTGTGTTGTATGGATGGGTGGCCGACCGCAGGTGGTTTAAATTGGTGAACTGCACACCAGTCCCCTGCAAGTTTTGACTGTTTGGGGAATCTCATCGATGACCATATCGGAACCTTTTAGAAGTACAAGCCTGGGAATTTCACGTAATTAAACAACGGTGCAAATCGTTGTGGGGTCTGATTCTTTATACCCATTGGAAATGTCTTTCAGATGCAGATGCGAAGAAGAAGAAGAAGAAACTGACAAAACCGAAACAAGATGGATGGCGGCTCTCGTCAATTGAAAGGACTTGCAAGCGAGCGAATTAACGGAGAACCGAGGCCCTGAAGCTGCTGGTTGTCTTTTTTTTAAAAGAAGCTGTTGGTTGTCGAGTGAGGAAAATTACTCTACTGTCACCGTCACCGGTCACCGAAGAATCAGGTCCCGTTTGATTCTTCGTGAGCTCTGAAATTCCTGTCACATGTAGATACTAATTAGGAGTATTAAATATAGAGTAATTATAAAAGTAATTGCACAGATGGAAGTTAATTTGTGAGATGAATCTATTAAGTCTAATTAGTCCATGATTTGATAATGTGGTGCTACAATAAACATGTGCTAATGATGGATTAGTTAAGCTTATTAATAGATTTATCTCGGGAATTAGCCTCCATCTGTGTAATTAATTTTATAATTAACTCATATTTAGTCCTCCTAATTAGTCTCCGAATATTCGATGTGACATGAATTTTAGTTCGGACTGAAGATCCGAAACATCCCTCAATCATTTGGTGAGTCGCTATCATCCATAGGAACGCGGTGATCTCCACCACAAATAGCTTTCCCGACGCAAACGAAACCGTCGACGTCCGGGTCGGGTACGAGTAAGATAGGGGAAAGAAGAAACCCAGCTTCACAAGCTCGCTACGAGCAGCACGACAACGAGACGGTGCGTCCCGGATACGCCGACCGATACGCGATCCCTGATGTGATAACGCATTGCTGAGCAAACCATGGAAGAGCGTTTGCACCACGAATCCTTTCGGCTAACTTGTCTCTGTTCCTTGTGAGCTACGAGGCTATCTGCGATACATATGCGCTGAAAAGTACACGAGATGAGGAGCTAATTATAAACCCGTACTCCTTCCGTTCCAAATTGTTCCGTTCCAAGTCATTCCAACATTCTTGGAAAATCAAAAAAATCTTAAATTTGACCAAATTTGTACAATAAAGTACTAACATTTATAATACAAATTAGTACTATTAGATTTTTCATTAAATATATTTTTATAGTATATTTATTCGGTGCCATAAATCTTTATAATTCTCTCTATAATTTTGGTCAAACATAAAATTAGTTTGACTCTCCAAGAAAGTTGGAATGATCTACAATTTGAAACGAAGGGAATAGAATGTATAATCTGTGTATGCGCCAGTGAGGTATCAGGTTGTATTATTCTAAAAAGAGTATCTGGTTGTATATATGCACAAGATTGTCGTATTGTATATAGTACAGCTTCCAAATTGTAGGTCGTGTTGACTTTTCTAGGTTTATAGATATTATTGTGCACCTAGACATACTCTATATCTAGATGTATAATAATATCTATGAAACTAAAAAAAGCTAAAATGACCTGCAATTTAAAACGGAGTGGATTATGTGAACGAGAAACCAATCGCCTTACAAACGATTGACTTCTGCACCCCTGATAAGTGATAACCCTTCTGTTACTAAAATGCTGGCATAATAAAAGAATTAAGCTGGTCAGAACAGCTGACTTCGAGCCCTGATGGAGATTTTTTTTATAACGAGCCCTGAGGGAGAATTGGAGAGCCTGTACGGATATGCTGTGTGCCTTGATACTTCACTGTTACGTAAGAAAGTGGATCGCAAGGGGTTGGGATGAACACCCCTGGCCCTGGTTCCATTTTCTCTATCAACTAACAAGTTTGCCAACCAACAAAGCCCATCAGAACAACAGTACAGTACATACAGATGATGCAGCCAATAATACTCCTCCGTGTTCATAGCTTTTCCTATTCATCTAGATCACTTTCCAGGCTCAGAATTTAGTGAAGACTTGGCACAGGTTTGCCTATGGCTTTACAGTTGCAGCCTCGCAAGGCATATTGAGAAGAAGACGACGCTGTCAACAGCACTGCTACGGCAAATCACACCATAACTTTTACAATTGACCATGCCCTTGAGCACTGCATCCTAAGGTCGATATCAAAGAATGCAACACAAGAACCTATCAGACATGATATGCGACTGCTACCAAGCACAGGCAGCATGGCACAGACAATTTCCAGAGGTCATGTAAAGAAGAAGCTCACAAGTCACATCAACCTTTGCTGGCTGAAGATTGAAACGCAGATTTTACCCTTTCTTTCAGAAAAAAAAAACAAGTCTTGGTTGCTCTACAAGATAGAATTACATGGGTACACAAAATTCTGCAAACTACTAAATCTTTCAATCATACAGAGACTTGGCAGACTGAATCCTTGTCTTCTTGCTTTTTGCCTTCTGGATCTTCTCCTCAGATTGTTCATTATTTGATACGGCCCTGGCAATTGCTTTCATTTTCCTCGCATTCTGTGACCTTTTCATCTGTACTCCTTTTTTTATTTTCCTAGTCAACAAGATACAGAACAGACTGAGCATGTATATAGCCCACAACAGTGCAAGTTTTAGCGAAGACTGCTAACCAAACAAGAAGTGAAAAACGAGTTAACATTCATTTCTATGGAAGTTATCACGGATACAGTTTTAGTATCATCTGGTTAAAGTTTTAAAGGCAATTTCAGAAGGGACTAGGGGGGCAAAGACAACATAAGTAAAACTTCAGTAATCCACTCTCAACGGCCTAATATATGATGCATTAAGAGATACCTGATTGAAATTAACACATTTAGGTAGTTGCCTAGAGCTGGGAAGTGCTTGAACACAACCATAATCATGCCATGTAAGAAAACTCAGTTGGCCCTCAGGACACTAGTAGTGAACTATGTGTTAATTATGGCAAAACAGATGTACGTTAAGCCAACTTGGGTTGATTAAACCTTCTCAGCAACAACATACTTCTGTACTACAAGCTGAGCTGCGTAGCTTCACAACACTCTGACAAGAAGTATCTGGTAGAGCAAAACTGGTAAAACACTAGTCCCGTTTGCTTGATGGATTTCAGCAATTAGCCAAATGAACATGGGTGAAAGATAGAGCCACACATAAGAAAATTTTGTTTTTGCTGAGAAGATTCATGAGGTGAAAAGAAACAGGAGGGCCCATAAGTGCAAAATTGATTGTGGTTAAGGCTGCTAGGGCTCATCCTCCATAACTAATGTCAATTCCAACTATTTTGGAATCATTTAAGTTATGCCAAGTTGACTTTTCACATAAATGAATCAGCTCGGACTTATCTATTCCATCCATTTACCACAGAAATGGAATACAAACGCCATGCGACTCAAATAACTTAAAAGATTTTCTACAGATGCCTGCGATGGTGCCAACAACTCAACCAGATGACTGCTGCTTTACGTCAATGGATGGAGCATATTGTACTAATACAATTCATAAGGTAAGAGGTCAGAATACTTCAGCTAAGTTGGAGCAATAAGTTTGAAAAACCCACAACCTTCATACACATCCATCCATTTCCAAGTCAGCCATAACAGCTTGTATGGAGCACATGTAAATAATTAAATAAATTGAGGGAACCTCCTAGGTGTTGACCCACTGAAAAACTATTCATGGACAATGTGATAGGATACACACAATTGAAGAAGTAGTTCTTGCACATGTGTCCCTTGTGGCACTCAATTGCATCAGTAATGCATACAATAGACATCGCGCAAGAACAATAAGATAAAATCTTACAGAACCCATCATGTAGATCAAATTAAATGGTTCCGCTACCTATCAAAGCAACCTAGCTAGCACAAAACAGTGATCTCACGTTACCCCAGCAACAGTGACATATATTGTTAATGTGGTTACCGCATAACCTGGCAAATTAGTGAAGCTCACTCATAATTTATAAAGACCGACACAAGGAAATCGTGAAAAAATTTAAAAACAAAGAGCAATTTGCGGCACCTCATGTACTTACTTGTTGATCGAACCGAGCGCCATCGATGTCGACGATGGCTGATTCCCCTCGGATGTATCCATGGCTGCACCGAAAAGAGAAGCAACATGAAACAAGGCAATATTTTCAGGAATCCAAGGAGCGAACACCAACAAACCACGGAAACCACCCAAAATAAAACTGAAAAGGGGGGAAAGTTACGTTGCGGAGCCGACGCGGTGGTGGAGGCGACGGGGCCACCCTCGGAGGTGTCCATGGCGGCGACGCCGCCGGCGCCCTTCTTGGCCTTGTTCTTCTTGTTCCGGTTCTTCGCCATGGCTGCGGCCGCCTGCGCGCCCTTCTCTTTTTCGGTGCTGCTAGGGTTTCGCAAGGACACGCTGTTGGTTTCGGAACACGGAAGTGACAAGCCCGCAGCTCGCCGATTACGGTGCGATGAAGCCTGCTAGTCAAGACTCGTGGGCCGAGAGTACATGCGAAGTTGGACTGGGCCTCAGGAGTCAGGTGGATACTGACTGACGGGCCGTGGCGGGCTTGTTGTTGTTACTTGCATTTCTCATGCCGGCCCAGGTATGTGCTTCCATTTTCCTTTCTTTTCATTTTGCCGTCCCCCCCCCCCCCCCCCTCTTTTTTTTTCTCGAAGAAGAAGAGCGTGTTTCGGTGTACATGACCTTTTTTTTCCCGTTAAAAATACAAGTTAAACGCACGTAAGGGCGACACAGCCACAGCGTGGTGCACGCACGCGTGGTTGTCAATTGTCATGTAAATGTAGGATAGAGGAGTACTTATCAACTTAGATTTGGTGACGCCTTAGATAACACGCGAAGCTAACACTCAGGAAGCAAGTGTTGCTGCCGCCAATTAACACACAAAATGGCTCCCTACACGATTTGACTGGAAACATGGAAAGAATTGACGGTTGGTACTGTCAAATGTCGATCTCCACAGGCCACCGCATGGCAACCGTTGCCTCAAATTTCTTTGCTGAGTATATCCACTGGGCACTGGCCGGTTACTGAAAGAGACAACCGTCCAGGGACCTCTCATCCAGCCACTCTAGACTCTACCCTCCTGAAGACCTGAAGTGAAGTCAAACGTCCTGGCTGCCCGCCCGGCCGCCACGTCCGAGAGCTCGAGCCCACGTCACACCGATTGAAAAACCGCTCCTGAATTTTCCGAGCTCCAGACGTCGCAGGGCAGATCGATCGTCAAAGCATCAGCAGAAAAAAAAAACCAACGAAAGACGCAATCCATCGGCGACGAAATCCTGCGGATCTGGCGATCGACGAATCCAGGCAGGGCCAGGCCATGCATCCCCATCAAACCCCTACACCACCACCCCTGCGCCGGCGGAAACCGCAACCACGCGACGCGAGGACGGCGCTGCGCAACACGGCGGCGCATGCCCGAGCGCTCCGAGTCCAAATCCGGTGCGTGTAGCCGCCGCGCGTCCACTTGGTGCGATCCGGTGCAGCCATTCTGGATAGCCCTCCTTCGGGGCCATCGCTATTCGCTCGCCCATGAACTCACCACACCAGCCGTCTGTCCTTTTCCTCTCTCTGTGGCCCAGTGGCGAGTGCGCTGCCGCTCGACCACCAAACAGAGCACGCACCCGGCGTCGCTTTCGCCGGGACTGGGACATCTGGGAGACTGGCGCGGCGCGATTGGCCGGGCTCACCAAACCTTGCAGCGGCAGCCTTTGAGGTTTGAGGAGGAGGATGGAGGATGGAGAGATAGCACGCAACGTGGTGCGCTTTCCGGGGCGGCGCCACGGGCCGGCCGGCCACGACAAGCGTAAACGGCAAAGCGAAGCGTGCGCCCGGCCCGTGTCGTGCGAGCGGCCACGCAGAAAAAACCGCGGCGGCAGGGCGCGTGATGGGGAGACCTCTCGCTCCTGTCGTTTCGCTCTCTCTTGTGGATAGTGTTTTGCCGGCGCTTTCGTTTGGGCGTACGCTAGACCTTTCTTTCTTTGCCTTGGCGTGAGTGGAGATATTTTGCTTAGGTACTGCGAGACACATGGATGGGTTCCACTAAATAACTTGAACGAGTAAAGAGAAAAATAAGGTAGTAGCATATTACGTTAATACTTTTGTTCAAAAAAAAATACTACGTTAATACTCCGTACCGAGTAGCACGTCGTCTATGTTTCACACAACGGTAAAGTATTTTAGGACATGCATGAGAAGTATAGCTATTGGGTTATACTTAGGATTTTGGAAGACATAGAAAAGTGTCAATAGCGAGAGCAGATAAGATCGTAACAAGAGATGAGGAGAAATGTCTCTTATGCTTCTTTCGACGATGGCATGTGTGGAGATATGTTGTTTAGGTAATGTACGCAGTGGTCGGTAAAAAAATTGAAACTATGAGAGTGTACATTAACACTTTATGGTTCCAAGCCACATTTAATTATCCATCTAGTTCGACGAATATAGCAATTAAAGTTTTTACACGTAAAGGTGGCATGTCATCTTGCCAAGAGGTATCGGTTGCATTAGATTCTCCGCTAGATGATTGGTTATATACAACACTAAATTCATACTGGCTCTTTATATCTCCACTAGATACTCTTACCCAACAAGGTTTGACCAAGTGGGTGGACAGGAGGCTTAAGCCCCCTTTTCTTCCCCGTCCCCGGGAGCTCGAGATGAGAAAGCAGGGCAAGAGAGAGGAAAAAGGCTACAAGACAAGTACCGCAAAGTGTGGACAAAATCAATGCCAAACTTCGCATGAGATACGCGAACAAGTGTACTGCCAGAGGTAATCATGTTTGTCACAAAGCAAATAACAGCTATGTTTAGGTGTGGAAAATTTTGATCAAGAACAAAAAAATCCCAAAGAGTACGGGCAATAAAGTCATTTCTCTCTATAATTATCTTGGTAACAAACCAAATTTCACCGTATACTCAAATATCCGGGTCATGATATTGTAGAGAAACTAATTGTTAAATTTTTACAGTGATGTTTAATTGCCTATAATCAAGTTAACCTGACAATCTATAGGTCTACTCCGACTCCAACAAGGCGGATGTTATTTTGGTTATTTTTTTTTACTATCAAATACAAAAAGTAATACCTTTTTGTTTTGCCGGGTAGTAACAATTCCTTATTAAATGCTCCAATTGATTGCTGCTAGCGCACCAAACTAAAATGACATTTGTCTAGATCAAATGTGGGGACGTGTATACAAACATTAACCATGCATTCAGATAGTTAATTGCGGCGGAAATGGTCTGCGGTGGTTGTTTTCAACGATATATCGATATATAGAGTATTTTCGAGGCCTTGTTTGGGAATAGAATAAATTTTAAGCGAGAATCTCACAATCTAAATGATTTTTTATGTAGACCCCCCCTGCTCCTTCATCGCAATGCGATTTTCTAGTTTCTGGCGCACTCCTACTTCGCAAGGATAGGAACTACTCAATAAATTGAAATCAAGCAAGTATGAAAACAAACCCCTTGAAATCAAGGAAGTATGAAAACAAACCCCTTGAAATCAAGGAACGATGAAAGTGGGTAAAAAAGTCAACCCATCCGCTCAAAAAAACAGCTTCACTCCATCAACTTCACCTTTTTTAGGCCCTGTTTGGCATGGCTCCAACTCCGGGTGGAGCTGCTCCACTCCAGAACTCCACATGGAGCCAGCTCCACTCCAAAACTCCAGAACAAAAATGAGGTGTTTGGCTAGATGGGTGCTCTCAGCTCCAAAAAGATCGATTTCAGTGTAGATTGCCATTGTTGCCCCCCAATTAAGGCCCCACTTGTCATCCTCTCTATCCCATCTTCTTCTTCCCCTTTTTCCACTGCACCGTGCCGCACACGGGAGACCCTCCATGGGCGGCGGGGTGGGTAGCGACGGGGCGGCGGGTGGCGACGGGCGACGACAGGCGACGACGGGCGGCGACGGGCGACGACGACGGGCGGCGGGCGGCGACGGGCGGCGGGCGGCGACGGGCAGCGGAGGGCGGCGGCGGGCGGCGGGCGGCGGTGGGCGGCGACGGGCGCGGCGGCGGGCGGCGGCGGGTGGCGACGGGCGGCGGCGGGCGGCGGGTGGCGAAGGGCGACGAGCGCGGTGACGGGCGGCGGCGGGCGGCGACGGGCGCGGCGACGGGTGGCGACGGGCGCGGCGACGGGCGGCGGCGGGCGGCGGGGTCGGCTGGCCACGGGGGTGGCGACGGGCAGGGCTCTGGCGGCGAGTGGGGCTCGGGAGAATATAATGGAGAATAGAATGAAACGTTTTTTTGTGTAACCAGTGGCATTGGTGGGTAATTACCCACCAACTCCACGAGAAGGTTCAAAAGAGAGGTTTCTGGAGCAGCAAAAGAGGTGCTCCAAAACTCCACCTCCATTTGCACTACAGCTCCATGGAGTTGGCAACTCCATGGAGTTTTGGAGTTTGGGTGTTTGGCTGAATTTTTTTATGGAGTTGCTGGAGTTTAGGAGTGGAGCCGTGCCAAACAGGGTCTTAAGCTCCACTCCATCAACTCCAGGAAAATAGGAAGCTCTGTATCTGTTTGGCTACCGAATACAAATCCAGCTCCAGTAATTGGAGAAACTAGTGGGAATAGTTACTCTTGCCTTGGATGGTTTTTTTCCCCGTGAACTACAGTACCCGTGCCACTGTACACATTTCTACTATGCTTTATCTTATTTTTACCCATGGAAATTTGCATATTGGAGAATATAGACAATATTGTTCCAATAAAAATTTAATATACCTAATAGGTGGCACCGAATGATATTATAAAATCAACCACACCAGCATTAACTAGTTCCAAGCAAGAGAAAAGACGGTGGCCAACTCATCACGAAATACATCCATAGTTGGAGCATTGGCATCGGAAGTAGACCGGTCAGACGCCAATGGAGAAACTGCATATTTGTTATACCTTTCCGGGATAGTAGGTATGTAATTAGGATCACGATCAAACTGATCAAAGTCAATGTCTTCACCTCCATATTCACCTATATAATTGTGAAGGACCATAGTAGTCACAACAATCCTCTTTTATTTGTACATGGGTATGGTGGCATCTTATAGAGAATTTTCCACTTCATTTTTAATAGTCCAAACGATCGCTCAATAACATTGCGAATAGATGAGCGAACACGATTGAAACAAGTTACAAATGATCAAAGTGTATGTGTCGGTCCAATCCATCATATCTCCCTGACCATGATATTCACATATATTTTCAACTATTTAGAACACTAGTAGTTGTTCAAATATCACAACAATCATGACACATTCATACATGCATAGCAAATCTATCAATATAGATGAACATACATCAAGGACAATTTACATACCTCCTCTTCTTCATTCTTCTTGGCTGCCTTGGAGGCCTTTTTGCTCTGTCCTTAGCCTCGACCTCTTCCTGGCCGCTTCTTGTCACGGCCATGGCCGATATTTCCTTCGTCAGCACCAAGAACGGCGTCATCCACGCTAGGGTCAGCCCTAGCCAGGGAGTGGCCGCCCCCAGCCTCGGCCCAAGCCCCGGCCGCCCCGGTCAGGCCTCCAGCTAGGGGTTCTTCTAGGTCAGGCTCAGCCCCGCCAAGGGGTGGTTGCCGTAGGCTAGGCCGTGGACGCCCCCGGCCAGGCCGCGCCCAGGGCTTCTTCCAGACCCGAGTGGCTGCCACCGGCCAAGGGGCGCCTGCCCCTAGGAGTCGGCGGGTGGAAAGACTCCGGCCGGTGGAGGTAGCGGCACAAGCGGCGTTGGCGGCGATAACTCTTTGGGCGGCATGGGCTTGGATCAATGTCGATCCGATTGGAGGATTACTCACCCATTTGCTAGGATTGGAGAGCTGAGGATCATCCTCGGCATCCATCTTGCCAATTTTTTGGGTGCCGGAGGAAGGGGAGAAGGCGGCGGCGGCAACAGAACAGAGGAGTTCGTGAGGGAGGGGAGGCGGCTGCGGCAGAAGAGAAACAAGCGCGCGGGGGAAGGAAAGCCTCGATCTTTTTATCCTTCGTGAAACGGTATGTGTAACCAGTGGCATTGATGGGTAATTTTCACCCAACTCCAAGAGAAGGTTTGAAACTAGTATTTTCGGAACACCTTTGTGGTGGTCCATAAAAACCTTGGAGTTGGCCTCTGGATCCACTTTTTTTTCTGAAGCTGGTGCTAGTGGAGCTGGAGGTGTTTAGCAAGATGAATCTGAAGCGGAGCTGCAAAACTTAGAAGCGGAGCAGTTCTAAACACGCCCTTTACACTTACGATAGTCATGGCAGTATCTTTCAGATCCATAGAAGTGGGGTTGGGGACCTGGGAGTACAAGTACCAGATACTCGTGGTCCCGGAACCGGAAAAACAACATGCCCGTATTGAATGGAAGGATTACGGAGCGCACTGGGTGCGCTTGGTTGGTTGGCTGGCTGTCCCCCCTGCCCTGCCCTCGCCGTAGCCCGTAGCCCGTAGCCCCGGTGCGCCCTCACTTGCAAGCAAGGCCTGCAATGATGCCGCATCCCCTCATGATCCTGACCCGGCTTTGCGGCACCTAATCATCCGATCAAGGCGGCAAAACCGTAGTGGCTGTTTTGCTCATCTGCCCACACGAGGCGCAGGCGCAGCGGCTCGTCGCGCTCGGCTCAGATTCTCCCGCCATCATGGCTCGTGGGACGGCCATTATCCATGATCCGCTGATCATTAAGCTAGCTACTTATAGTGGCGGCTCGGTTCGAATTCTCTGTTTGCTGAGGGCATTTTAAAACGGCCTAAAGGTCTGCATCTAAGTGGTAGAGCTTGGAAATAAAGGGCTTTTGGAGCACTGAGTCCCGGGGAATGATCATGCCACCAACCGTCTGGCCATAATGCATGACTGGGGTAGGAGTTGACACTTGATGTGCAAACTGATTTGCCTGTTTGGATTTTCAGGCCATGTTTAGTTCACTCCAAAATTCCAACTTTAGTATTATGCAAAAAGAAGATTTCCTGTCACATCAAACTTGCGGTACATGCATGGAGTACTGAATGTAGACGAAATCAAAAACTAATTGCACAGTTTTGTTGTACTTTGCGAGACGAATCTTTTGAGCCTAATTAGTCAATATTTGGACAATAATTCACAAATACAAACGAAACGCTATAATGTTGCTACAGTAATTTTGACACACCAAAGTTGGGCAACTAAACAAGGCCTCATTTTCGGAGGCTTGGACCACCTAAGTCGTAAGGTAACCATATCCTTTGTGGGGGCGTTGCCAGGACCAATGCTCGGTCGAGGTTGCATATATCTGCAAGCAAGAGCTCTGCAGTCACCAACTCGATCACCATGCCATGATATACTCCAGCAGAGACATGCATGCTGCCTGCCTCGGCTCAGTATTCAGGTGTAGCCAGCAACATGTATGAATCCAGCAGCTTCCAGGTTCCAAGTTCCAAGTTCCAACAGGCACCTGGCCACCAGGGGGCAGGGGCCTCACCACTCACCAGGGTACCTGACCGGCTGACCCTCCTCTTTCCGGCGCCGACCCCTGCCTGCCTCGAGATCCGCAACAGAAGACCGCGGGTCACGCATCATGGCGTTGGCAACGGGGCCCCGCCTTTGGCTGAGAGTCTGAGACAGCGGCTAGGAGATCCGCGCTCGTGTGTTTCCCCGTCGGCGAGCAAGCCAATCGAAAGCCGCCTGAAGCCGCGAGTGCTCTGTGCCCTGCGCGCACCGGCAACGCACGCATGCTCATCACCACAGCACCACTACTACTCTCTGCTGCAATTCTGCCGAGGCGGCGTGACGAACTGAACCGAAGACCAGGCAGGGCAGGGCCCTGCACTGCATCACAGCACTAGTAGTTCTCATTCTCAAAAAGGCAAAGGAGCAGGAGTAGCGTGCAATTACCAGAACCAGTACCGAATCTGCCCCCCATGACCGGCGCTGCAACCTTAACGAAAGCAAAGCTGCAGGGGTAGTAGAATCATTACTTAAAACGCAAAGATAAAGCCCTGCTACTAATCACGGGCTCCGAACACCGTTAGCAACTTCTCGCTCTCTCCATGCTGCCGACCTGCAGTGCAGTGCAAAGCTCTGCCACACCCACGTTGCTCGCCCCTCGTCCGGCGTGCGACGCTTACTGGATACGCGTCTCGCGACGCCCACGAATCACACTCACTGCTCGTGGGCCCGACACCACACCACCCTGGGTATAGTACGGACGTACCCTATGGGCCTGTCACGCGACGGGGATGCGTACACGTACACAACGGCTCGACGTCATGCTGTCCTCGTACGCCTCCTCCTCCTGTACTCTCAAGGACGCCACGTTCTCCGCTTTGGATCTCCCAGCTGCCACAAATTACTCTGCGTCGGGACCCCGAACCGGTCACCGGTGAACGAGAAATTTGCAGGTTTGACATTCGGTTAGGTATAAAACAAGAGAGAGAGAAAATTGTACTGCCACGCGCAGGGATTTCAGAGTCACTGCAGCCTGCAGCCGGGAGGTATGTTTTTTGGCCCCTCCCTTTCCTCCGTTCCGTTTGGCGGGCATGAAATCATAGGCACTACTAGTTGAAGTACTGAAGCTAGCGTCCCGGCCATTAATCGAGAGCTCGCGTGGTTGCTGCGTTGGAGATGAGCCGTGCGGCCGTGCTCCCCCGTCACGTTCTGTAATGAGAGCCGTGACTTTTCTTTGCATGGTACGTCGTCCCCTGCGGTGGCCCTGGAATTTTGCAGCGCGGCGCACGCACCACTTGGCTGGTACACCGCTGCGCCGCGTGCTGTAAGAATTGGCTAGCGGCAACGTGCAGAGGTGCGCAGGACGGCGCCTTGCCTGTCATCTAAATCTCAAGCTTTAATGAGCTTTTGTGTTAAGTAGAACTTCTGTTTGTTTTTAAGCTGCGGACAGGATCAGCTAAAGTCTTCTAGCTACTTGAATATAACAATTATTCCTTTAGATAGTCCATTCCAGTTAATTTCAACTAAACAACTAATGATTTAGCTAGGTGTATCCAAACAGGATCTTAATAGGGTGCGGTTTTCACCGAGTAAGTATGGTTCACGGGAGGACAATGCATCATTCGCAAGAATTATGGGAAAAGCGTTGAATTCCTGACAACATTGTAATAAATCTTCTCGGGAGCGAGTAATTGGCTACTACCTAAGATTTTCGGGTACTGTTTTATCAAAGGCAGTGGAATCATGGAGGCAATTCTTATTTACGCAACCAATGCGCACGCTATCCAAGCTCATAGAACTTTGCAAACAAAAAGCAGCCATTGCAAAGAAGAAGAAGAAGAAAGGATTAGTGATCAGAAGACACTAACCATAACCGTATAACCCCTCCCATTGACCAGAAATACAAAACATTACTTTTTGGGGAACTCAACTGTACAACAAAAGAATGCATTTGTAGAAACATTATATCTTGGGTCTTCCCATTGACCATGCCACACAATCACAAACAAAAGTCAGCCTGCCAAACAGAAGCTTCTCCCGCACTAAGATTTTTCTTCCTCCGGATATAGCCTCCATCATTTCTTTTCTTTCTCGCAACAAAACAAGATCAGCAACAGCCAAACCATTCCCTTTTTCAAAGAGCCAAAATGACTTTGTGCCAGCGCACTAACCTCCAGGGGTAGTTCCGTAACTTCTCATCCCCAACTGAAGTCTTCCAGCGGCAGCCGCAGCCGCTCGCATCCAGCGGTTCGACCCGCGCCACCCCGACCCGCAGCGCCCGTCCATCAACTAGCCCGCCATTCCCCCCTGGATTCACCAAAACGCCACTGGCCACGCAGCGTAATTAGCGAGCGGGCGCGAGGGTATAGGCGTCATTTGGCTTGCTTTGTCCTAAACATTTTTTTCCACTGCCTAAGTAACGGATCAAGGGGGGCAGGAGGAAAAGGACACGGAGATATGGGGAGAGGAGGAGCGGAGCGGAGGTTTGAAATGTGAGGGAGAAGCAAAAGCCCACCCAGAAAAAACAATTTCGGTTTTGTTTTTGCGTGTTCCGTTTTCGATTTTGGGAGGAGCGGCGGTTCGGAGTGGGCGGCAGGCTCCGCTGTTCGTTCTTGCAGCGGGGGGCGGCAGAGGAGGGAGGGGCGTGCGGGGGAATTATCCTGTTCCTCCAGTGCTCGCGTCTTGATTCGTTTTCCTTTGATGATTTCTTGGCCACCTGCGTGTGCTGCTGCTCCTAGTACGCCAGCGATTTGATTCGTTCGGCAGGCTTTGCTTTGGTTTCGGGTTCTTTGGCCTTTCCTTTCGCCAAAGATTGCAGCTTTGGCAGCCGCAGCCTTTTTCTTCTTCGCCGATTCCAAGCTTGGCCCGGCTATTCCCCCCTTCAAAAATCGCGCAGAGTTAGGGTGTTCACCCCCCGTCACGTGGTGCGGGCTGCGCCGAAATTTTTCCTTGCCGCGTGCGATTGGTGCTGAGTCGAGGTTCAGAGCCTGAAATTTTGAGAGATTCCTGGAGGAATTTTGAGTCTGTGTGTGGGATTTGGGGTTTGGGGGGTTGCCACTTTTGAGCCCTTGGTGAGTTAGGGGGCTCTTGCCTCTGAAGTTATCGCTGTTTTGATGCGGAATGGGGAAATTTCTGGCCCCTGTGCAATTCGGCTGTTGGATTCTGTGTTTCGGTATCTGAACCTTGGTGTAAGTCACCGGTTTGGGCTGGTGGCTTGCTGATTTCCTGGTGGTGATGCTCTCTGCGGCCGCCGTGATGGCACCTGCCGCAGCCACACAGAAGAGCTCCCTTGAGGTCTTGCTCGAGACGATAAAGAAGCGCGATGAGCAGCCCAAGGATGCGCCTCCGGCATTGCCGGCCCGACCAACTTGCCGAGGCCGGCTGCCCACAACAAGACGACCCTCACTGCCGGCTGGGTTTAAGCTTGAGAATGGCATGGCAACAGTTGCTGCCATGGAAACAGCGCCGGTTGACAAGAAACCTGATGTTGAGAAAGAGATTGCTGGGCTGGAGACCAAGGAGGAAAAGCTGGTGAAAGGTCGCATATTCGGGACTAAGCGGAAGTTCACCAATGCAGAAGTGCTGGAGGAGTCTCCATATGTTGAGAAATTCAATGAGGAGAGGAAGGGTACGACAGTTTGTAAGGATGCCCCATCTGTTTCGTCAGCAATGGCGAAGATGAATGGGAATCCTGCATGCCCAGATGTCATGGATTATGTCCTCCAGAAGGTGAGAAGCTTTTTCATCCTGGAATTTGTAAGATTTAATTATTTTACTGTGATGCAAAAAGTGGAAGTAGGATGAGAGATTTCATTCAAGTAGGCTGGCTAATTGCTTTGACATGATGCAAAAGCTTGCTTAAGATTCAGAACAAGAAATGTTAAATCAAATTGTCGCTTACCCTTGTGTGCCTATATCCTGAGTTCATACACCCGTTTGCTTAAAGGTTGCTTTGATATGATATCTATGAATAAGACTTTTAGGTGAAGTCATAGATATTTTTGGATTACGATGAGCTTATTTGTTTGACATTTAGCAGTGATGCAGTTGTTGCATAATGTTTTTTCCTTGTGAGGGAAGTCAGACTTCATGCTTGTTTCGGCCAGAATACTTAGGCGTGTTACTGTGATCCTTAGACGTACGGATATTGGATGACTGTAATTCGTTTTGTAAACTTAGAAGTATGGACACTGGAAAACTTAGAATACACTGTTTCTCACAACAGTATAGGTCCCAAGGAACTAGTTCCCTTATATTGAAAGTGATGTTTTTATGTTTACATCTTGGTTGGAAAAACCACTCAAAATTGTAAGTTGTGGAAAATTATATTTCAGAAGCTACGAGTTTGGTGTTCTTCACCAAGTGCAAAGTGGGAACTCGGACAGATTCAATCAATATCTGGAGATGATGCTGAAATACTCCTGGCTAGTGGAAAAGTGAGTGTCTTATATTGGCATATTGCCATATTGGCTTAGTTATTGGAGGAAACTCATGTAAGATTCTTACTCAAGGTTTCTTTGCATAGGTTTTGACAATGTCACCAGAAAGACTCTTGCCGGCCAACCCTGATGTTCTTGATGGAGTGGATGATTTGATCCAGATGAGTTACTTGAATGAACCTTCAGTTCTTTACAATCTGCAGCTGCGATATTCTCGCGATCTTATCTATGTAAGCACTACACAAGAATCTCATTGTGCTATATATGCCCTATTGTATGTATCCTTACCTGTATTCTTTTGTGTAGACAAAAGCAGGACCTGTTTTGATTGCCGTTAATCCATTAAAAGAGGTTCCACTCTATGGAAAAGCTTCAATCATGCAGTACAAGCAAAAGACCAAGGACGACCCTCATGTGTATGCAGTTGCTGATTTGGCTTTTAATGAGATGCTACAGGGTAGGTGTTAAAGAGAATAAATTGTTTATACTGTTTTGCAAGAATTGTTGTCTAATGCAGCTTTTGATACACTGCAGATGGCATAAACCAATCAATAATAATAAGGTTAGTTTGCCCTATCTACTTCCTCTTTAAGCTCTGGGTTACCTAATTTCTAACATATTTGGCTGCTCCTTGTCATATTCAGTGGTGAAAGCGGAGCAGGAAAAACTGAGACAGCTAAAATTGCGATGCAATATTTGGCTGCTCTAGGGGGTGCTAGTGGGATGGAGTCTGAGGTTCTTCAGACCAATATTATTCTGGAAGCATTAGGGAATGCAAAAACATCACGAAACCATAACTCAAGTCGATTCGTGAGTTCACCTTCATGTATAATTGTTGTCCTACTGTTCTTCAGTTAACAAGTCTTGAGTAATTCTTATTGTGCCGTTATGATTTTGATGTAGGGCAAACTTATTGAAATACACTTTTCTGAAACTGGGAAGATGTGTGGTGCTAAAATTCAGACCTGTAAGCTTTCTCTACCATTTATTGTTTGGATGGCTAGTCACTACATCCTTGAACTTCCTGTTAACTTGTTTCCTTGGGCATGTATGTTCCTCAAACTGAATCTCATGGGGCAGTCCTGCTTGAAAAGGTACATTAATTTCATGCATGGCGAACAAATCCATATTTTATTGTTTCTGTAAGGTCTAATATGTTGTATCTTGCCCCTGCAGTCAAGGGTGGTTCAAAGGGCACAAGGAGAGAGATCTTACCATATTTTCTATCAACTGTGCTCTGGAGCTCCTCCCCTTCTCAAAAGTAATCATACAGTAACGTTTTATGGGTTTGTCTTTCAGTAGCAAAGTGTAAAATTGACTTTGTTCAGATCTCGTCTTTCTCACTTCCTAATTCCATTACATGCATATGCTGCTGCAGAAAAATTGTTTCTGAAAAGTGCCAATGACTACAATTACTTGAAGCAGAGTAATTGCTTGAGAATTGACGGTGTCGATGATTCTAAAAAGTTCACGGTGCTAGTGGTAATTATTGGAAAATTCAAATTCCCCAACCAGAGGTCTGCTAGTATCTTATTTTTATTCATCCTATTTCTTTTTTCATGTGCAGGATGCATTGGATACTCTTCAAATGTCTAAGGAAGACCAAATGAAATTGTTTTCTATGCTCGCAGCTGTCTTGTGGCTGGGAAATATATCATTCTCTGTCGCAGATACTGAAAACCATGTGGAAGTTGTTTCAAATGAAGGTACAATTATTGTTGCTTTTGGTATACCCACTAGAAAATGTCCCCAAAAAATGCACACGTATATACCAAATTGAAGTTATCCTTGTTCGTTTGTGTCAAAAGTTGGTGTAGGTGTCATTGAATAACCTTTTACTGTGTAATGTGTTCACAGGGTTGGCTACTGCTGCAAAGCTACTAGGCTGCACTGCCAATCAACTGGTGACTGCAATGTGCACTCGTAAAATCCGAGCTGGAAATGACAGTATTGTTAAAAAGCTGACATTGACTCAGGTATGTAATTATCTGGAAATGTTATCTGAATGGATTAATTGATCCGATCCCTTATAATTTTATTCAAATTTTTCTAGGCCATCGATGCAAGGGATGCACTAGCAAAGTCAATCTATGCACACTTATTTGACTGGATTGTTGAGCAAATTAACCATTCTCTTGGAACGGGGAGGCAACGTACATGGAGATCCATCAGTATTTTAGATATTTATGGGTTCGAGTGTTTCAATGTATGTAGTATTTTCATTTTGCTTCATACTGATTTTTTGGCAATTCCTCAGCCATAACATCTTTGAACTGTTGCAGAAGAATGGCTTTGAGCAGTTTTGTATAAATTACGCCAATGAGAGGCTGCAGCAACACTTCAACCGACATCTTTTCAAACTACAACAGGAGGTAAGCTTCTAACATTTTCTTGCAATATTTGTGTTAGCACCAAAGATACGAATAATTATAGATCCTATTCCACATGCCTTCTTTCTGTAAACCAATGACCCTGCAAACTTTAGTACATTGCTGTGCACTAAAGATGTAAATTACCCTGTAAACTTTGCTACTTGTGCTGTCAGATGCTTGTTTTGTCTTATGTAAGTTAGATATGAACGGTTCGATCCCATCTGATCTGAATATTATTTGTTTCGTGTTTTGTCTTTCAATTGGTTCTGTGCTTCCTTGGGCAGAAATCATGTGGATGTCAAAATTATTGCAACCTGTTACCAGGGTTCCGAATCCAATTGGCTGTCAACTGTGATCATTTACCAAACTTTCGAATCTATCATGTAAACCAACAAACTTTTGGTGTTATTTCACTGTAGTTTGAGGAAATGTTAGCGTTTAGTAATTATCAACGGAGAAAATGGATTCTAGGAAACACAAAGACCTAGAAAACCACATGACATGACTGCTTTCTGCACCAGCAAGGCCTGGGATCTATATTAGTTCCAGTTCTGTTAGAACTCTGGTTATGACTGCGAAAGGTCTGGTCCACTATGGACATGACTCGTTTGTTGTAGGATCTATGCAGCCTGCATTATCTTTCTTTTCATGAAATTGTAGAACTACTTCCCTTTTATTTTCATGTGTCTGTTCCTGGCTGCTGTATCCATTTGCTTGCAGCTTTAGTGCTTTACTCATTTTAATCTCTGTATCAGTATACTTATGTGCACCTGCTGATTTTGTTCTTTCCAGGAATACTTGGAAGATGGAATTGACTGGGCCCCTGTGGAATTTGTGGATAACACTGATTGCTTGTCTCTCTTTGAGAAGGTATGCAGTGTTGTTTCGTGCAGCCCCTTTTTACATGGGGACCATATATTTACTGTCTCTATTGTGATTTAAACAAACTTTCGAGCCTGACATTGATATGCATATATTTTGTGATTGCTTACCTGACGCACGCTGAAGAAACAATGTCTGCATTTTGGTTCTTTGGCTGTTTGGTTTTGCTCAAATTAGCTTTCTAGTTCCAATACATTGAGTTTATTGCAATTGATAAACTTTTTTATCTGTTGCACTTTGCCTTTTCAACGATGTCCAAGTTACTAAAATGCCTGATTTTTGAGCTATTACAGCGGAAATGAGCGTCTCCCTATATAAAATGAGGGAAACAGAAGCTGTAATCATTAATATTTAAGTGGAAGTCTTAAGAAAATTGCGATCTTACCATATTATGACTGTAAGCTTTACTAGTTAACTATTAAGATTTGTATATGTACTATCTTATTTATACATCACCTTTTTGTTGCTTTGCAGAAACCTCTTGGGTTATTGTCATTATTGGATGAAGAGTCTACTTTCCCAAAGGCAACAGACCTTTCCTTTGCTAACAAGCTTAAGCAGCAGTTAAGTGGTAACTCTTGCTTCAAAGGTGAACAAGAAGGCGCTTTTAAGATTTGTCACTATGCGGGAGAGGTTGGTAAATCCGCACGTTGATATATATATGTTAGTTATTTATCGTCTCCAACATTGTTTAGCTCTGCAAGTTTGCTCCTTCAGTTATCAGTTTAACTCATTTGCTGTTGAAGTTCTATATACGCATCTCGATAACTGTCCTGATTGTTATTCCAGGTGGCATATGATACAGCTGGGTTCTTGGAGAAGAACAGAGATCCATTGCACTCTGAGTCAATCCAACTACTCTCATCATGTACATGTGAACTTCCAAAACATTTTGCCTCTGTCATGGTTGCTGATTCTCAGAATAAATCAAGTGTTTCATGGCATTCAGTAGTCGATACACAGAAACAAAGTGTTGCCACCAAATTTAAGGTACTGATTCTAATCATTTACTGTTTCATGCTATCAGATATTATTGTAGAAAATATCTCCAGATATATTTTAGCTGTATAATTTTGTAGTGCTTTTAGTTCTTTGTTCATAACTCCTCAACTTAGGTTCTTCTTGTTGTTTCTGTAAAGTTGCATTCCATTTAGCCATGATTATCTGTTGTGTATTCAGGTTCAACTGTTCAAGCTGATGCAGCAGTTGGAAAGCACAACTCCTCATTTTATCCGTTGCATTCAGCCAAATGGCAAACAACGCCCCAAGTTATTCGAGCATGATCTTGTCTTGCATCAGCTTAAATGCTGTGGAGTGCTTGAAGTCGTTCGAATATCAAGAACGGGTTATCCAACTAGGATGACTCACCAGCAATTTGCTGAAAGGTTACTGTTTGATACAATCTAACTTAACAAATAGACCTGTTTCTTTTGTTCGATGTTGTGTGCCACTTGACTTACACATCCTGTTATACAATATGCAGATATGGATTTCTTCTCCTGCGTTCTATTGCATCTCAAGATCCACTTAGTGTTTCAGTTGCTGTTTTGCAGCAATTGAACATTCCCCCTGAAATGTATCAAGTTGGCTACACAAAATTGTTTTTCCGTACAGGACAGGTACAATACAATGATTTTTCTAGCCTTTCTTTATTCTAGACTAGACCCTCAAGTAGCCTGCAAAAGCTTTATAATCTGGTCAACTTTACTTACAAATACTTGTGAGTTAATTTCATAAAACTGCAACTACTCGTGTCTAACTATCAAGGAACTACAATTTTTAGATCATTTTCACAGACCTACGATTACTTGTGCCCTTAGTTTCACAAACCAACAACATTTTGTATGGAGCCACACGATACCCACACGTGGGTTCACACGTGTGTGGGCCCGAATAAAATGTTATAGGTATGTGAAAGTGATTGCGGCATGGCGCAAGTAGTTGCAGTTCTGTGAAATTGATCCTAAAAATTGTAGTTTCATGATAGTTAGGTGTGAATAGTTGTAGTTTAGTGAAATTAACTTAAAGCCTTATATTTTGGTGAACTTGACATTGTGATTACAACTACTCTTATTCATGGATGTGGTTTGCTATTCTTGATTGTTCTGTAGGTTGCTGCACTGGAAAATGCTAAAAAACAGATGCTCCATGGAACCCTTTGTATTCAGAAACACTTCCGTGGGTTGCATTCTCGACAAGGTTATCAGGGACTAAAGAAAGGAGCAGTGACTTTGCAGTCATGTAATACACTTTATATGCATTTTTTTCATTCAAAGTATTCCTAAATTCTACCGTTTTGACCATCATGTGGAGATTTTGAAATTTAATGTAGTCTTTCTGTCTTAGTTATCAGCTGACAAATGCTGGTTCTTTTGTCGAACTCTCTTGACTTGCCAAACTGCAGTTATACGTGGTGAAAGAGCAAGAATACACTTTGATAATCTTGTCAATAGATGGAGGGCAGCTGTTCTCATACAGAAGTACACTAGGCGTCGACTCGCCGCTACCATGTTTAATGATCAACTGAAACATATCGTTCTTCTTCAGTCAGGTAATCCATGCGATAAAAGAGGGTCCATTATCATTATATTGCCCCAGATTAGTGTATCTATCTCATCAATTTTTTCTTATGTTTCTGCAGTGATGCGTGGGTGCCTAGCCAGGAGGAAATACAAGTGCTTGCAGAATGAAAGGGAGTCAAAGGCCAGTCGCAACAAAGTTCAAGGGGACATGAGGAAGAATGTTTCAGAGTCAAGGACGTGTCATGTGAGTTCTATGTCAAAGGATATCACAATATTATCGGTTCCAATCTCCTAATGCGCTGCATGTTGATCTTATCCAGTACTGAATGAGCAATACATAATCTGAAAGATTTGCTACTCGTATTAGACAATCCTCATCTTGAGTTTGCATGAGCATGGTTGTTTACTATGTTGCTTAGTTAGCAGCACAGAGCTTCTGAAATTTCTGTTATTGTGATATCCAATTGTATTTTTAAAAACTTGAGAAGTTTTTTCCCGAACATAGAATTGGTTCAAGTGTCTAATGCATAGGTGTAAATGGCATAGTAGTT
This sequence comes from Setaria italica, assembly GCF_000263155.2. NCBI lineage: Eukaryota > Viridiplantae > Streptophyta > Magnoliopsida > Poales > Poaceae > Setaria > Setaria italica. Next base: position 43,277,594 of record NC_028451.1, on the reverse strand, counting down.
CCTAATATTGATATTAAATGGCAGGAAATGAATGGACATTATCCACAGCAGCCAGTCATCAAAGAACTTGAGGGTCGTATTTCAAAAACTGAGGCTGCATTGCGGGACAAAGAGGAAGAAAATGTAATGCTGAAACAACAATTGGAACAGTATGAGAGGAAATGGTCAGAGTATGAGGCTAAAATGAAATCTATGGAAGAGGCGTGGAAGAGACAGCTCTCTTCACTGCAGGTAGTTATCTATGTGGATCTTTTTCCTGTTTGCTTGTAGTTTAAGGGAATTGGAGCAACATTTTTTTGCAACATGAATTCATCTGTTGAAGGATGACAGTACTGCAAGATACCTTCTGATGGGACTACTGAGGAAAAATATTAAAGATTTTTTCCAATGATGTGTTAAACGAATTAAAGAACAATTGCTCAGATATTGAATTTTACAGTGCCTAGCTAGTGCAGGTGCCCGAATAGTTTAGTGTTATTTTGCATTATCCTTCAGAATTGATCCTTTGGATGTGATTGTATCTATTCCTTTCAGCTGAACCTTGTTGCTGCTAAAAAGAGCCTAGCTTCTGATGATGTGGCCGCACGAGCTGCTCGGACTGATTTCACTCCGGCACATGCTCAGTATGACTCTGAAGATACATTGTCCACTGGGACCCACACACCTGAAGTGATAGAGTCGAGACACCACAACCACCATACTGAAGCTAAAGTTTCAGCAGGAAACTCAGATAGGCGAGTAAATGCTGTAAACCACCTAGCAAAGGAGTTCGAAGACAGGCGGCAGGTGTTCGAAGATGACGCAGGCTTCCTTGTTGCAGTCAAGTCCGGTCAGGTTGGTTCAAATATGAATCCAGATGAGGAACTCCGGAAGCTCAAGGACCGTTTTGCTACATGGAAGAAAGATTACAAATCTCGGTTGAAGGAGACGAAGGTAAATCTTCAGAAGGTTAGCACTCATGATGAGAAATCCCGGAAAAGATGGTGGGGAAAGAAGAGCTCAAAGTGAACGTGCAAGATAATCCCAGACTGTACCCCACATTTTGCTGCCATTGGGTCAAGGAGAGTGACCTAGAACGACAGGGCAGGCGAGAAGAAATACTCCTGGTTCTTCTCTTCATCTCAATCCTGCTGAGATGATGATGAGCTCCATCGTCGGTGGCGGTGCTGTTACTCATCCGGTTTTGCGAGTGTCAAAGGGATCATACAGCATCTGTAGGGATCATACAGCATCTGTAGGTGAAGCAAGAGTTCTGTACATGTATATTAGTCCTCACTCCTCAGTTGCCCGTGTATGTATGTCATCGTGTATGTAGAGTGATAAACCAGAGATATGGAAGGGTAATTAGTACAGATTATCCACCATGAGCAAATAGAGATGCGACACCAGCACTGTAAGATGTGTACAGTAAGAAAATGTTCAAATGTGTAACGCATTTACTCTGTTCTTCTTCCCTTTGGTGCCTGCTTACTCTGAAAGTTTATGCTCTGCTGTGGTACCAGACTATGAAAAGCCGTGTTGCTGTTGCTTTCGCTGTGAGTGTAATTGTTAGTGGAGGTGTCGCAATTGGTCGTTGTAGTTGTTTGATGGAGTGGTCCTAGTGGTCGTTGTAGTTAATGTTTGTCGTTGTTAACTCCTTTTGGGGTTGTTGTTTGCCAGTCCGGACCTTCTTCTTTATCAATATAATCGACTCCTGCTCGGTTCGTTTCAAAAGCTTATGAATAACTAACTGATGCTGCCAGGCGTCTTTTCTGAAAACTTTGCTTCCATTGCGTGACATTCTGCACTGCCATTTCAGTTCTTCATCACTCCACACTTGAATCCTGAGTTTGGATATGTGTCTATCTGATTAGCAGTGCTCTGAATTCTACACGGTTTCTGAGAAGCTTGTGTATGTCAAAACCTCAAAACATGAACTGAAATGCAAAGAGGCAGCTACATGTATAGATCGTAAATCAGCAGTTCAGCACATCATCTGTTTCAGGAGCACACAAGCCACAACTGACAGAGAGCATAATGCACATTCCTGAATCCTGAGAACAAGGTATTTGCATTAATTGGTGGTACAAAAGTAACGAGTAGTCTACAATGGTGGCAGGCACGAAGCAGCCGTCTAGCTTCTTAAGACCCGGGCGCGAACTTGGTGGCGTAGACCCAGGCGTTGTTTGCGACGGGGTCGTCGAGGTGGTCGAGCAGGTTCTCGAGGGGCCCCTTGCCGGTGACGATGGCCTGCACGAAGAATCCGAACATGGAGAACATGGCGAGGCGTCCGTTCTTGATCTCCTTGACCTTGAGCTCGGCGAAGGTGACGGGGTCGTCGGCGAGGCCGAGCGGGTCGAAGTACTGGCCGCCCGGGTAGAGGTTGTTGCCCTCGCCGACGCCGTCGAGGCCGTTGATGCGGAAGCCCTCGACGAGGCCCATGAGGATGACCTGGAAGCCCAGCACGGCGAGGATGCTCTGCGCGTGCACCAGGTTGGGGTTGCCCAGGTAGTCCAGCCCGCCCTCGGAGAAGATCTGCGCGCCGGCCTTGAACCACACGGGCTCCTTGAAGTCCACGCGCACCCACTTCTCGAGCACCTCGGGCGTGATGCAGCCCAGCGCGCCCAGCATCGCCCACCGCCCGTGGATCACCTCCAGCGCCCTGTTGCGGGCGAACGCCTCCGGGTCGGCGGAGAGCCCCGCCGTGTCCCAGCCGTAGTCGCCGGGGAACTCGCCGGTGAGGTAGGAGGGAGTCTGCGCGGAGAAGGGGCCCAGGTACTTGACGCGGTCCGGGCCGTACCACAGGTCGTTGCTCTGCAAACAACAAGGACTTGTTCGTCAGCACCTAAGCAAGCTGGACTGATGCTGTAGGCGGGTGGTTTTGGCACCAAAGGGGTACGTACCATGGTGATCCGGCCGCTGGCGGCTGCGGCGACGTCGCGGAGGGGGCTGGCATTGGCGGCGGCGCGGCCCTGGCCGAGGAACAGCGTCTTGGCGGCGAGGACGCGGGAGGTGGCGGCGGCCATGATCGATGCCATCCCTCGTAGCTTGCTGCTCTGCTGCGGCGGCACTGCACTGCGGGGGTGTCAAGGCTAGGAGAGGGGTTGCGTGGACGTATTTGTAGCACAAAGTGTTTTTGTTGCCGGGGAGACGCGAGATGGAGGGGGAAGGCGATTGGAGCGGCGGATGTGAGGTGGAGATTTCTGGATTTGGCTCCGGCCAATCGGCGCGCGGGGCTGGATTCTGGAGGTGCGCCGGTGCCAGCTCGGATGGCTCGTGGCTCCCCCTCCTCCTGTCGCCTATCGGGGCCACTAGCTGGCCATAGTTCGTCGCTATCCGTTCGTAGCGAACGAAAGCCTCCAGGTACTGTTCATCTTTCTTTTCTAGTCCTCCTTTCCTTTCTCTTTCTTTTCCTCCCTTTTCTTCCACCTATCAGCGAGCTCGGTCTTTCCACCCATCGGCGAGCTCGGTCTCATGCTGCCGCGACCGCCGCCCCACGGCGCTGCCACCGGCGCCGCGGCCGTCCGCCGCGCTCCCGCCGACCACTGCCACGTGCCACCTCCCACGGCCGGCGGCGACCTTGCCACCCACCAACCGCCCGCGCCTCCTCCACCCGACCTTTTTGAATCACTCCGGCGTCCTTGTCCCCACCACCAGCACAGGCCACCGGTCGTCCTACCCCGCCTTGGCTGGCGGCGCCCTCGTCGTTCGGCCTCGCCGTCCGGCAACCCGCCACCACCGCCGGCCGCCGCAGCCCCAGGCCCTCCTTCTCAGGTCGCCGGCTATGGATCCACCCAGCAACCTCCCAACTGTAACCCCTAGCCCGAACGGCGGCCCGACTCCGGCAATCTCCCATGACAAGGACGATATTCGCTGCTACCTGGTGGCAGCGCGTGCATGTCGTCCAAGGGGGTGATTGAATAATGCAGATAAAGTCAAAATTTAGTCCGTGTCAAATCGAATATTTGGAGGTTCATTAGGAGGACTAAATGTGGACTAAATGTGGGTTAATTATAAAACTAATTACAGAGATGGAAGCTAAACGGCGAGACGAATCTATTAAACCTAATTAATCCATCATTAGCAAATGGTTACTGTAGCAGCACATTGTCAAATCATGGATTAATTAGACTTAATAAATTCGTCTCGCCGTTTAGCCTCCATCTGTGCAATGGATTTTGTAAATAGTATATATTTAATACTCCTAATTAGTATCTAAACATTCGATGTGATAGGGACTAAAGTTTAACCTGGGGATCCAAACACCGCCTAAGGATTTTGTCCTCCTATCCTGCTGCGCCATTGGGGTCCACACTCCAGGAGCTCCTAATCTCCTATATCACTTATGGAAACTTATGGAAGCTAGTTAACTTTCGTAGCTGACCATTAAGCCCAAATAGAAATCTAAATCAATATTTCAATACCCCAAATTCAACAATTTCTGAAAATTAAGCCAACATTTACAAATAATAGATTCAACATTTTTTTCAAACATATCCTTCTCTCAACCAAGCCCTAGCTCAAAACTCTTAAAGATTTAGCTCAACGAGGGAGTGGGGACGAGTATTGAATGCTCAAGAGGGTGTTTGTCTCAGGTTAGGTTAGCAGCAAATGAATGGGGGCTGAGGGGGTATAAATACCCGAGCCCCAGAAACTAGTTGTTGCATTGCTGTTAATTCATTGTCGGAACTTCCGACACTGCATTGGAACTTCTGACACAGTTCAAAGAAAATGGTTAGGAACCTTGCCTGAAGTTACTGGAATCTTCTGGTGCCTTTTATCAGAACTTCCGACACAAGATCAGAACTTCTGACTCTGTTAAATTAAATCCGCTGAGCACCCCCTGTCGGAAGTTTTTGAAAACTTCCGGCAGGTGTCGAATCTTCCGACCCCATGTCGGAACTTCTGACACTCACAGAAACTATGAAAAATTAAATGTGCAAGTGTGTGAGTGGTGTCTCTCATGGGTGGTTAGCATCTCAAACAAGCACTTTAACATCTTCAAGCTATCCATCCACGTCCCCCTTTATAGTACGGTATTCATATACTCAATTTCAAAAATAGAAAGTATAAAAAGGTCTTCTTTTATGCTCCAACACCGTTCTTCAATCAAATTGGGGTTCTTTTCTTACACCTTTGCACTTCTTAGGATTTAAACCTGTGAATTACTCGATAAAATCATTAGTCTCTTAACTATGCATGTCGTCAACACCAAAATCCACTTAGGGGGCCAAATGCACTTTCAGTATATCCCGCACCATATGCAGCTATGCAGCCGCACGAACCATCTGGAAATTTACCCCGCGCTGGAGGAAGAGGGAAAGGGCATTGAATCAAGAATTGGAGCAACACAACTGGAGTAATCTGAAAGCTGACTCAACCCAGGCCCATGTACATCGCCCTCTCTGAGTTTCTGGGAACCTCCCCAAATGCGCTGGTGGATGCACTGAAATCCAACAGGCTTGATCGAGGCCCAGCAGGAGTAATCTTCTTCAGAGAAGTCTGGGACCTGCTCTATACCTGTTTTTTTTTCCTCGTTTGATATTTGGTGAGCTCCACGCTCTTGTAATTTTGTGCTCATGATCACTGTAACTAGCTAGCTTGGTAGTTCGCGATCAAGCTGACTTGTGGTGGAATAAAGCGACTCTTGACTTCAGAAGAAAAACTCTTGGAACCGATCAAAACTGCAGGCGCGTGATCGACCGAGCAACGAAGTGCGCGCGCCGCTGACAATGGCGCCCCGGCCCGACCGGCAGCACCGTCCGCGACGGCGAGACCGTGTGCTAAGCGACGCTTCTGAACAAAAGTTGCGACGCAGGACGCCCAAACCTGATCGTGCAGGTCGTATAGTTGTACAGGGCAGTAGTGCGTTTGATGGGATGGCAGACGACGCCAGGGTTCGCAAGACAGGGTCAGTCCGGACAATGCGACAGAATAGAGGGCAGCGGAGGGTCCCAGTCGATCTGGAAGGCTGTGTCATCCCTGACCCAAAAAGCGGCTACCAGTTTTTGTCACTTCATGGTTTGTTTAATCATTCACACAATCACACGTCATCGAGATATTATGCGTGCATGATTGTACTCCCAGATCTGCTGTGGTACCTTGATGCTCGTCATGCATATATGTCGGTAGTACAACCGCGTCCAAAGTTCCTGCCTAGCTAGACAGCTAGTCTACTAGTATCCATGGTTTGCATGCCGTTGTATTATAAGTCGTCCGATGCTATACCATCTAAGATTTCAGATATTGCCGGAAAAAAGGAGATTGAAGAAAAATGTCATTTCTTGTGAAATAAACGCTAATAAGCTTTAGTGCTATATTCCATATACGAGGCTATTTTCTATGAAAATTCTAATGATGACAACAGACGTAGGCGATTCTTCATTCTTCTCTCTTGCATAGCGACGGCCACAACCTCACATGCTCTATCCTCCAAACAAGCGGTGTAGGCTTGTGACGGCTTCCTCGTGGGTACATCTTGCCCAAAAGATGATCTAACTCCTCTGTCCTTTCGTACTTGTTTCTGGTTTTTCCGATCTCTAAGACACAACTTTATTTGATCACGGTCACTGCAAAATAAACCACCCTGACGAGGTATTTTGTTTGCAAGCAAGCCTGAAGAAATACGCTGAATGCAATGCGAAAAAGTCAAGGGACGGATGCCTCATGGCACAAGCACCTGTACACCCACATGGTACCATGGCAACACAGGAGAAAGGATGCGATTGTGAACTTTGGCAAAATGCCACCACACGGCACAAGCATCATGTATGAGCAGAGCACCATGTTCCGGGCACCTGCTAAAGCATGATAGGCTAGTTAGCACTAGCTAGAATGCTAATCACGCATTCCTATTGTACTGTTGGGCCAGCAGCATCGTCATGCGAGCTGTTGTGCTGATCCATAACAGATTGAAATGTGCTTCTCGACCGATTCCTTTGGCATTGGGGATCCCGACCGACTTCTTTGGCATCACCGGTCACCACTGAGTCAGCCGCAGCATAAAATAACGCGGGGACAGCTCCATGTATACTAGATGACAGCTGAGAGCATTAGAGACCAATGACACCCCCTTCAACAGTTGTGTACCTCTCAGACTCAAGCAGTCTCTTACTCTCCGTGATGTGGTCCGCGTGGACACTGGTCCAAAGATATGAGGCTCTTAAGCTCATTCGGAAGAGGAAAACTGGTGGGGCCATATAAAAGGTAAAAGTGCAAACCACAAGTCTTGACTGCGTGACAATATAATAATCCATGAAGATAGTTCAAAATGAAACCACGAAAAAGGGACTGTATATGTAGAAAAGGAAAAAAAAAGTTCAAATAATTTGAATACAAAACCAAGTCTGAATTGATCCAGGGCCTACTTGAAAGTCGTCGTTCATTTCGAAATGCATAAGTAACTGTCACCTAGTTCATAAGTATCATATCCTAACTACTGCCGCCATCTGGGTATACTATTTAGCTTGCTGATTTACTTAAATTCAAACCATGCATGCAAAATGACTATAATGCCCTAATGGGAGAAATAGTTCTGGCTTTATTTGGCTCATCCGATCGTACCCATCTAGCGAAGCCGCGTAGGATGGACAAACTTGCATTGATTCACACCCTTTTGCTGTCTCCCGGCCCTGGGGGGAGCCTATTATCTCTCCCGGCCCTGAGGGGAGCCTCTAGATCTTGAAGTCTACTACCCTTTTGCACTCGTGTTTCTCTTTCTACTGTCCCATGACGAACCTAACGTGCTGCGTCACTCGTGACTTTTTTTTGGCATGGCACTTCAAGAAAATTGGAAAAACTAAATAAAAAGACATTCAAGTGTTGTGGAGACCTCTAACATTCTCTGAGAGGACTTTATAAAAAAAAATCTCTGAGAGGCAAAGAAGCAATCTGTCGGAGATGGGTTAATGTAGCAATGGATCCGGTGGTGACAAGGAGCCTCCAAAGATGAGGAATACAGATCGGACTACAGTGAGGTCGCAGAGAAGAAACTCGTCGGAGTTAAGGGAGAAGGCATAGGTAGCGGCGTGGGCTCAACGGCGTCGAATGAGTGCAGCAGGAAGGAAGAGTGCCAAGGTGAGCAACGAAAAACGAACTGCCGCAACCAAGGAAGCCTAGGAAATGGTAGGGGCAGAGGCGTTTTAGTAGGGTGCCTAATCCTTAAGCAAACCATGCTGCTCCTAGAGAATGTTAAGGTGGAGGACAAATAAGGCCTGGGTCCCATGTGGAAGTTTATGTCAATTTTACAGTTTCTATAAAAGCTGCAACTTCATGTGGAAGTTTTATATTGACTTTGTCGATCTACTCTCTCCGTTCACGGATGAAAAGTTTAAGCCAGATAGGAGAAGACGCGTGTAGCCCTCATTAAAGCTGCTAGATAGGTTTGGTTGGTGCGAGTCAAGCGATTACTAAATGGTACTATTAATTTGCGATATGTTTGCAAGTCAAGCGATATGTTTGCTGGACGAGTAATGAGATTTCTTACCCTTAAAATTCATGTCACATCGAATATTCGGATGTTAATTAGAAGGACTAAACATGAGTTAATTATAAAACTAATTACACAAATGGATCTTAATTCACGAGATGAATCTATTAAACTTAATTAATTCACATCATTAGCACATATTTATTGTAGCACCATATTGTCAAATCATAGCTACTTAGGCTTAATAGATTCGTCTAGTAAATTAGTCCCCATCTATACAATTAGTTTTATAATTAATCTACGTTTAATACTCCTAAGTAGTATCTAAACATTCGATGTTACAGGAATTTTAGGAGATTCTAGAGAACCAAACACCCCCTTATACTCCTTCCGTTCCAAATTATAAATCATTCCAACTTTTTTGAATGACTTATCATTTTATGTTGGATCAAAATTATAGAGAGGATCACAAAGATTTTTATAGCACTGAATAGATATACTATGAAAATATATTTAATGAAGAAACTAATTGTACTTATTTGGTATCATAAATATTAATATTTTGATTCTCCAAATAAAATTGGAATGACTAATAATTTGGAACGGAGGAGGGAGTATTTGTCAGGAATTAATTTGGATTCTCCTAGCGTGGATAGAATATTATATTTGTTGATAGAATTTGAATGAGCTCTACCGATAGGCATCGATCGAAATCTGCTTGAGAGGATGATGTGGGCCGGGGCGCTACTTTGGTAAGGCTTCAACTTGCGGACTTGACGAGATTTTGAAACAGAATTTATATGCAAGCAACTTGGCGGCAAGCTTTACACGATTGGACGGGGGCAGGGGTGACAGCTTGGTGCTTGACCTGCCGAGCAGATCTAGCTATCCGCGCCGCCGAAATATCGTCATCAGAGCAACAATTATTGCCTCGTCGTGAAACGAACACGAGCGTCGTCACACTACACGACGTCGCTGTTATCCTTCGTGGCAATGTCGGTTGCGCCGCCGGTGCAAGACGTGACTGCGGCGGCGGCGGCGGCGGCCTCCTGCTTGTGCTCTTCCTCCTCCATGGTGTCCGACATGCTCCGGCCCTTCGTCTCCGGTAGGCAGGCGGCGAAGAGCCCGAAGCACCCGATGCAGAGCCCGAACACGCCGAAGGAATAGAAGCTCCGCTCCCGGCCGAGCGCCACGAGCACGGGCGCCGCCACGCCGCCGAGCACCAGCGCCTGCCGCACCAGCCCCACCGCCGAGTTGCGCACGGACGTCGGGAACAGCTCGATGGAGTAGATCAGGATGAGGTTGAACGCCGTGATGGTCGCGAAGAAGGAGAGCAGCTCGGACGCCATCCGCGCCGCCGAGCCCTCCGGGATGGCGACGCACATGAGGCTGAAGGCGCCCGCCGCCGCGGTGAGCGCGATCACCGTGGTCCGCCGGTTGACCTTGCCGATGAATGCCAGCGACAGGACGGCCGACGGCAGCTCGGCCATCGCGTTGTACGTGACGCTCAGGTACAGGTTGGTTCCCAGGCTGCCGACGTTGAGCGGCATGCCGTAGTAGACCATGCCGACGCCGAAACTGGTCGTCATGATCGCCGCCAGCCTCCGGAGCGCCCACGGCCGCTCCCAGAACGCCCGCATCGTGCCGAACGCGCCACCGGCGCCGCCGCCGGCGTCCCCGCCGTCCGCGCGCATGGTGCACGCGTGCAGCATGGAGAAGCTGGACGTGATGCTGTTGCCGTTGAGCGTCGCGATCTGCTGCAGCGTGTCCATGGCGTCCTGCTTACGCCCGCGCACCAGCAGCCACCGCGGCGACTCCTGGGCGAGGAAGTAGAGCAGGACGGAGTAGCAGAGCGACGGCACGGACGTCCACAGGTACATGTTCCGCCACGACGCCTCACGGAACGCGAAGCCGAGCGCCGGGAGCGACAGGAACCCGACGGTGAAGAAGAAGAAGCCGGCCACGCTCACCGTGTCGCGCCACCGCTTGCCGACGAGCTCCGTGGACAGGACCAGCGTGCACGTGCCCACCATGGACCGGCCGAACCCGGACACGAACCGCAGCGCGGCGTACGCCCACACGTTCGGCGCGAACGCGGTGAGCACGCCGGCGACGGACATGGACACGAGGGACGTGAGCAGCATCTTCCGGCGCCCCAGGAGCGAGTCCGCGAGCGTGGTGAGCAGGAACCCGCCGGCCAGGCAGCCGGCGAAGAAGGACGACGCCGGGAGCGACACGAGCGCCGGGCCGGCGCACTTGAGCGCCCACTCCGAGACCATCGTCGAGTCGGCGGGGCGGTCCCACGCCCACGCGCCCGGCGGGAGCCAGCACGGCGAGGCCGGGGGCGCCGCCGGCGAGCAGGACGGCGAGGCTCCGGTGCAGTGCCACTGCGGTTCGGCGTCCGTGAACACGGAGATGAACACCTGCTGCGCGTCGAAGGCCCAGGCGAATGCCAGCAGGATGGCCTTGAACAGCTGCATCACGCCGGTGGTGCCCATGTAATTCTCGATGGTGTCATCGATGGTGGGCGCCTTGGGCGGCTTGTGGCTCGTCAGGAGCGGGGCGGTGGTGTCCGTGTCGGCGGCCATTGCCACGGCAGTGTGTATGCGTGGTTTTGCCTGTGCTCTTTTGCTGCTCGTGAGTTGCGGGTTGGAGACGATGCCGGAGGCGGGTATTTATATGGGAAGCGCCGTCGCAGCTTGCCTCTTCAGGGGTGTTGGCCTGTGATTTTCCTACCTGGCAGGGTCGGATATGCTATTTCGCCTTCTGTTGCCAGTTCTGTCTGTACGTTGCTGCAGCCTGGACACAACCCCCTGGATCACTGGGGTGGTTTTTATCATTTATGGGTCCGCGTCCTGGTAACTGCAGATTGCGGCGCACCACCACAAGCACATGCGCCCCCCGGACCTAGTACCACGTAGCCGTTCTGACAAATTACAAGCATAAGAACACTCATCTTTGTCAACTATAGTTGTGAAAGAGTATAACTACGAGAAAACCGTCCGATTTATTTTTCAAATTACAGTTTTTAAATATCTGTTGCGTGCATGACATTAGTCGTTAAGATATATAAAAAGTTTGAGAACAGCATATATAGAACTTAATTGATGTCCCCCCTGTTCCTATCAATTTGAATTTGTGCCCAAGTTTCGAATTCAAAAGAAGGTTAGAGTAGTGGTATGTACACGAGACTCATGCTCCGTCTTCAGAAGGTATGTAAAGTTTGACTGGCCGTCTATATAAATATCATCTATTTAAGAGTAATTAGGATTTATTTTAAAACTTTACGCATTAACTTGTCCTAGTCCATCCAGCTCCCATTTGATTCAGAGTATGATCCTGGTGTTTTCCTACATACTCTGATTTACTCTAATATGAGCGCCGCGATCAATTTACTCTGATTTTGTAATCCCACTTGCGTGATCACCAGCAATCAACATTGACGACCGCTAGCAGTAGTGCTCTGTTTATTCTATGCTTATCGCCAGATCATCCGCCTAATCATGCGACTTTTTTATTGCGTGCCGCGCACGTGCCGGTTTGCCAGGTCATCAACTGCGTGCGCTTTGTCTCGCAATTCCCCTAGCCGACTCATCGATTGGCCTGGACTCACAGAGCTCTGCCGGTGTGCCCAGGATATTTCAGGGGTGTTTGGTTTTCTAGGATCTCCTAAAATTTCTATCACTATTAAATGTAGATTAATTATAAAACCAATTGCACAGATGGAGACTAATTTGCGAGACGAATCTATTAAGCCTAATTAGTTCATGATTTGACAATATAGTGCTACCGTAAACATGTGCTAATGATGAATTAATTAGGCTTAATAGATTCGTTTCGTGAATTAGCCTTCATCTCTGTAATTAGTTTTATAATTAGGTCATGTTTAATTTTCCTAATTAACATCTGAATATTCGATGTGACATAAATTTAGTCCGGATTAAAGAATCAAACACCCCTCGTTTGTTTTGTTGCGGTAGCTAATCCATCCACGGTTGTTTTAGAGGTGTGTGTGTTTGAAAACGGAAAGTTCACAAGTTCAGGGTGGGTGTTTTAGCTGGGCTAGCTATAGCTTTCGAGATCTCGTCTGAACGAAGAACAGCCTGTCAGTTTTAGGTGTCAATCGACCAGCTTTACTCCATGAGGTAAAAAATTTTACAGAATTATCCAGCAGCAGCAGCAACTAACAGCTAGCGCATGATACCTGCCAATCTAGCGTTCACTTACCGCTCGACGCGCTTCTGGTGGATGCTCGCCTGTGTCCTCTGGGACTGCACGCTACGACCGCCAACAGTGCACCACGGCACATGGAATGGGACGGGTCCATGCAAGCTAAACCAGTCGCGCTCCGTATCGTTGGCGGTGACGTGTACTACCTTGTGGGGCCAAAAAGGTTGCATAATTGGTACGGAGATCCATGGAAGCGTGGCGGGGAATAGCTGGATTTTGGACTTGTCGCCCTCCTTGCGTCTAGTTTGGGACGACACTGCGAAAGCTACGTAGCACATACTTTGATCAACGGTAACACACACGGTATATATGCGCCTCGCGGATCGGAGCACTCATAGCTACATATTTGGTCCGAGCAAACTGTAGATCATTTTAGTATTTCTAGATTCATTACTTTTACTTACGTATCCAGATATAATATATATCTAGGTGTATAAAATAAATATTATGAAATTAGAGATAAAAAAATAACTTATAATTTGACACGGAGGAAATACTTGATAGTTGATCGTTGTATATATAAATCGGTGGTCGATCGAGAATACATAACGTTTGATCATTGTAAAATCGGTGGTTGTGAAAAATTGCACTGCTACTTAGCTTGATCATTGTAAGTATAACTTGTCTACCGGCAAGTAGTTGGGCAAAAAAAAAAAAGGAAGGAAACGTCGCGCCGTGCACGCACATGGAGCGCGGGTACCGCAGGATACGCTCTTGGTTCGTGGAAGCCTCGATCGATCCCAATGGCAGATGCGCACGGCACGACGACCGCATCACACCAGCCTAGCTAGCCAACCAGCGGCTGCCGCTGCCTCCGTCCCTCGCCGGTTTTCTGCCGCCTGTCACGTACCCGCATCTATCCGTATGCCCGCGCCGTGGATCCTGTCGGATCCCCCGGACGCGATCACGAGACGAGATCAACCGGCGCGCGTCAGCTCCAACTCAGCCAACATGCACGGTCCCTCCCTTCTTGCTTCCCTCCCCCTTCCCTGAAGCCAGAGGCGCCCGCCGATTGGCTACACGCGAGCTACCGGCTCAGCTCTTGTTTCGGCGCGCCGCCGGGGCGGGGGGCCAGCTCGGGTGGTGGATGCATCCGCGCCGGGCCGACGCGCCGAGGAATATCCCACGCGAGCGCCGGCCGCAGCCGCGTTGGCGGATGACGCTGACGCGGACGTGAGTCGCGGCGGCCGGGCGGGGCCCGGCTCGGCAAGCAGCGGGTACGGGTACGGCGCTCCGAGGCCTGATCTCTATAATTGGCATTAGAAAATCGCGGGAGGATCATTGGCCGCGGCTGGAATGTGATCATGGCTGACATGGCACCTTGCGCCGCAGACCACAGAGCCCAGAGGCTGCTTCCTGTGGCTAGCAGCGGGCCTCGTGCTCTTAGGGCGGCGAAGTCAGCTAGCTATTTGATTGTACAGCTGAGCATGTATCCTATGTGGAGGAAAGAGAAGTTGAGCCGACGACTTGCTCGTTGCTCAGCTTGCACGCGCGACGATACGCCAAATCGCCAGCACATCCGTTCTCTCTCTGTGCATGAAAGTACTAAAAATAACAAATAGCTAGCACTGTTAGATAGTTGCATGGACTGCTAGCTATTTAGTGCTGAGTTGGATGGCTCCTAGCTAGCTAGACTGTTGCGGATGACCTTACCTCTGTCTGTCGACTGTAGTTTCGACGGGACCCGTCGAAAGGACCGCAGCGTCTCTCTCCTGGATTCCTGTCTCAACTCTTATGTTTACCTTATCAGATCAACCTGCGCGTGTACGTGCACCCTATCGCAGTATGATTGGGCAATGGCCATGACTCGAACCCGAAGCAAACATCGCCGGCTGCTCGTCTTATCGCCATCCAGCGGCATCAGCCCCCGGTGATCCCGGTGTACGGGGCCTTCGACGAGGGGGGCGCACGCGCACACACACCCCTGCCCACCGCGTCGTGTGTCTCGCCAATCCGGCCTATCCAGCTACCCTGGACTCCTGGAGACGGAGGGAATTGCACAGAATCGTCTGCTTCTGACCGGCGCCGGGCCGCTTTCCGAGTGCTCGTTTGTCCGTTTGCTCGGCTCGCGCGGTGGTTGCTCTCCTGACTCAGCACGCCTGGCGGCCCCGGACAGGAAAAATCGAAGCAAAGAACTGAAGCGGTGTTAATACGATGCCGTGGCGGCAACCGGCGCTGTACCAGGGGCACATGCAGGGCCGTTTCGCTCGAGAATTCGGGGACTGTCCTGTACAGTGTACAGTGACGCTACAAATAGAGGATAGCACGATTTGCGTCCAGATCCTGCAACCCTCCATGGTTCTCTAGCTGTCCTAGTCAGTCGGAAGCGAAAATTTCCTTGGTCGACATGCATGCATGCAGCACGAGAGCAAAGCAAGCGCACAAAGGCTATTCAGATGAGATGATTTGACAGCCAATAAATTTTGATTTCAACGTGTATATATACGGCCCATCAACACCTCCGCCAACATGGGCTTACACGGACGTCGTCTCGGCCCTTCAGGCCATGGGAATTGCGAAGGCCTAGTCAACTACGGGAAAAAAAAATATGGACGTGGCTGGGCTGGGCTCCTGCTGGAACACGTGAGCTGTTTCCGGGGTGATGCAGGAGGGCTCCAGGCCGCGCGCGTGGCGCGCGTCCATCGAGACGGTAGTAGCGGCGGCGCTACCGGACGACGTGCTCCCCGACATCCCCTCCTCGCAGCTGGGACGCGTCCCCGATGCCGATGCGCTCGCAGCGCGGAGGCGTGGCGCGGCGCCGCACAGCGGCAGCGGCAGCGCCGGCGCACGCGGGCTGCTTCCTGTGGCCTTCGCGATTTTTCGCGCACGCTCTCCCACAGTCCCACGGACCCGTCCCGATTTTTTTTGGTGGGTGCACAGCCGAATAGCCGATGGTCGCTTCTTGGGCTGCGCGTAACGGCAGCGCCGGCCCTAGAGCGACACTGCGGGAGGCGCTACGTGTGGTCCAGTCGCTGCGTGCAAAAACGAAACCAAACGGGGATTGGTTGAGGAAGAGCTGGAACAGAGCCGCCCTACGAAGAAGGTGGGAGGTGCGCCCCACCCCCACCACTCGGCCGGCCGGCCGGCTAGTTGCCCTTTGACGCCGTCCTCGCTCTGTCTTTGACTCGTGTTGGTAACGCACTAACGCGGACGTGGTCAAATCGTTTGACTCAACCGCACCAGCGTCTCAGAACTAGGTAAACGTGAACACACTCCAGAAGCACAGTTTCTTTCGGAACGCACTCTTTTTCCACCAACCAAGTGATTATCGTTTTTTTCTTATATACAGGCAGCCGTAATCGAGTTAAACGCACCAGCCCTCTCGTTAATTAATCGAACAGGTGGATAGACGACGCGCGCAGCGAAGTTCCTCATTAAGCAAATGGATGCGCACAGTAATTTTTTTTAATTAAATACATTAAAATTTCTCAGCTGAGCGAGCAGTGGACAGAGGATACTTGCGTCCCAATCCAACGCCATCTGCCGCGCCGCGCTTTGGCCGCCGTTTTGTTACCGGATTACCGCGCCGCGCTCGCTAGCTGTCCCCAAACTACATTTTTAAACCGCCGGAGAACAAGGGGCTTGACACGACATCCACGCGGCGAGAAACCAGACGGTGGGCGGCGACGGACCGACCTCCACCGACTTACTCGCGTGGCCGTCGTTTCTTTTTCGCGTGGCGATCCAATCTCGGCCGGTCAGCCACCACGTCACCAACCCCGTCCCCACTCCCACCGCCGCCGGGCCACGTCCCACCACCCCCCGCCCCCCAACGGCTAGTTCCAGACCCACGCGATCGCGCCACGTAGCCCGTCCACCACCAGCCCGCGCCGTCCGATCCCACGCGCTCCGCACCACACGCGGGTTGAGCGCCAACCCGCCTCGATTTCAAAAAAGTAACCCCGTAAATCACGCGCTCCTCCACGGCCGCCTCCACCGACCCACATCGACCGACGTGTAGGACCCTGTTTATCCGGTCCCGTGTGTCAGTGAGCGGCGCAGCGTGGATTAGCGGGTGGGCGCGGGAGGTGAAAAAGATCTTGCGCACGAAGCAGCATTGGATTCTGGTGGTTGCCGTAATTTTCTAGAAAGGCCCCCGCGCGGAGGATTTCTCTACTTCGTAGGCAGGTTCCCCCGGGTAGGAGCAAATAGAGGGGCCTCCTATAAAACCGGGGAAGGGGGAGGTCAGCTGTTTCCAAATTTACCTCGCAGGTCTGGTCCTCCAGCATTCGCCGCAGGTTAGGTTGCTTAGCAGTAGGGGAAGACATCCACAGGTTGTTGTGCGATTATCGGGAGCAGGAGGAGTTTGAGATTGAGAGCGAAACTAGAGGTAATCTCTTCCTCCGATCTCGAATTCCTGTTTCGATTCGGTGCTTGTTTGTCTCTTCTTCCTCGTCGGGCTTTGCTCTGGCAGTGTGTTCCTGCCCTCTGTTTCTTTGTTCTGTTTCGCGTGGTATGTGATCCTTGCGCTGAGGAGGATTGGATTAGAGGTGATTGGATTGTGATTTGCTGCCTTTTTCTAGCTTTCGCTGCCGGGGATTGGATTAGAGCTGATTGGTTTGTGATCATGCTGCCTTTTCTAGATTGCGTTTGATGCAACGGCTCCTGTTTCGCTTTTGCGGCTGGTCTGTTGCCTGAGCCTTAGTGGTGTTCGACTGTAGTTTTGGTTTGTGGCTGCGGACAATTTGAATCGGGGATTTTTCGCTGAACGAGAGCTCCCGCGGGATTTCCGATCTAAAATTTTGGAAGGGAATCGGTTCGTCTTTAAAAGGAAATTCGCCAATCTTTTTCTTTCAGCTTGATGATTCTTATCTCCATAATCCCGTGCAGATATTCTTCCTTACGAGATCTCCGATTGGATAAGTGATCTTTTTATCACCAAAGACCAAGAGCAGTAGGGTTTAACAGGCAAAGGGGGGAAATGGCAATTGGACAGGGCGACGCGAAGAAGGGGTCTCTTGCCACGAGCTTGAGCTTCTCGAACTGCAGGAGCAGCACGAGAATCCTGGGGAGGAAGAGGGTGGCCGTGTCACCGACTCCGGGCCCCAGGAGCCCTCACTCTTCGGTCCGCACCCTGCGCAAGCAGCGCAGCGTCCGGTTCCACATGGATGACGCCGTCAGCCTTCTTGAATCGCTGCCTCAAGACGTCCTGGTAATTGCTTGTCACTGATCTGTTTTCTTTTATTACTCGCATTCTGATTCAGTCCTGTATGCCTTGCTTATCCCAATTTGATTCCGATTTTGCAGATTAAAGTCTTGTGCAAGGTGAACCACAGCGATCTGAGGCAGCTCCTCCTCGTGTCGAAACCAGTCAACGAAGCAGTACGCACTTCGAACCCCTACCACCTAATTCCAGATTCCAAATTGTGTTTCTTGTCCACTTTGTTGGCTAACATCGCCTTGTTCAATTCCTTCTTTGCAGACAGTTGTTGCTCGAGAGCTGCATTTCAAGTTTGCGACGCCGTCCTCGAAGGCCGGTTTTAGAGGCGACGAGGACGGCGAGGATGAAGATGGCCCCGGGGCGCCCATGCAACGCAGGGTTGCAAGGTCGCGCCTCCGGAACAAGAACCTGGATAGCATCGCCATCAACCTGTCGGCGTCATTCGAAACCTTGCTCTCCGAGGTCTAGATGTAAATATATGACATCACAGGCTTTCAGTTTCCACTTCAGCTTGCCAGTGTATCTAGTAGTGTCAGGCTGCAAAGTTCAGTGCTTTTTGTAGCCCACGTCATAGAGAAACTTTTAGGTAGTGGTAAGTAGTATACTCATATGAGTTACTAGTACTAGCTTATATATAGAGAGAGTTTCTTCAATGCTGTGATTGAAGAACACAGACGATGTTTTTATCTTTTTTTTTGTAGAAGTACCTTGTAAAAGTTATGTGAGATCTCTCTTCTCTTTTGTGTATGCTGTAAGTGTATGATCTCCGTATGCTAGTGTGCACGAGAAGATAAACTCTTTTATTTGCTTCAATATGGATGGTGTTATCTGTTGCAATTGTGTGAATCATGCGTGCACAGAGATTGCACTATCTCTGAACTCTGAAGAACTGCGTGCGGCATCAGTGGTGTTGTTTCTTCAGAGCTGCAGTCTGCCTGTCCAGATTTTTCTTTCGTTCGGTTTGCTGGAGTTGGTGGTGTGGCTTTCGGCTCTCGCCCACTACAGCATGGGCCAAAATCCAGAGTTCTGAATGAGGCTACTAGTTCGCTAGCGTGATTTTATTATGGTTTGAACATTTGCGATTCTTTTACACCCATTTGCTGTCGCTAGTACGCAGCCACCATCCGGTGTAAAACGACCCCAAACATACTCTAATCCGTAAAGGCAGTGCAGCTCCCCAACCCGGTGCAAGTGCACTGTGCAGATGCAATGGTATTATGGTAGGCAGCACAGTGCCACCTTCTTGACGCCATTCCACAGTCCACATTGATGGTTCCTGGAACCCGGAAGGAAACGAGATCGCTGGCAACTGGCAAGTGTAATCGATCAGCAGTTGCTCGTGCAATCATTTGAGCCGCCCGGACCCAAGCGTGGAGCACGGCGCTTTTACTAGCGGTGCCACCACGGCAATGGCCGCGCAACTGCTACAGCACTTCACCGGCAGGGCAGGTGCAGCCGCCCCAGAAAGACACAAGAGGCTTGGCCCGGCCGTCCCACGCGTTTACGCCGGCGACAGGACGCGCGCCGCCTCACGCAGCTGTGCCAGCTTCCGCGCCTCCGTGGCTGCCAGCCGTGGAGCAGCCGGCAGCGGCACTGGTCGCCGCGGGCCGGCACCGCGGCACGTGTAGTGGGCGGAGGGGACCCGGCCGGGGGTGGTCGATCTCTGACGACGGCCGTCGCGCCGAACCAACGAATTATTGGCCCGCCGGCCGGATCGGGCCACGGTGCCGGTGGCTGGCGCGCCAAAAAAGTAAGCCAGCAGCGCGGCAGCCGGCGTCGGTTGATCGCAGAACGCCCGGCGGTCCAACACCTGCGCGGTCCCATCCCGGCCGGGTCTCTCCCTGTCTCTCTTTTCCGTCACTGACGAGCTCACGCTGAGTACTACAGTAGTATGAGTATCTCCCTTTTTTTCTTGGGGGCTGTCGAGCTTTTGTCATAAATATTTGTTTGGCGTTCAAGCCCTGGTTGCTTCACCCCCAACTCCCAACTTTGCCATTATGCAAAAAGAAAATTTCTCATCATATCAAACTTGCGGTACATGCATGAAGTACTAAATGTAGATGAAATTAAAAACTAATTGCACAGTTTTGTTGTACTTTGCGAGACGAATCTTTTGAGCCTAATTAGTCAATGTTTGGACAATAATTCACAAATACAAACGAAACGCTACAGTGTGCTACAGTGCCGTCACAGTAATTTTGGCACTCCCAATTTTGGCAACTAAACAAGGCTCAAAACTCTTCATCATAAACAACAAAACATGGCAGGTGCTGCCGGTCAGCCGGAGTATTTGGCCTGTGCGGAACTGCAGATAGAGTAAACCTTCACGTGTTCCACACTTTTAACGCTGGCATACTGTTGAAGCATCAGACTCGTTCTGCATTTTACGGTCTTTTCTGATTCATGGCCTGCCTGTCACTAGAAATCATTTAAACCTGCAAGTTGAGCTGCCGAAATCATTTCTGATTCATCACACTTGTTTGCTGTAGTACTTGGCTGGAGAAACCTAGCTGCTCATGCATGCGAGATGCAATGTTACAGCATCCTTGGCTGTACACTTTTTCATCAGCAACTTGATCGATCGACGAGCTTCAGTTACAGTTGCTCTAGCAAGTACTCTACTCCATCAGCAACTTCCCGTACCTACGGCTCGTTCTTTGCCGTTGGCCGGTTAACCTTCACGCTCAGTACTATTCTACTCCAACCTCACCGTTGGCCGGTTAACTTGGTACTGAATCAAAGTGGAGTTTTTACAGTGGATCGTCGCAGTACTCTTCATCAGTTACGGAGGGGCTGTGCTTCCCCCTTGGCACCTTTTTGACCCGGACGCACCGAAGCCTAGCGCCCTCGCCCATCAGTTCACGTGCGGATGGGAAATCCCCTGCCCCCGGCAACCGGCATCATCAAATGAACAAGGGACAGATTGCAATCTCTAGGTGCAGGACGTCCTGCAAAAGCGTGTTCATATCTTTGGACAATCGGACTCCAACCATGCCCGCAGAATTTTTTTTTCTTTTAAAAAATAAGCCAGATTCCTCCTTTCTTGGACGCAAAAGGCGTCACCGATTGCACGTTGAACTGTTGAAGATTATCATATCATAACGTTGAAAAGCCACTCGTGTTGGTTAGATTTTGCGAGTTGGACCCCCCAATTTTGTATGGGTCACGTTTTTTTCACGGGGGGCAGCTGGGCAGCAGCTTGTGTGGTCGCTGCAGAAGTAAAATTTTATCAGTAGCAAGTATGAACATGCGCATTCATATGCAGGGGGCTGCTTGGGAGGTTCCGGGTTGGGACTTGGGACTACGCGGTGCGCCCTCCGTGGTTGTTCAGCGAGTCCCAGCTAGAAATGTCGGCAGATCATGAGCTCGTACTTCATGTAGTGTGGTGATCTGGTAACGTCACTACGCAGTACACGCGACGGCTTCAGTTTGTTTGGATCCCGATCGCCATCAACATCACACAGTGCTAGCCGCCTGTTCCTTCTTGCACGAGAGCGACGTACCGGCTGCTTTGCTCCTACGGAGTACCTCCTAGTACTGTAGTACATCATACCGAGACATTCGCTCAGAACTCAGAACTCAGATCTCTGGGGCTCCGGCATCGCATCGTATGGCACTGCAACTTTGGCCTAGGGACGTGTACGACAGAAGGGCAGAAACCTAGGACCAGGGACGACTAGTACAACGTAGGATCTCTCGAATTTCGTTTTCTCCGATCCGGGCTTCGGAAACTAAAAACTCCTCAAAGAATCCCCCCAACTCCGTTCAGGAAATCTCTCATCTTCGAGAACCAAGAAGCTAAGCATCGGTTGAGGAAAAGTAACCTGGCGCGGGCAGGACAGTCCCCGCACCATGCCCCAGCCCAGCGCAACCAACCCGAAGATCAGAACATGCCTCCGTTGTAGGCCGTCCGTCCCCCGCGTCCCTCCTGGCAAAGCCTTGGAGTGCAAGCGATCCTGCCACTGCTCCGGGCGCTTTCCCGTGGCACGGCAGCGCAGAGGATTGCGAGTTTTGCGGTACGTGGCGGTGACAGCAACTCGTCCTGCCGGCGGCGAGCAGGTATCCGACTGTGACACTGTGACTACGTGCTGCTACGCCGCATGCGCTAGTGAGAGCCGTGCCAGAGGACGCTTTGCCGCTTTGGCTTGCCAGCTTTGTTGGTCTCGGCGCCCCGGCAATCGGCAGGCAGCAGAGGATGCCGCTGCTTTTGCCCGCCTTTGCCTCTGCGGCTCTGCCTCCCCGGTTGCCCGGATGATCTGGTTTCGAATCGCCGTATTCCACTTCTTTGTTTCGCCTGCCCGAACCGAGGGAGAGCCACCGGCCCAGCCGTGCCGGTGCGCCGTTTCCTGCGGTTCTGTGTGCGCGGCGGCCATCATCATTCATCACTGCGCTGCTGCCAAGAGGTCGCAGCACAAGGCCACGCCGGTTTGACCGGCACAGGTCTTCCTGGATCTTGGCAGTGGAGACGGAAATGCTACGGGCACACATGGCACAAGAAAAACAGAAAAAAATCCTACTATAACTATTATTTATGTAATCAAATCTATTCAAGACTTATTTTTCTTATATCTATATCTATACTTAATATTAAAGTGCAGTTTCTTTCAACCGTCGTGATTATTTTGCAAAAAAATCCTTCAATTTTTTCATAATAAACCCGCAGTTCTGGAAGTTAAACCGGCGTAATTCGTTTTCTCTCTCTCATCGTCTTCTTTCTTTCTCCGTCCCGCACTCTCTTCGTGAGCCCAAGCCAAGCAAAACTAGCAGGTGGCGAGCCTACCCCTTCTCTTTCCGACAACACCTTTGCTTCCGGTGCAAATCGCTGCAGGTGACGGTGGCTAAAAGCACTGGCGACGATTCCCCCTCCCTCAACTTACTGACGTGGGATACAAGAAATCTATGGCGCAAGGCCATGGCCGCGATGACTGTAGAGTGCAAGTGTCAAGGGAGGTTGCCCCTTCCTCTTCCCGCGCTGACGCCGCGGGCGGCGGCAGTCGCACCCTTCTGGTCCATCCTCGTAGGCAGCGGGGAGCTCAAGCTTGGCATCCGAAAGATCGATTTGGGAAGCGACGAGTTCGAGCTTTGTGTTTGAAGCTCGGTTTGGGTTGCAGGGAGCTCACGCTCGGCATTAGGAAGCCCAATTTGTGTTGTTCTTCGCCGTCAACCCGGTCATGTTCCCCATGGCCAACACCAGCGGTGACGACTGCGAGCCGCGGCACCAAAACGCGCGGGCTGCAGCGGGAAGCTCGTGCTGACGGCAGCACTGTAGACGCACGGGCCGTAGTGGGAGCTTGAGGGGCGGCAGAGGTCGGGGACAAGGTTCAGGAGGGCGGCACCACGGCAACGGTGAGCTCGAGGAGCGGCGTTGGGAGGTTGGACGAAGTCGTTGCGGCACGGCCACGGCGAGCTCGAGGGGCGGCGGCCCCTCCTCTTCCCGCCCCGTCGTGCGGCGGCCATGCGATGCTAGGGGTTTAGCGGCAGGAAGGTGCTGGCCGGTGGTTGCCATGGATTGCCAGCCTAATGTGGGTCCCGCAAAAAAGACTGGGAAGAAATGTCAAATCCTCCAACGCTGATTTGGCTGAGTCTGTAGAACATTTGGTCATTGTTGACTATATTATGAGGAGCAAATTGCTGAAGGATAATGTTGATTGCTCATGTTTCTTGGAGCAACTAGACCAGGATATCAGGCTATCAGGACCAGGCATGAATTGTTGAGTATATTATAATCAAGGACTGAGCATTTAGTTTAGCCTTATAATTTTTTCGTTTTATAGCTTGAAAGTTTTGTGGATAATCTCTTATGTTCATAATAACTAAGACATGAGTTGCATTAGTACTGAATCTTATCAGAAGTTTTAATGCATGTTTGAACTAGATGTAGGACACATTACATATGTAATTGAGATTCTACCGTTCAAATAGGCCATGCAGAATTCAAAGGAGTTGTCCATTTATTATTATCAGAGATGTATACAAATATTATGAAACATTCTAAACCAGATTAGAAAGTGAAGAAAGCGAACTAGGTGCTAGCGGATGACAACTTGGAAGTTGGTAAGAAACCGTAGCAATGCACGGGCATTTATGCTAATTTTACTTAAATGACATGGCATTGCACCCGCCATTTCCTTCAAAAAAGGAAACGTATTTGTGCCATTGTGCCAATTACGGTTCCAAAATTTTATCATAGCTTTTGTAACAATTAGAATCAGACCATCACGGTGTAAAACTCGTACCATCTGTGCCACAACCGTACTAATTCGAAGTATCAAAACTTGTTTGGCCATGGAACTAGGAATTGTACATCAAATCCATAAAGCACTTCGAGCTATGGAAGGAGTAACACTTCGAGATATCAAGTTACCATCTCCAATCTAACACTTTTAGCGATATCAATAATATTAGAACGTCCTAAATGGAAGGAGTAATGCATATATGAAAGTACTTTTTGGTTAGTGAACCTAATTGTCTAAACCTAATCGGCAATCCACTAGAGGTTATCCAGGTGGTAGATTTGTAGATGAGCAAGATTGTAAGACCAAGAACTCGAATGGTAACATAGGGACGCAAGGTTTAGACAGGTTCGAGCCTCCGAAGAGCAATACCCTATCTCCTGTGTTCTGATGAATTATATTGCTAATCGCAGGTGCAAAGAGTTAACGTTTGTTGGGTTGAGGGGAGTTACCTCGGGGGTGTCCCTGGCCGCTTTATATACGCTGACGGTCTAGGGTTACAAGTCAAATAGGATTTAATTCTAGTCGCTTTATATATTAATAGTCATAATTAAAAAGAACTTTTGACTTCAACATGGGTGGGCTTAAATACGTGATCAGAGGAATAACACCATTCAATTGGTTATTTCCTAAATAAGCGATACCACTTCTTCGCGTACCGTAAAATCGTAAATGTACGCTGTTCTATACAGCTCGAAAAATCACCCAAAGAAAATACCGATGTCCAAGCAGTAGCACCTAAAAGTCATCCCAGTTTTAACGCGGCACGGTTTGGCCGTTCACGTTCTGAGCCCTGGACTTTCTACCCGACTGTCCTCTCCCCCGTTGGCGTGTACTTGCAAGAGCTGCCAAGCCGTAGCAGTAGTTCATCGACGCGGTCACTCACTCCATCTGCCTCCCTCTCCCCTCTTCTGCCAAACCGTGCCGGAGCTTTGCGGCAAATCTCCTCTGCTTGTCCGCTTCCCCTTCTATATAAAAACCGCCGCGCTTGGCGGGGTGCCGGCGCTTTAACCGCCCCACTCCTCCCGCCATAAATGGCCACTTCCGCCCCCTCCACCTCACCTTCCCCGCCGCCGCCGGCGCAAGAGGTCCCCGCCGGCGGCGACCGGCGGCAGCCCCACCA
Organism: Setaria italica; assembly: GCF_000263155.2. Classification (NCBI taxonomy): domain Eukaryota; kingdom Viridiplantae; phylum Streptophyta; class Magnoliopsida; order Poales; family Poaceae; genus Setaria; species Setaria italica. Next base: position 43,252,440 of record NC_028451.1, on the reverse strand, counting down.
CCACCACCCGCTCCTCGCCGCCGCCGCCGCGGCATCCCTCCTCGCCGTGCTCTACCTCCCCCGGCCGCTGCTGCTGTTCGTGCTCTCCCCCGCCTCGCTATCCTCCCTGCTCCTCCTCCTCTCCCTCCTCCGCCTCGGCTCCGCGCCGCCGGCGTCCCCCGCTCCCGTCAACCCTCCTCCTACGTCGACGCAGCCGGAGGAGAAGCTGCCTCAGCAGCAGCTTCACGAGGCCGCGCACCCGCCTCTCCAGCCGCCTCCCCCACCTCCTTCTCCGCCGCCGCCGGAGCGGGAGATCGTGTTCCCGGCGGAGGCCCTCGAGTTCGCGTCGTGGGTGGCCAAGGGGCGCGCCCTGGAGGTGATCCACGAGGAGTTCGAGGCGGAGTGGGGGCGGCCGGAGGAGATGGGCCTGTCCTGGGCCTCCGATTCCGACCTCGACTCCGACTCCGACTCGGACAGCGTCGGCGGCGACAGCGACGACGACGGCGTCATCGGCGGTGGGGGCGAGGGGGAGGACGGGATGATCGAGATCTTGCTGGAGGAGGACAGCCTCATCGAGATCGACATCTCCCGGTGCCGGTGACAGAATCGACTGCCCCGGACGCGACACACACACGTTTCGCCACGTCCTTTTTTCTACTTGGGGATTAATTCTTGGTTTCACGGGCTTTTTTAACAAAACTTTTGCTGATCGGGCGTGTGGATTTGGAGTTCTTGAGTGCGTTTATCTAGATGGCTTGCCGCAATGTACATATAGGATGCTGAGGAGATACTGAGAGTGAGAAGCTTTGCTGCTTTCCCTTTTTTCTCAAACGGATTGCTTTGCTTATTTGAGATCATGATGATGATGATAACTTATTCAGAGCCTACAGTTGTTCCGGTCTTTTTTTAAATTCACCGCAAAAGATTGAGAATCATGAGCTGCTGTGACTTCTGAGTGGTATCGATGGGCATTGCAAGATTCTCAGGCATCTTCATCTTCCTTGTGGCCAAGGTTGCAACTGCTGGGCCATTATGCTCCACTGGTACGCGCTGTGCTGCTGCATCACGCGTGTACGCCATCAGTGGCTGGACTGTGCTCGAATCGCCAAGCTTTTGTTGCGGATGGTCGAGTGCCTTGGCAATGCTGTTTGGATCTGGATTCCTAGATCGCATCAGTAGCCTGTTTGGTGGTTGGCTTGGTTGGTTAAAGTTGGTTCGCCGAATCAGTTCAGATTCAGAGCACAAGAACAATGCCAATGCTGATGTGATGTGACGCGCCAGTGCACACTGACTGAATATCGTCTCAGCCTGTCCATTTCTCGTCGCAAGTTTTAGGTGCTGCTGCCTGGGATTTCCTGCTGGACTATTTAAATTTGCTGTTACCTAAATTTATACCTTGCTTATCGCTGTAATGCTCGAATCTGTTGGTCTCCAGCGCTTCGTCAGACTGCACGTTGTTCAGGCATCAAATCGTTTGTCGCAACCTAACTGGGGCGGTGCTACGTGTCACTCAAGGCGACAAATCCGCCGATGTCGCCTTCAGTAACAGCCGACATCAGTAACAGCCCCTGCACCACCTTCCTCCCTGGCTCCGGCGGCTCGCCGCCGAACCCGCTGCCTTCTCTCCTCGGCCCCTCTCTCTCCTCCGCTCGCCCCCGTGCTGTTGTCCTCCACCGTCTGCGGCAACTCTAGCCACCGCATCTGCCGCCGCCACCCTCCGTCACCCTAATACGGCTCCGCCGAGAAGCTCACCTCCAACCTTCGCCCCCGCCAATCCCTAGCCTACCGGCTATCCACCCGCCACCGCGCCGCGCCGCCTCACAACCCGCCTCTGCCGTCAAGGTCTACCTACGATCTCCCACCCCTTTTCTAAGGCCGGTGGAGGAAGAGGAAGAAGGGAGAGGAGAACCGGCAGCGGGCGAAGGTAGAGGAAGAGGAGGCTATGGCGCTGACAAGTGGGATCCACGTATATGCGACAAATAGTTATTCAGGCACTCTCCCTGTCTCCCTGTCATGGGCCACGTGAACAGACTGCTCCCATTCCATAAACATGATTTGGACGGCAGCCGGTTCAGATACAATTGTTTGTTTAGGTATTCAGATACAATTGTTCTTGCAGCATTTCAAGACATAATTTTCGTGGGAACAGGACAGGGACCCCTACACGTCTTGTTTACACCTAACTCCGCTAGTGTCTACGTGCACGACATCTTGCATTTTTGACAAGTAAATGATTTGTAAACGTGATAACGATGTGTGCAAAAAGTGTTGAAGAAAAGTGAGATCGGGTCGTGTCACTGAGGTAGCAAGCTTACCCCTTGATAGGGTGTTAGGTGATCTGGCATTCTGGCTAGTTGGAACGGAAAGAGCAGTGTGTTCATGGGCCTATGGTTCAGAGACAGGGCCCAACGCTTGTACAAGTCTCTCTCTCTCTCTCTCTCCTGTTGTCTCCCAGGTCAGGTTTTGGCCCATGTGCTTTGCTCGGAGAGGAGATATTTTTTTTATTTTTATATTTTTTCCGATTTTACAAAAATCTATAGTGGAATAAAAAATTTACAAAAATGGGTTTATACGGAAACGGCGGTACGGCCTGACACCCCCTACACCGGTCCCTGATACCGTTTCAGCAGGTGGGAGAGCCCTACCGCCGGTTGAAATGGTAGTAAGGCCCTCACCACCTAAGCGCTGCCGCCGAAGCAGTGTGCGCGCGGATCGAGGAACCCCCGCCGGTTGAAACGGTGGTAAGGACCCTTACCGCCGGATGAACCGGCGGGGGTTCACGCTATATAACCGGCGCTGCAACAGCCCAAACAGAGAGGGGACCAGACAACGACGTAACACTAAACCAAGCTTAGTGTACCACAATGACGACTACAATGATGTCAGTTAACTACAATAAACAAATAACTATGTAACACTAAACCAAACTTACTAACTAAATTTATCGTAGACATGTACCAGAACTAATATACACAACAAATAAATCTCAAATCCACTAGATATTTCTAAATCTCGGATCCACTAATATTTCTTAAATTTACTGTGATCTAAAATAAAGCTACTGTACTACCTGAGCTAAATCTACTATACCACCTAAGCTAAATCTACTATACCACCGAAGCTAAATCTATTTTACTGTTTAAGCTAAATTTATTGTACCAACTAAGCTACATTTTACTATATCTAAATTCGGCTAAATGTTTCTAAGTCTTAGATTCACTAGCTATTTCTAAATCTCAGATCCACTAATATTTCTAAATCTAGATTTAGTCACTACACTATACTATCTAAACTACGAGATTAAAAAAATTTACCTCGGAACGACGGAAGAATTTCCTTCCCCCCTTCTTCCCTCCTCCTCCTCTCCTCTCCTTCTTTTTTTTCTTCCCTTCTTTCCTTTCCTCTCTTTCTCTGACGTTCTCTCTTTGTCTGGCGCAGTCTGGTGCGGGGGAGGGGAGGGGCGCGGGTGCGGCTTATACGGTGGGCGAGCCCCGCTGTTTGACCGGCGGTAAGGGCCAGTTTCCTCGGATGCCGCGCAGAGCTTATCCGCTGGGTGACCGTTGAGGCGCCAGGCCCATACCGCCGTTTCAACCGGCGGTACCGTTTCAACTGACGGTACAATTTCAGCCGGCGGTATAAGCCCATTTTGCAAATTTTTGATTTGACTATATATTTGTGCAAAATCGAAAAAAATATGAAAATAAAAAAATTCCGGATAGACGGACGAAAAGGAAGGGATAGCGAAGGACTGATCCGTAGCCCATAGCCCACAGCTTCTGCGAGAACAATGATTCTGAAGATTCTGAAGAAACGTGAGAATGATGAAAATGCATGTGAAGTTCCACTCCGCACTTTCGGTGTGACCTGCTTCCGCCAGAACAATGTTTTTTACCAAGGGCCTGTTCAGTTGCTCGATTTTGAACAATCAAAATCACTATGCCAGCACTGTAGCATACTGTAACGTTTCGTTTGTATTTATGAATTATTGTCCAAACATTGACTAATTAGGCTCAAAAAATTCGTCTCGCAAAGTACAACAAAACTGTACAATTAGTTTTTTATTTTGTCTACATTTAGTACTTCATGCATGTACCGCAAGTTTAATATGATGGGGAATCTTCTTTTTGCATAGTACCAAAGTTGGGATTTTGGGAAACAAGACCCAATTAAAAACAAGACCCAATTAAAGTCCTCCAAGTTTGATCGCTACACTCGAGTCTGGCCACTCTCACTCGCAAGCAAGCACGAAACGACGTGGCAGGAACACAGCCACACCATGACACGAACCATAATAACTTCGACCAATCCATCCTGCATACCCTACGCCATTCCGATCCCTCACGCCTCGACAGCAGCCTTCAGCGCCGTGAGCCGCGCCTGCTCCGCCGTGCCACCCTGAGGAGCGCCGCCGGCGCCGCCATTGAACAGCAGGATGGCCAGGTTGCCGATGCCGAAGTAGATGAAGCAGCCGGAGTGGTGCGTCACGAAGGACCCGAAGTCGGTGCCCACGATGCACTGCCATCCGGGCCCGTACGACCGGTCGAACTCCTGCAAAAACATGTCAGCATCAGAAACCAAAGAAACATGTCACCATTCTGAAAAGGCGTTCAGTGTTCGCTGCAACAACGAACGGTGACCGGCCGACCGACCGACCTTCTTGATGAACCGGGCGATCTCGGTGGAGTCGACGGCCTCGAAGTCGTCCAGCGCCTTCCCGGCCAGCCGCAGCGCGTCCTGCTGCATCGCCTGCAGCATGTCCGTGTCCCCGATCACCGCCTGGCTCTCCAGCATCCTCGCCGCCGCCGCCGCCGCCGCCTTGCTCTGTCGCTCCACGAGACTACGACACGGTGGCCGGCTTGCCGAGAGGAAGCGGAGCAGATGCCGGGGCGCGAGATGCGGCGAATGCTTCGGGTGGCTCGTCACGTTATATAGCCATTACCAAATGGGGCGCCAAATTGAATTTGAGGCCGGATTGGGAACGACGGAAAAGAGCGTTCGATCGCGTGCTGCTCGACATGTGGCCGCGCCGGGCGCACGTGCCTCGGTGTTCGTGGCTCGGATAGCGGCGGCGTGTAAAGAATTCGCCGCGTCCAACGCCGGCCACTGAAGAGATCGTGGAGGACCCTGCTCCACTTGGCTGGGAACCCGGGATAAGGCGGTAGAACGCTCGAGGCTCATGGACGACACTTTCGTCGCGCTTGCATGCACATTGTCGCCACAGGTTTTGGGGTGGGCCGTTTGCCAATTCGCCGTCGTTGGGCCCTGGTACAGGCTGGATATCGAGGCTGTGCTCAAAGGAACTGCTCTAGAGCAACTGCTCAAAGGAAGTGCTCTAGACCTCCGGTAGAATCAGGAGGTGCTGCATGACTGAAACTCTGGATGAGATAACTTGGGACAGACAGTATATGGAGCTTTTTTGGATATGAAAATGGTGAAGAAATGGCATATCGTGGCCGAGTCATGCTCATAGAGAGCTGTGGCCCACTAGAACCAGCAGACGGCGTGTCACGATACGGTGTCATTTTCAGAACCAATTGTGGACCAAGTTATGCAGAGTTTACAATGAAATTGATCTGAATATTGCTGTTAAGTTAATCGGTCTCATCAAATTTGTCAGTGATCTTTGGCAGTGATTTGTTCATGAGAAAGGTGTCATCGATCTGCCTGCAGGTGTTGGGTCGTGTCACACACAGGAGTTCTTCAGAAAGTTTCTTCACTTGTGTGTTGCGTCCTTGTTTATCTGTTTTATTGTGATACGCTCTTCATGAATCTGCACTTTATTTTGTTTGTCTTATGTTGGTCTGTTTTTTTTTGAGGGTTACGACATTTGCATGCAACATTTTAAAGACAATTTAATTTAATATTTCTTTGTAGATTCTTTATTCACCAGTCCCTATAATTGTTCCTGCCTTCGACCATTTGTCTTTCTATGACTGCATACATATTAATTCAGTCTTGTGTCGGAACTGCGGCAGAGCATGTGGAGTGGTTCGGGTATATCCAACTTATTCATTTTCCTTTTACCAAACATATCACTTCTTTATTCCCCAGCACTTGATTGAACACATCAATCTCTATGGAGTGCTGAAGGGATCGGTAAGATGACCAACCACTGATGATTCTAAACTTGTTTCCAGCTTACATTCTACGGTAACATATCTTGGATCCCAAACATTCAGTACAGTTTATTTTTTATAACCTGGATCTTGGACTGTTCTACAATCCTGCTTCATGATCCGGCAGGCTGCGTCAACAGTAGTAAACAAACACTGCTGCAAGAAACTACTAAAATTTAGCAGTAAATTAGTGAAAAAAAATAGTTTGTCATTGAAGAATATCAGACATGGTTCATTGTATCACAAACTGCATGACAATTTAAGACAACTAATTAAAGGATGCATGCATGTCAAACTGATGGTTGGTGGTGTTTTGCTTTCAGTTGGCTAATTTTAGGTAGCGAACGCTCTCCAATAATATTTTTTGATAAAACTTCACCAGTACAGTACTGTCCCAAGCAACTGTTCTGTAGCACTGGCTTGTCTCTTGAAAGCTCGAAAAGCAACTACTCCACCGCATGATCTTGGATAGCAAAGCAAAAGCAAGGTTCAGATTGGGTACATCTTCGTTCTACTTTGGATTACATGCCTTTCCGTCTAAATTACCTACTCTTGAGATCACCTAGTCTAATGATGAACTAGATTGGATCATATGCCACTAACTGTCAAGTTTGATTTTGTACTTTATAATCATGTCTGTTTCAGTATTAACTGCACTCACTGCATCCAGAAACATTTCTTTCTCCTTTTTTTATTAAAAAACATTTCTTGCAGAGACATGACAAAATCCTTGAGCCACTCAAAGCACCTAGAGAATCAGCATGCGCTAGGTTTGACAATCAGCGGCCAAATCTGCTGCGATGATTTGAGTCAATGCATAAACATTGCAGCAAAAGATAGCTGTTGGCTTACAAACTTTTTTCTTCTCAAGAAAGTGGGGGTGGCTTTTCCTCTCCATGGGGAAACCGAAGCTTTTACTACCATATCATCCTATGGGCTATAGCACATGTACTTTGTCACCCACAACCACTTTCCATGGGACCAAAACTTTGGGAGCGCTTTGCGAGCCACTACCCATGATGATCTTGAAGGGCAATCATGGGTCCAGATCAGAGATCTGTCCCTTTTCCAGGATCTCGTATTACCAATTTATTGAGTTTGTCCAGAGAACAATGGCATTATGAGGAGATGGGTCCAAGGTTTCTGAAGAACTAACTACAGGAGATGAGTGGTGGCTCATACAATCAGGTAGCCACAATCTGTGTGAAAGTTCTGTACAGACTTTGCCTTCATTTTTTTTCTAAGGAGGAGATGGTCTGTTATCCTGCTAGGTACTGATTCCAAACAGTAGACGATTCCAGCCATGCATACGTGACCACTGCAGCTGCATTTTCCGAAACATTATTGATTGATTTCATATCAGTGATATTGGTAGAGTCTCGCAGCTATCCATCCACAGTTCCAGCCACATGTGCTGAGCCCCCAGCTCCCATGCAGGCATGGGCTCTCACAAAGTCACAATCCATCCAGAGACAATAATCCGACGGACGTACCGATGCAGCATGCAGCCATACACGGCAAAATCATGCTAAATTGTTCTCATCTCTGTTTGCCTGATGGAATGTTCACGAATCACATGTTTCCATCCTGCACTGTTCTTTACCACGGCAATGCAGCATCACGGATCACACTGCAGTAACAGACCGGTAGCTGAGCAGAGCAGGTAGCCGATGCCGTTTGCCTCTCGCTCTCACATGACCAACCGCCAAGTATTCTGCGGATCTCCAGAAAGAGGAAAGCGGGCGCCCTTTTCTTGCCATGAGGGCAACAAGACCCTTGTGTGATCCTTGCCATGCAGAGCTTTTTATGCATCTTTTCCTGTGCTCCTTTCGCCCTTTGTTCCTTCACATCCACACCAGCTAAAGCGAGGCTCTCTCGTGAGGTGCAGGTGCAGGTGCAGCCAAATTAAGGAAGGGCTCACATGAGCGGCGTAGAAGCGAAGCGCAAGTGGATAGAAATGGACCCTTTCCTAGGCGACGAGAAGATTGGCAGTTCTAGAGTAGTAGTTTTCATGGCAGGATTGCATGCATGGCACGATGAGGCAGGCGCACAGGAATTGCTCCCGTGCATGCGCTCTTGTCCAGTCGCGCGCGTTCTTCGGCGTTGAGTGGATGCTTCAGTGCCAGTGCGGCAGTGCTTCGTGATTCTCGGCTGCAGGCTGCGCTGCTAGATGCCTGGACTGACTTGACAGACTTTGTTCGCTTTGCCATGATGCCATCGGTCGATGCTAAGAACTCGATGTTGCATCTCGTGATGAATCATGCGTCCGAGCTGTGGCGAGTTTCGTTCGTGGAAAGTGGTCACCACGTTGAGATTTTCTGGGATGGAAATTAGATAGGATACCGTTATATATTGCTCTTTCCACTTTTGTATCCATATTTTAAAATGAATTAGGATACTCTTGAATCTTTAATACAGATAGAAATTGGACTATCTGCACCTCAAATTATAAATTCTCTTTTCATTTCAAAAACCAAAGGATACTTATATTTAAGAACAAAAACACATAAAAACTAATAATGGTTTGAACATGTATATTGAGTTAATACTTTCTTAGAACCATTATAAATAAATTATTAAAAAATAATATTTTGATTGAAAACCGGGCTAATATGTTAACCAAACACTGAGTTAGATGAATAAAAATATACCATTAATATTTCATATTTTTTCTATTTTCACAACTACACATTTATTTACACCAATCATATTACAAGTCATAAAAATACAACATGGGATATATAGCATTGCCAACATTAATTGAAATTAGAAATAAATAGTTTATACAATTTAATATTTTTATTATTCATAGATACCATTCTAAATTAGTTTCAAGATAATTATTGCAAATTTTAAATAGATTCAATTTTTAATTATTGAATGTGCGCAATTTGAAGTTAAATTGTATATCATTAGTCATATGATTAAAATTAATACCATTAACCATATTAATATCAATAGTCATAGATACAAATCTAAATAGGTTCAATTATAATGACTATTTTCAAATAGTTTCAAAATAATTAAAAATAATATATTTTGTAGCCTAGAGAATGCATGAGTATTGAGCGTGCTATGTAGATAATGCTAGGCATCCATGATCCATCCATATTCGCATACTACATAAAAAATTGAAACCATCAGTAAAAACTTTACTACATAAAAATGAATGGTTTATTTAACCGAATTTGAGTCGTGGTGTTTGTCAGTGCAAAGAGTAAGAAATGAGTTCAATTCTAGTGTATCATTATTTTATTCTCTATGTTATATCTAGGACAATGAGTTGTTCGAACCAAAAAGGAGTATATCATCCAAACCATCAGTGAGAAGTTTTACTACATATAAAAATAAACGATTTATTTGACCGAATTTGAGTCATGGTGTTTGTTAGTGCAAATTGTAACAGATGAGTTCCATTCTAGTGGAACAGTGGATACATCAAGCTATATGAATGAGCATTGACATCCATCCTGAAAGCTCTTGATGTGGCACTCAGATGCAGTATCAGCGTCCATATTTTTTATGAAAAAGAAATAAATATATTGGCACAACCACTGATTCACACACACACACATAGACGTTCAGGGTGACAAGGTCACGTACCTTGCTATCAATGAGCAGTACGCCGCCTATGACCAAATAAATAGCCATATTTGTGAGAGATACAATACAAGACTGATGAGGAGGTTGTCCTGTCGGCTTGCATAGTTTCGTCTTTCACCACACAGAACAAGATACTGTATATTTGTGTTGTTCAAATGGTTGACACTTGAGCTGGAGAGGGTTCCATATTTCTCCTCTATGTGCGCCTAGCATTTGAGCGTGTCACGCGATCCTAAACCCGTAGCCAGTGGACGCTGGCAGGCTTGGTCACTTGTGCCGCTATTCCATTCCCCTCGTCGTGCGCTTGCCGCTCCGCACCAAAGCTCGCCGATCCCCAGGGCAGGCGGGGCCTCGTCGTCGTGTTTCCCCGAGAAGCCCAGCGCATGCATCAACAGTCGCGCGCTCGTGCTGCGCCTGCGCCCCGGCCGGTAGGTCCACCGCCCACTGCCGGGCCCACCCGCCTCCACCTCCACCTCCATTAACTACCTGGAAGACGCCAAAGCTGCCCGTCTCTTCCAGTTCAGCGCCACCGTGCAGTTACAGTTATCACACTCCACGCACCGCTGCTTCCTTCCACCTCTCCTCTCGTCCTCGCTCGACCACCACCACGATGCAAGCTCGGCGAGAATCGAAGAGGTGCATGTGAGCCTTCTTCGGAGAAGGAGCTGACCGATGCTGCTGAGGCAGTGAGCTTGGACAGGACAGGAGGATGGGAGAAGCAGGGGAGGAAGAAGCGGCCGCGCCGGCGGCGGAGTTGAGCCAGAACGAGGAGCTGGATGAGCAGGGGATGCTTGCGGAGGCGCTGGACGCCATCAGTTCCTTGGTCTCCGCTTCCTTGTCGGCCACGCTGTTCCCGCTCAAGTGGCAGCTCATCAGGGACCGGCTCAACCGCCTCCACGCCGGCCTCGCCGACATCACCGTCACCGGCGCCGACGACGACAACGGCGAGGACAGGTGCGACGCGTTCGCGAGCCTCCTGCGGGACGTCGCGGCGACCGCCCGGGAGGCGCTGGAGCTGGTGCCGCGCAGCCAGGGGCGGCACTACGGCGGCGGCAAGCTGCGGCTGCGCAGCGACCTCGACGTCCTGGCGGCGGCGCTCGACGCGCACGTGGCGCGGCTGGACGAGGTGTACGCGTCGGGCGCGCTCACGCGGGCGCGGGCGCTGGTGGTGCCACGCCCCGGCGCCGGCGCCACCCGCGATGACGTGCGGTTCTACGTGCGGGACCTCTTCGCCAGGCTCCGGGCCGGCGGCGCCGAGATGCGGAGGGAGGCCGCCGCCGCGCTCGGCGAGGCTCTGCGCGACGACGAGAAGTGCGTCCGCGTCGTGGCCTCCGACGTCCCGGACGGCGTCGGGGTCCTTGTCTCGCTGCTCGAGTGCCCCGACCCGCGCGTCCAGGAGGAGGCCCTGGAGGCGGTCTCGGTGATCGCCGGGTCCGACGCGCACAGGGGCGACCTGGTCGTCGGCGGCGTCATCGCCCCCGTGGTCCGGGTCCTCGACGCGGGCGCCGGCAGCACCGCGGCGGCCAAGGAGCGCGCGGCGCGGGTGCTCTGCAGCTCACCGAGAACTCGGATAATGCCTGGGCCGTCGCCGCGCACGGTGGCGTCACGGCGCTGCTCAACGTGTGCACGGACCACGGCGCGCGCGGCGGCGAGCTCGTGTGCGCGGCGTGCCGGGTGCTGCGGAGCCTCGCAGGCGTGGACGAGATCAGGAAGTACATGGTGGCCGACGCGGGCGCCGTGCCGGGCGCTCGTGTCGCTCTCGCAGGGCGCCGCCACGGACGACGCGGCGCGGATCCAGGCGATGGAGCTCCTCGCCGCCATCGCCTCCGGGGACAGCTCCGCCAGGGAGGCCGTCATTCAGGAAGGCGCCGTCGAGTCCCTCGTCCGCGCGCTCGACCCGTCCTCCCCGACGCGCTCCTCGAAGGCGCGCGAGGTCGCCCTCCGCGCCATCGACGCGATCTGTCTCTCGCCGCCGACCTCCACGGACCGGCTCCTCGCCGCCGGGTTCCTGGACCGCGTCCTCTCCCTGCTACGCAACGGCGACACCACGCTGCAGCATTGCGCCCTCAAGGCGGCGCACCGCCTGTGCCAGGTGTCCGAGGAGATCAGGAAGGCGATGGGGGACGCTGGGTTCATGCCGGAGATGGTGAGCGTCCTCCGCGCGGCCAAGTCCCCGGAGGCGCGGGAGATGGCGGCGGACACGCTCTGCGCCATGGTGTCCGTGCACCGCAACCGGAAGCGGTTCGTCCAGGATGACCGCAACGTGGCGCAGGTGCTGCAGCTACTGGGCCCCGAAGAGGAGAAGCCCACGCCGGCGAAGCGGTTGCTGCTGTCGACGCTGATGCACCTCACGGACAGCAGCTCCGGCCGGAGGAAGATCATGTCCTCGGAGCACGTCAGGTACAGACACCACCTGTCAATCACTGACTAATCGTTATGTGTTTTTGTTCATCACATCTCATCTCACTAGAAATTCTCACGATCTGTTTGTTATGTTTCCATGGCAGGAATCTCGAGAAGCTCGCGGAGACTAATGTCCCGGACGCCAAACGGATCGTGAAGAAGCTTGGCGGGAGCAAGCTGAGGAGTATTTTCCATGGCATCTGGAGCCTGTAATCCTTGGCGACAAGAACTAGCTGTCACTTACTAGTACTGTACCTCTAGCTAACACACATGTTCCTTGCATCTTTTGTTGCTGTGAAGGAATCAAAGAATGAATCACCCAGTGATTTGTCACCCCATGTGTATATCACTCATCACTGTCAAATAAAAGTGCGAGTCCATTCAACAACTAATCCATCCATCCAGTGACTGCATCAGCATCAGAAAATCGCACACTTTTACCTGTGCATCGGATGTTTTCCTTCTTGCCGCTGGGCACATTCATCTTTGACAGAAAGGTGGGCGGCGTGGACCATGGCCCAAATGAGTGATGGAAACCAATCATTCAGCAGCAAAATGGCAAATCGATCTGAGCTTTCGCGATCGCGCGGTAGGGTCGCCTTCGCGTTATGATCTCTCGCGGTACAGTGCGGGTACTGCGTGCCTGCCTGCCGACGAGCTGCGATCATGGGCTCAAGCTAGCTCTCGCGATCGCAATAAGTCGCCGTCTTCTTTACCTCGATCCATCCATGTGGACACACTTATTGCACGCAGAGCTGCGGATCTATTGGCGACTGGTCGTCTTCTCTGACGCACTCGATCCATTGCTGCTGTGTCTGCAGACCTTTTGCAGGATGTAAATGTAACTGTGCGTTTATCTCGCGTGCTGCAGCATCTGCAGGTGTTTCTGAAGATTGTACTATCGAGTCAAAGCAGGGCAATAAAACTCTCTGACTGGTCGTGGAAGATACTGCTGCAATGTCGATGCAGAAGCACGGTCATTGAACATGAACAATACACGACTTTATGTGCTACACCAGTAGTTTGGATTCAGTACCGTGTGGCTGAATCTGAGACCTGGACCAGTGAAATTTCCAGCGTCACAATGCCGAGGCATTGGCGCGTAGAACTGCCCCGAGCCCCCGATCGACCGTCCGTGCTTCCGTTGCTCAAGCCTCGCTGTCGAGAGCCTGAAATGACCAATAACTGGCTGAAGGAGACACGCAACATTGGCATCAGCTTGATGGCTGCTTTTCTAGTTTCCTGTCCCCCTCTGAGCCGAACAGTCAGGTCAGTCCTTGTTCGATGAGGAGGAGCATTCGTTTGCTTCAAGTTTCAGACAAGATGTTTGAGCAGCTAGCAACTCAGCATGACTTCAGAGGTATGAGCCGAGATGGCAGTTCCGGCTACACGTACCTGTCGTGAGAAGCTTCAGTCAGAGACGTTGGACAGCGCATCTCCAGACACGGGTCGTTTATTCAGACAGGAATGGTTTCTTTTCGACGGGCAGGTTCGGTAGTTTGTTCCCCGGTCATCACTGAGTCAGAGTCAGGCGAGCTGCCTTTTCCAGCAGCCATTCACTGAGCAGTGAGCACATGAAAACGTCTGCCCAACAAGCAATTCCCTCTGTTTTATTTTGATCTCCAGTTTCCAACACCGGCCAACCTTACAATTGGTCGCACCATCAGCTTCGTAGTGGCATTGGCCCCTGTGATGTGCAAGGTGTCTGTCTCCAAGTCCGAGGCAGTTGAGGGAGGGGAGGCGCCGTTCTGCAGCAATCAAGAGCTTTTTGTTCTGGAACGTCAACGCTTAAAAGTAGTTCCGGATTTCTGGAAGACCGTGAGATGATTGTTGGGTTAGGTTGGCTACTACATCATCCAGAGATTATGTTACTCTGACGCTGCTTTCTTTCCGACTTTTTCTTGTTGAAGTTGACCACCTATAGAAAAGCTGAGCCCTGTCAACAGAGACCTAAAAGCTTTGCTGACTAACAGCATAGGGTCCAGGGACTTTGTGTTCTAGAGGTTCTCAATTAACACTGGGAGTCGGGGAAAAAGGTACAGAAATGAAAACATATCAAAGGAAAAGGGAAAGAAGGTGCCTAATATACATGCTCTCATGTGTCTGTTCTCTATTATTTTTAATCTTAACCTCTACCTCAATAAGGCGTTTGTAGTCCAACGGTTAGGATAATTGCCTTCCAAGCAATAGACCCGGGTTCGACTCCCGGCAGACGCAGAGTTTTTTCGTTTTGCCGCAGCTGGCCGCCGCGCAACGGTCCTGTGATGCCGCCGTGCCGCGCCCGGGCCTTCCGGTTCAGGGTACACCTGTATGTGACGAATTTTTGGGCTTCATCTTCCTCCGGTGTTGTAGGTGGTGATCCAGTCCATCATGAGCGTGAAAGATTTGGGCTGATCTAGACCGACAAAAGCCCATGAAGGGATTGGTCCTCTCTCGCGCGCGTGAAGGCGCTCAGGCCCAGCACATCGATGGGCCATAAACTATCATTTCAAACAGCTTAAGCTCAGTATTTTTCTTCAGCTACATTACCGGAAATTCTCAAGCTGCTGCGCTTCACATCTCTGATCTGAACGTTCAGCTTTGCAATTTGAGATCTGAGTTCACTTTGCTCTCCCCTTCCTTTCTTTGTACACTATCTTATCTAGTTTGCCAGCACCTCTGCTACCGTATCACGACTCACGAGAAGAACCCTCACAGAATGCGTCGCTACTCCAACTTTCGCCCGGTCTGCAACTCTGTATGATCAAAACTGAAGCGGACGTCCGCCTCGCTCCGAGTCATCTCGGTGCCTCTGCTTGCCACGTTCCCTGCATACCCCCACACAATCTCAGCGCACGGGCGACGGGCACGATCCACAAATCGCTAGTGCCCATCACTTGGGATTCCAAAATCAAATCACAGGCGAGAGGGCGGGCACCCGTGGAAAACGGTGATAGCTGACGAGCCAGTGAGCCACTCACTACAGGCACCAAGCTCGTGGCCTCAAATTCCTAGAATCCATTCCGGCCCTTTTTATTTGCACGTGACTGCGTGTGGGCAAACTGGGTGTCATTCTCGGAAGAACGTAGACCAGAATCCGCACATGATTGCACGTGACTCGGACGGCATTAGCGTTTGGAAACTGAACGAGTAAATGACCAAAGAATACAGCCCGCCAGTTTGTGCTCCATCCGCAAAAGAGAATGCGACCCCCCTCTCTGATTTCAGTGATTTGATAATGAGATCAGCCGATCAGGGACTTCAGGGGGGGAAAAAACAGACAGGTCGCACGTGTCGACTTATCGGTCGACGAAATGCACTTGCTTAAGATTGGGATGAAATGAAGGGAAAAGGAAAACATTTTGCTATTTGCAGGGTACGTGAAGCAAATATTAAGGACGACGAGGATCGAATAATATACACTGTAGTTTGGTGTTAATCTACTGCTACTACTAGTAGTAATTAAGGCCCATCTGGCCATCTTAATTGTGCACACCCGTGTTGCACATGTCAATCGATTCCATCGGTTAACTTGTAAAGTAGAATAGTGGCTGCTGGTAGGTACGATTACTGGCGGGGCCACTCGTTGATGTGATGAAAAAGGAATCTGCTTGACTTGTAGAATATTGCCCGGCGGCTCGACCAGCCACACGCGCGTCTAGGCCTTTGCGTGCAGCGACGTGAGTGAAAGAGATATGCACGCCGCATGCCGTGCATTCACACATCTTATGCTCACTGACGATGAATATTCCTGCTGGATAAACCTGCTTTACCAGCTGGTTGAATGTGACAGTGAAAATTGACAGACTTAACTGGTTGAGGTAGCCCGTGAGACCAACCGGTGAGACCGTGATCGAGTGCCCAGCAGTAGGGAATAGGGATGCAGGCGGGGCGGGTTGTGGACAGCCACAACCCACATGCGTTAGCCCGCAAAGCATTTTCAATCAATCACGAGAAGCCGCTAACCCGCATGGGAATTAGTGTGCTTGGTTAGTGGGCCTGGTGGCTGTGTCCGCAAACCCCGCGAGCGTCCGAAAGAATCATCAGCGCTAGTCACAAGGCCTGCTGGCTCTCTTTGAGGTGGACGTTGGTGCCATCGGAGGCGTTGCTGGCAGGGTCGATGGCGACGAGAGGTGTCGCCTGCATCATGTTGCGCATCGTCTGGCAGGTTCCTGGGCGCCCCGTTCCGCGTCGACGCTCTCGTGCTCGGCACCGGCGCCGGCGCCGGCGCTGGCGTCGTGGCCGTCTAGACCACCATCACGTGCGACGATCGGCGTGGCCACGTGCGAGAGGTGAGCCTGCAAGCAGAGGGCGGCGAAGGCGGCGGCGTCATCGTGCTCTGCTGCTCCGGCGTAGTCCCGAGGAGCTACGATAAACTCCGGCGGTCGCGCGAGTGCATGGCACAGCTTATCGTCTTCAGCTGATCCGGCGTCGGCGCGGCGACGTTCCTCGGCTTCCTCGTTATGCTCACCCTCCGGTGACCATCGTCCGGCGGCGCCGGGCAGCACCGTGGCGAGCAAAAGAAAGGAGATGGGCGTTGTCATGAAGTGGGTCCTTGCGGGTTTTCGCGGGTATGCAATATTGTTTTGTGGGCTTAGCAGGCGAAGATTGTTTAATCCGCGTGGTTATTGCAGCTCGGCCGCAACGGCCACGAGCGGCAATTAAGCGGGGCGGCCTCGTGGGCTACGTTACTACCCAGCAGCATTGACCTTGAAAATATCCTGCGCTCAAGGAAGAAAATTACATCGTCCTCAGGTAGGTAGCTCTGGTGGTCTTGCGTGTCACTGTAATTGACTACGGATACGGATACGGCGTCAACTGTAAACATCTCACAGGTCAGGTCATAGCGCGTGTGGTCTTCTTGGCGGTAGCAACTAGGAACAGAACAAAACGACAGTTGAAGTCTCAAATTAAACCTGAACGCACGCTTTTTCACTAACCTTTGGCACTTGATGGACGGAGCAGCATGCTCTCCTGCACGCCTTGAACGAAGAAATGGCGCGAGAACCGCCGCCGCTGAGCTTTCCACGTAAGGCTCAGGGTTTTAGAACTCGAGCTTTACTGGTAGCGGCACATTGTTCATCTGCTGCTGCTGCTACTTGCACTCGCGCAGCTCAGTTTCTTAGGACGTGCTTTAGTCATTTAGCATATTGTTTTGGACTTTGGGCAGTTGGAAGAAGCAGATTACATATTTTAGTACAAAAGCAGTAGTAGTTTGTTTTCGGATTTCGATGAGTGCATCGTAACAGTATTCAAACATGACAACGTGTAGATTACACACCGTAGGCCCATGCCGAACGAAAAGTCGAAAAACTGTACTGTTGACAAACGGTGGTGTGCAAGTATGCAACGCACCACGCCATGCAAAGTTGCAGCAGCTCTTTCTTTTGTCTGCTAGTCTGAATATTCTTGGGTTTTGCTGGATGTTGATTGGTGGACCGCAGTCTAGGACTCTTCCTCCTACGAGACTTTTTCAAACGAGGCTGCTTGTAGGGTCCCACTTTCCGCAAAAGGTCACCACGGACCACAGTACGATCCCAATCCGCACATTTTTTGGGCTCTTGCCAGCCGACTTGGGTTGGGCAGCAGCATCGTAGGAGTATCAATCAAGTCAAATCTCAGCGGGGTCTTATCCCGGCAACAGTGAAAGCCCAGCAAGGACTCGCAGTCGACTGGCAGCAGCAGTGGTTGACCCGGCTGGTTGGCATTGACTGGCGAGGCGCGAGAACGAGCGGCACATGCGAGAGCTGCTGCGTCCACACTGACAGGCACACGTCTTGGGGTGGGCTTGACCTCAGCGCCGGTCGCCGGACCCGTCCGCTGGCTTCGCTCTCGTCGTCGCGGTGACGCACGCGCATCGGCCTCTCCCTCCCCCCTCTTGCTCGGAACCATGGCATGGCTGGCCCGTCTTCTTCGCGTATCCCAGTCGATCGTTGACTCGGATCGCAGGCCTGCCTTCCGCCTTCCCCGTCCCGTCCCATGTGCTTAGCTTCTTCTTAGCCTTGTGTACTTGCGGTTGCCTCCTGCACTCCTACTGGCATGCCCTTCCTAGTTCCCACAGAGACCGACATGGGCGGCGTAGTTCAGTGGACCAGGCTAGCTTGCTCCGACCGTCGAGATCGGCATCCCTTTGACCAAATTATAGCAGTTAGCTTGCCATTACCCAGCAAGCCATTAGTGAGCCTAGGATCGTGACCGGCGCTTGGCATTACTCACGCATGCTACCGGGCTACAGGCCGGACGGGACCGGTACAAATGGGAGGCGTCCTTGTCGCGTCCGCGATGCGGCGACGTCGACATGGCTGCAAGCTAGCGTATCCCAGCGATCCCACACCTGCGGCCTAGCTTTGCCCGCACCGGCTCCCGGCGCGGTCCGGCCAGCTAGCTCCGAGCGCCCGCGCGCCTCTGTCGCACCCTCCTTTGACTCCGCCGGAAGCCGCCGACTCCAGCGACGAGAACGCAGTAATGTGGTGGCGTGACGACGCCACACACGCACACCACCACGGCGGCGGGAGCCAGTACGAAAAGGAGAAATATCTCAGGCAGATCGTTCCTAACATGTGCCCGGATCGGAGAAAACGCCGTTGGCGGCGGTTCGCCGTGTCTGGCTCGATGGCTTTTCTGTACTAGTATATACGTGCTGGCGCACCGGTCGGCGCCGGACCAAGGAGATAGTAGATGAGGCCATGGTCGTCCGAGCTAGCAGATTAGCTGTCCGACGGGTACGCAGCCGACCGGCCGAGCCAGTCCCGGGGCACTGTTCGCCCACGATGACTGCGACGTGCTCGCGCTTGTGTTAAACAATGCCTCCATCATTCCGTCCAAGTCCCAACTTCCGTGGCCGCCGAGCGAGCATGTGTTCGGTGAATGCAGCCAAGTTGCGCACTTTGGATCTTGTGGGTCAGCATAGCATGTCACGGCTTGATCATAAAACGCCGCATCCCATTATCTGATTTCGTCGAGTTATGATGGTTAACCTAAGAATCTACATCATCGTTTAGATCAAGACCCATAACCTAAGAGGAAACTGAACCCTTTTATTCGGTTCTTTCTTTGCGCAAATTTGCCATGCCGCAGCCTGGTTAATCAGTTTCGTCTGTTTTAATTTGGACCAGCGTTGAGCCGTTGACCCATCCACATGTGCTCAACACTTGCACAGCCGGTTCCACGTCAGCAAGCGTACCTCACCTCCCATGAGGAAGGCAACGGCATGCACCTACCCACCCTGCCAAATTAAACCACAATCGAGGAACTTGATCAGCAAGAATCGGATTCGCCATTAACGCTGCTACGCTACGCATGGAGCCTGCATGACCTGTCGCCGAGTCATCAGCAGGTGTGACTCCAGAAATCCAGACACAGCACAGCAGGAGATCCTGCTAACTGTTCTTCTACCCTCGAACCTAATAATGCCGTTATCCACTGCACGTTTACATTTCGCAGCGAAAACGGGAACGGAACGGATAACACCGCCAGCCCATCTCGAGCGTGTACACGCACGCGTTCTCGCGGTGGACGGCGGCGAACGGCGACCCTCCTCCCCGCCGTCGCCGGGAGCGGAAAGCAGCTGGCGCGCCTGCACCGGCAGCGTGTTCACATTAATGGCCGCCGGGTCTTTCCAGGAAGGAAGAAGCGGGGGTGGTGGGGCCGGTAGCTGGGATAAAGATTTATCCACGGCCACAATTAATGAACGGAAAAACAAGCGCGGGCGGGAGGGAGCGTTGGGCCCACCCTGGCAGTCTCACCCTCCAGCTCGTCGCCCATTCACATGGAGGCCCCTCGCCCCGCCTATAAATGCCCGCCCGCTCCTCCCCCGTCTCAACAATCAACACTGCCTCCGTTCGCCTCTGAACTCGCAGACGTTCCCATCTTCTCCGGGCGCTCACGAGCACTTCCATTCTTTTCCTCTTGGCATAGGCCTTTCGTGAAGTCTTTTGTGTGGAGCTAGCCTGTGATCGTGTGAGGCGAAAGCTTTGTGTGTTTGTGGTTTGAGTATTGGGCAGTCGCCATGGCCGGCGGCGTGGTGGTGAACACCGGAGGGGGCAAGGACTACCCCGGCAAGCTCACCATGTTCGTGCTCTTCGCCTGCATCGTCGCCGCCACCGGCGGCCTCATCTTCGGATATGACATCGGCATCTCTGGTAAGCTACGCATCCCGTCCCTCTGCGATGTTCTTCTGTTCCTGATCTTTTTCAAAAAAAAAAATCATGGCTATGATTAGAAAGAGAGAGAAAACACACTCTCTGTTTGCATCTCGCACGCTGCTCTGTTCTTGCAAATCAGGTATTTTCTCGGGCGCAATTCACCTACCGTGCTGTCGGGAGACCCGACGCATGATTTTACACATACAAACAAAACTGCGATATTCCCCCGCCTTTTCTTTATTTGGTTCCCCAGATTCTTTCGCAAAGCCAAGAAGAATCTTTCCATGCATCACCTAGCCTTCTTTTTTCCAAATAAACAAAAAACATCACCTCAGATCATTCCTTCAGAAAATTAGAATAGTCTTAGAAGCAAAAAATCAGTGGCAAAGCAAAAAAAAACTGACGTTTGTTCGTGATGATCAGGTGGCGTGACGTCGATGAACCCGTTCCTGATGAAGTTCTTCCCGTCGGTGTACCGCAAGGAGCAGGAGGCGGAGCGGAACCAGACCAACCAGTACTGCAAGTTCGACAGCCAGCTGCTGACCATGTTCACCTCCTCGCTCTACCTCGCCGCGTTGGTGGCCTCCTTCTTCGCCGCCACGGTGACGCGAGTGGCCGGGCGCAAGTGGTCCATGTTCGGCGGCGGCGTCACGTTCCTCATCGGCGCGGCCCTCAACGGCGCCGCCAAGGACGTCGTCATGCTCATCCTCGGCCGCGTCCTCCTCGGCATCGGCGTCGGCTTCGCCAACCAGGCCGTGCCGGTGTACCTGTCGGAGATGGCCCCCGCGCGCCTCCGTGGGATGCTCAACATCGGGTTCCAGCTCATGATCACCATCGGCATCCTGTGCGCCAACCTCATCAACTACGGCACCGCCAAGATCAAGGGCGGCTGGGGGTGGCGCGTGAGCCTGGCCCTGGCGGCGGTGCCGGCGGCCATCATCGCCATCGGCGCGCTGTTCTTGCCCGACACCCCCAACTCCCTCATCGACCGCGGCTACACCGACGCCGCCAAGCGGATGCTCAAGCGCGTGCGCGGCACGGAGGACGTGGAGGAGGAGTACAACGACCTCGTCGCCGCCAGCGAGGAGTCCAAGCTCGTGGCGCACCCGTGGCGGAATATCCTGCAGCCGCGCTACCGGCCGCAGCTCGTCATGGCCATCGCCATCCCCATGTTCCAGCAGCTCACCGGCATCAACGTCATCATGTTCTACGCACCGGTGCTCTTCAAGACGCTGGGCTTCGCAGACGACGCCTCCCTCATGTCCGCCGTCATCACGGGGCTCGTCAACGTCTTCGCCACCTTCGTCTCCATCGTCACCGTGGACCGCCTCGGCCGCCGCAAGCTGTTCCTGCAGGGCGGGACCCAGATGCTCGCCTGCCAGATCGTCGTCGGTAGCCTGATCGGCGCCAAGTTCGGGTTCTCCGGCGTGGCGGAGATCCCCAAGGCGTACGCCGCCATCGTGGTGCTCTTCATCTGCGCCTACGTGGCCGGGTTCGCCTGGTCATGGGGACCCCTCGGGTGGCTGGTGCCCAGCGAGATCTTCCCGCTGGAGATCCGGTCGGCGGGGCAGAGCATCAACGTGTCCGTCAACATGCTCTGCACCTTCATCATCGCGCAGGCGTTCCTCCCCATGCTTTGCCGCTTCAAGTTCATCCTCTTCTTCTTCTTCGGCGCCTGGGTGGTGGTCATGACCATCTTCGTCGCGCTCTTCCTGCCGGAGACCAAGAACGTGCCCATCGAGGAAATGGTGCTCGTGTGGAAGAACCACTGGTACTGGGGCCGCTTCATCCGCGACGAGGACGTGCACGTCGGCGCCGACCTCGAGATGCGCGGCGGTGCCAACGGCAACGGCAAGCTCGCCGGCATGCAGTAGCCCGTGACGCCTGGGACGTCGCTCGCTGCTGACGGTGTCGGCCGGGCAATAATTTACTCATACGGCTTTATTCTTCGGGTTTAGCGGGAAATTTAAAATGGTTTAAGGATTCACCGTATTATAATCATCGCAGTAGGTAGGATGACTGGATGATGACGAACAGTCAACTGGTCTTCGTCCCCTGTCTTCTTTTTTCTTTGTGGGGTATGGATTGGATCAAATCGAAGTATATGAATGCAAGTTGCAAATTAAAACTCTGCCTTTCTCCGTGCGCATGGACTCTTGCTGACTACAGGGTACTGAGTACTGACTTTCTGATCCACAGCAATTAAAGTTGGCACGTTTGCATGTCCAAAAGATTTTTTTTAAAAAAAATGCGGTGTTTTGATTGATTTCACACGGTGATCAAGATCAGCGAGCATGAGATTTTAAAATGAGAGTTGTGGAATTCCAGGGCTGCAAAATCTATTCGTTTAAACATGCGGGCGATTTCAAAATCAGCCATATGGCGGCAACAAGCTGGTGTGCCTTTGTCGGCTGATCATGTGCCCGTTTAACAGCGCAATGGCTTTTGGCGTGTACCCACCTTGTACTCTCTGGAAAAATCTTTTCGCTGGGCGATGAAAATTTCTCCAGAAATCGTTCGCGCTTAAGTAGATTATGAGGCGACGAAAATGCACCGCAGTATCCGAGAATCAGTCACGGAGCTGCCTACGATTTGCCTTCAGCTGGCGAAGAATCTGCGGAAGGCCAACGAGCATCAGAACATGAATGATCGAACGCGAGCCCTTGTTTCTTCTCCTCTTTCCTTTCTCTTTCTCCATTTTTGTGTGGCATCACGTGGATCCTGGGGGTGTCGTGTTCGATGAATCTCTGAAGCACCCTGCTTATTAGAATTGGATGGATGGGATAACGACGCCGTCAGCATCATGAACGCCACCTCACGCCGTCAGCCTCCGCGCCGGCTCTGCCGCGCTACCACGGCACGCTGACACGCGGCCGAACCACCGGCTCCGTCAGGTAGGACTAGGCGTACGCCCGGACTACTACGTTGTGCTTTATGCGTTATCCACTACCTGAAGCCCTCAACTACTAGCTGTGCCTGTTGTTGACAGATCCGCAAGCTGTCTTCTAGAACCTGCGCCAGGTCGACGACGTTGGTAAGCCATTTCGATCATCCAAAAGAGCAGGTTAACCATGCTTGTAGACGAAGACGTACGGTCTCTAATAGACGAATCTCGGTCAGGCAATTGGGCCTTTCTCGAGCGCCCACTGTGCCACGTCGACTACTGATCTGCGTCGTCCATTCACTATCCTTAATTAATCGCACGGTCAGAACAGGCCCGTCAGTTAGCAACATTGTCCAGAGACTTCCTCGGAGTTCCTCGTCCCTCTCTCTGGTCTAGAGCGGCGATGGTTCTGAAAGAGAATGCCGCGCTGACGCTTCTACATACACCAGACACTATTTATTTCAATCCGAACCAGCAAACCAAATTTCCATCCAAACCCCTGGAACATCCAATTAACAGAGCACATCTACAACCGATCAAAAAGAAATAGACGCAAGCAAATCGACACTGTCGACCGGCCGCCGTGCAGGCCAGGCAAGTTTGACGGGTCCTTTACTTTGTTACCAGAATTGCAGTACAGGATAAACAAATACCTCTTTAATAATTATTAAGATGATGGATCCAAACACCCATAAATTCAGCTAGCTAAATTTTGGATGGATGGATCCAAATAAGATCTTGAACGCTTACACTTTAATCTTGTCTGAACGTTATCTGCAATGAACGCGCTCTAAAAATTTCAGTTTCCCGTTTAAGAAATGCATATTACTCTGCTTGGCTTGTCATGCAAATCCGGCGGGTGAACACAAACCACGAAAAAAGATACCAATTACCAAGCTAGAGAATACTCTTCTACCCCGCCTAAACAACGAGCTAACAAATATAAGCTGGTGGCCTCAAAAGATGGCGTGGCTTAGTTTTCTCATTCTGCATGCTATTGTGCACAACGAACAGGAACATAATGTGGTAAAAATTTCAAGGAAATTCATGTGGCGCCACTAGCGTGTGTTTATTGTGGCAATTAACCATGCTGACAACCTCATTCAGGATCTTTATCCATCGTTTTCTTTGTAACCACACACACCGAGCACGTCCTAACCCACAAAACATTGTCGAAAAAGAGCGCGTCTCCGTCTTATCCACGACAGAAGCAGTGCTACATCACAGAATCAGGAACAAGAAGAGCGTGGCGGAAGTAAATACAAAGGTAGGCAAATGGAGCCACCAACTCGGCGATCCCTCATCCATTCTCACCGGGCAACAGCAACGCGAGGACACGAGAGGACTCCTGTGAACAGAGCACTGCTACTACTGCTAATCTGTCGTCTTATCCACGCCTGATTCGGTCTCATCCGGGGCCCAGGCGCTTTTCCTCAGTTCCCACGTGTTCCGGGATCCGGAAAAGCGGGCGAGAGCGGATCGAAAGAAGCCCAACGCAATTACGACCCCATAGAGAACACCACCAGACCAGCAGATCCAGCTCGAGAGCTAGGCCCGCGAGATCATATGACTAGCGGGCGATTTCGAGCGACCGCGACGTGCTAGCGTCACGGGCTCGTCGTAGCGGGAAAGCGATGTGCGTCGCCCCGGCCGTTCTGGATTAGATTAGCGCGGATTATTAATTGCGCGCACGCGGCCGCGATGTGCGCGACAACTTTTTCCAGGAAAAACCTGCGAATCCGCTGCACCAGTCCACCCCCGTAAAATAATCTGATCCATCGGCAAGCCCGAAAGGTGGTTGTTGGCTCGGCGCTGCTGCGCCGGATTACGCAAATGTGATCCGGATAAATTTGTGGATAACCCTTTGTTTTCTCTCCCGGCGGACGTGTAAAGTGATCGATCCCGGCCGTGGCCAGCAGGCAGCATCTACCAGCTACCGCCACCAGTTTCCTTCCGGGTACGCGCGCATGCCACACGTGACAGGATCCGATTCGGGGACGCGCCACCGGCCGCGCGTTTCGCTCGCGTTCACGATCGCGCTCATCGTTGGGCGGCGACGGGCCCGTTCCGTCAGCGTATCGCTGCTACGTGCTACCATATCCACACACATCACGGGTTCGTGACCTGGCCTTTGGTGTGCCTTCCAAGCTAGCCCCAATGGAGCTGCAGGACGGACGGTGCGCGCGTTGGCGCGCGCTGGAGCTGACTCCCCTGCAACGGCCTAGGACAGCAGCAGCACAGCGGTGCACGCATGTGGTACACGCATGGGACGGATCAGCAACGACCCCCACAGTGTAGGAGGCTGGCTAGGTTGCATGCAGACGTGCCAGCACATGATGCATGTCTGGCTTGAGCGAGAATGAGCGCAACAAAATTCAAAGCCGGCTGCGCACGAATTTCCTCGATCTTCCATCGGATAGGCACAGGTTTACGCCGCTTTTGGATGTGCCCGGAGCTGGGTTTCGTCAACACTGGATCAGACGGAAACGTTGGCATTGGCAATGCGAGGACTAATGACGCTGTCTTCGTTGAAGCTGCGAATTCAGAGGCCCCGCCGCGTGTGCTCCGAAGCCGTGGAAGTCAAGCACCCGGTGACTCAGCCAGCACCTGGAACGGAATTGATTCGGGGCTTCGGGCTGGTCCGCGGGTGGGCTCGGCGACGCCCACCGACCGTGCGGATTACGGGGGCGGAGGCAAGTGCGGAAGTGCGGCACGGTGTGGGCGCACGGTGTGGGCCGCGGACTGTGACAGCGCCACAGCGGGTCCGGCGGACCGGCGCCGTGGCCGGGGGGAGTCGGTCGTCCCACGACGGCGTACAGCTGGTGGAAACCGCGGTGGAGCCCGGGCCAAAGTTTCCGCGCTCCGCAGATACGCATGCGTCACCCGTCGGCGGCGACTCCCACTTGGACGGAGTGGACGAACGTGCACGGTGCACGCGCTCGAAACTTTGATCAGTGATGGCGGCAAACGACTTTCTAGTCCAGTCTGTTTATTTTTTAAAAAAATATTGGGTTGGATCCCCTAAACTTTGATCTTTTTATAAGTGATGGGGTATATATATGAAAACAATACCTTTACAACCGGTCACTTGCAGAGTGAACCTCTCAACGAACTCATGCTTGTCCGGTCAGCACATCCGCCTCTGCTTGGCACTTCCCCTTCGCAGGCAGCAGAGTAGAGCACCGAGGGAGAGGCTGGAAGCAAGCTCCCGAGGCCCGAGCGGACGAAGGAGCTTCAATTGATGAAAGGGCAACGGTGGCACGACAACCAAGTGGCTGTATACTTGAACTACTGAAGGTTCCACCGTATGGGCGCCTGTAAAATCATCACAAATATCAGAAACAGATGCATGTCGCCACGATGGCAAAATCCGATAGACGAGCAATGAAAGAATAAAGAAGAGGATCCTTACACTGTTACACACCAACCCAGTTCCAACTCCATCAGGAACTGGAAGACGTACCTTGATGCTAAGCGACAGGGGATTTTCATCACAGAGGATGCCATCACCGACAAATACCCGAATGCAACACTAACCCTGCCATGGGCAAACTAACCTACCCAAAAGTTACTTATTAGGAAGGCGTATATACATGCGGACGTCGGACCCTGGTTCCCCGAACTAGAGGCATGAAGGCTACCAAAGACGTGGAGGATGGAAGAGGACTCCATTTTTTCTCTCTTTAATTCAAAACGACTGACGCAGAATGTTAGGTGGGCTTGATGAGCCTCATTGAGCATGCAAACACCAGTCCCTTGACTCGGGAACACCACCACCCATTTCGAGTCTTGTGGGCTGTCCCAAATCGGCCTCGTTCGAGCCTTGTTCCTTCCTCTCGACCCAACATGAACCTGCTTCTGGAAAGAGAAAGGCCGAGAACCAAAGGCGTTGTTGGACTGAGTTTTAAACAGGCCTGCTGCCCATTAACTTACCAGTGCAGGCCAGCCCAGGTATTAATAATCGGCCCATTTAACAGAGCGGACGGGCACCAGGCTGCCAGCCAACCCACAGAAGAAAACAGAGATAAGTCTCGATAATTTTTGCCAGGCCCGCCGCCGACAGGTTCGGCCGACGGTGAGTCGGTGACAATCATCAGGTCGGACGTCGATGTACGATCAGGTGCACGGCCACACTCGCCACCGCACCCCAATTAAAATCCGATCGCTGTCTCCGCAAGTTTCATAGTGTCGAAGCCAGCCGTGGTCGGTATCTGATCGACACAAAACTCCACGAACTGCACCGTGACGATCACGCAGGAACAGCGAACGTGTAAAACTAAACCGGCAG
The DNA here is from genome assembly GCF_000263155.2 of Setaria italica. NCBI lineage: Eukaryota > Viridiplantae > Streptophyta > Magnoliopsida > Poales > Poaceae > Setaria > Setaria italica. The sequence goes on along the minus strand of NC_028451.1, from coordinate 43,225,044 downwards.
CGACACCCACAGCACTGTCTGTACTCTGTAGGCTCGTCTGCTAACCCCAACCAGCATACACGTAATAGACGCACGACTGGCTACTACTGTAATCTAGTGGCAATGATTGATTAGCATTCAGCAGCGGCTCAAACGTGGTCTTGCTGTTTGTATGTTAAAAAATTACAGCCACCCCGGCGGCGGATCCAACCACTCGCCGACACGGTGCCCGCCGCGGCCGCGCCCACAAAACACACCGGACCAAGCAAAGCATCGCGCCGATCGTGAAAGCAAAAGCGGGTTCTCCTCTTCCTCCTTCCATTCCCCAAAGGAACATGGCCACAGAATAATCTGTTCACGGATCGCACTGAACCGGTGAAACCAGATTTAGAAATGCAAAGTCTGCGGCGGAAAAGGTAGAATGCGAGAAAACAAAGTAAAGAAGAGGCTGGAGCTGGGAGGTTAGGCGGGCACGAACACACACATGGCGGCCAGCCGGCGAAGTTCCAACACCAAGAGGGGTTGCGTGCTGACAGGCTGGTGTCCTGTTGCCGTCGCCACCGCCACGTTCAGTTCCACCCACCAATCATCTATCCCACCAGGCCACCACACACCATACCGTCCGGGACACCTACTACTTGCCCGCCACACGCCACCACGCGAGCGAGCTCGTCACTTGATCTTCCCTCATTCCCTTCGCCACGACGTTCCCTCGCCAGCTGCACCACTACCGCCGGCGCCGGCAGCTCGCTAGCTAAGGCAGATACTAGCTAGCCTACAACCATCGATGGCGCCGCGGCTGCTGGCGTGCTTTGGCCGGAGGGGCGGCGCGACGGCGTCGGCGCCGGACGAGCAGGAGGACCAGCAGCAGCAGCAGCAGGTAGCCCCGGGGCCGGTGCTGTTGGAGCTGTTCGCGTCGCAGGGGTGCGGGGCGTCGCCCGAGGCCGACGCCGTGGCGGCGCGGCTGGCGCAGGACTCCGCGGCTCAGCAGGAAGGCGGCGGCGGCGGGCCGGCCGTGGTGGTGCTGGCGTTCCACGTGGACTACTGGGACCACAGCGGGTGGAAGGACCCCTTCGCGTCCAGCGCCTGGACCGTGCGCCAGAAGGCCTACGTGGAGGCGCTCCGCCTCGACACGCTCTTCACGCCGCAGGTCGTCGTGCAGGGCCGTGCGCACTGCGTCGGCACCGAGCAGGACGCGCTCGCGCAGGCCGTCCGCGACGCGCCGCGATACCCGGCGCCCGCCATGAAGGTACTGTAATTACAACTTCCTTGCACATCCGATCCTGTTGCCATTGCCACCTTGTCATCTACACGGATACGGATTGTTGGATCATGTAGAAAGTGTTCAAAGCGGTCTGCAAATTTAAGAAGCGACAACCAGGATATCTGATTGCCTGTTGCTGTAGAACGTCTCATCAGCCACTGTTCTTATGCCGGATCTGCAATGAACAGTAATTCAGATCTACCGGATACATCTGGGTTCTGTAGATGCGGTGTCACTGTCACTGTAGATGCACCGTTGAAACCACGACCTGATCTGTTCTGATCCGCGTACGTTACGTAACGTGCAGGCGACGTTCCAGCGGCCGAACCCGACGACGCTGCAGGCGTCGTTCACGGGCACCCTGCGCAGCCGCGTGGAGGGCGCCGGCGGCGCGAGCGTGCTGGTGGCGCTGTACGAGAGCGGGCTGGTGACGGACTGCGGGCGCGGCGAGAACAAGGGCAAGTCTCTGCTGAACGACCACGTGGTGCGCCGCCTGGAGAAGGTGGCGGCGGTGCGGGAGGGCGCCTCCGCGAAGAAGTCCGTGTCCGGGACCGTCCAGTTCCCGCTCTGGGACGGCTTCCGCGCCGCCAAGTGCGGCGTTGTCCTCTTCGTCCAGAACGCCGCGCTGCAGGTGCTCGGCGTCCAGCACTTCGACCTGCCCGACAACGTCTGAGCTGTGTGGATGTGTGACGCACGGCTCGCGTTGGTGGTGCGGCCGGCGGCGTGCGTGATATTCTTTGTACGCAGCGTTTGATTGGCGTGGGTATTGTAGGCGATTATCGCACGGTGGTTAGATGCAAACCTGAGCACAGTATTCTTTTACTCTACTGCTACTACGTACTATATTGCGATTGGTGGTAATGGTCTAATGATCTCGAGGCTGTTGGAGTGTCGGTCTTCTTCGGGAGGATGTTGGTCGCTTCTTCAGTTCTTCTGCTGTTGTGAATATGGGCCTGGGCTTCTCATATCCGCGCGCGATGCGTGGTGGTTAATGGGCTGCGGGTGCCACCTCTTTTATGGGCCCAATTCTCTGGGTATGTGGTGTTTCTTGGCTGTGCGTAGGAGTTTCGAAATAGCACATGGGCTATAGCCTGTTGGGCTTTATAAACGAGAAGAGATTACTTCTAAAAATCTCTCACTCGTTCGTTAGTTGGATGGATTGGGAGTTTCAGAATCATGTTAACTTTGATACCGTATAAAAATCATGGTTATCCAGGCTTCCAGGTAGGTTCGATCCCACACAACATCACTACATCAGGCCTGAGGTCTTGCACCCTCTTTTCCTATCATATGCTTCGTGGAGCATTGGAAGCTTGTGGAACGATTCGTATACGGTTCAGCTAGAGCTAGGCGGTAGGCACGCTATAGAACCCTCTCCACGACGCCTAAATTGAGGGCACGTGGTGTGCCGGATCAACGTACGCCGCGGTTGGAGTCGTTGCCAACGCAAGTTTCGTTGACTCCTGCCACTGCCAGCCCAGGAACGTAGGAGATAAGGAGAGCCGCTACGGCCACCGGCCTCCGCCAATGACGGCACGCATGATGCCAGCCGCTGAGTGAGAGTTGCTTACTTGCTCTTGCAGACTTGCAATCTTGCTCCCACTCTTGGCTCTCCGGACGTATTGCAGGAGCTGGAGCGACGGCGCACGCGCGGTGCATGCACCGGCCGCGAGCACGCGTCCTGGAGACCACGGCGTGGGGGTCCCGTCGCGTCGTTTGCCCTCTCTCTCGCCCATGCTTCGTTTCCGTCACTCGGTCGCGTCGCGTCGCGCCACCCGTCCCGGGACGCGACCGCGGTGGCCCAGCGTCACGTGACACCACGTGAAAAAGCCGGCGCAGGCCAAAAGCCAACCGCGTCAGGCTCCAGCTCCGCATCGTTGTCCGACGCGAGTCAATCATATCCGTCGCTTGTCGCGGCATGTCCCTCGCGCTCGCTGCCTCGCTCTCCCCGGTGCGATCCTGTCGCCGTGTCGAGCTCCGGTGCCGCGCGGCTCGCGAAGGAATGATGCGCGCGGGGTGAGTGGTGACGAATCGAGGAGAGGACGGCGAGTGATCGACTAGGGGATTCGCGGCTGCGTTGCCAGGCCTTACCGGACCTTAGGATCTGCGCCAAAACGGTTGGTGCCCGTGCGGCCGACTTCTCCGATGAACTCTGAACCCGTGCGGCCAACGGTTGGGGCAGCTGCGACCTGTTCGGGCGGCGGGAGGCGCACCTCTGCGACGTCCTCGTGCGGTGTGGGTAATCGCGTACGTCCCGTCCCCTGCCCGGCCATCGGTCCATCGAGCCGCTTGCTTGCCTGAAATTATCTGCGGTAGGAACGGAACCCGCCTGAACTTCAGAGTTTGAAGCCGAGATCGGCGTTCGCCCAAGTGCTGCCTGGTCATGGGCTCGTAGGAGTCTGTTCGGCCGGCGCCGGGCTCAACTCAACGCGTTGCTGTGCCGATCCATCAGGATGCCGGCTACGTGATTGATCGACGAACTTAAAAAGTTGTTATATACAAATCCTTGTGAATTTGTGATGCCCGGGCCGGAGCGACACGAACTCCGCTCCCGCCCTTCGTTTTGACATGGTTGCTCGACGCTGGACACTTGGCACTTTGGCAGAGAGCTCTAATCGCTCAAACTCGACAGCGTTTGCTCTGACTGATCGATCGAAAGTTCCAGAGAGAAAGTAGCCGAAAGATTTTTTTTTCTTTTTCCCTAGTTCCATTCGATATCTACAGGAAGCATATGTACAAGATTACAGTACAGTAACCCTTTTGATGATCCCACAAATTTCCCAGATGTTAATCCCAAATCACCGAACCCCTCAACGCATCTCGCGATCGCGAGTTCATCAAAGGCCCCAGCAGGCCCGGTCCGGCCATTGAGCATCCGCAAAGGCCGAGGCCCCTACACCGACCGCCTGTCCCACCCATCCGCCGCCCCGTCACATTCACAAAACGGCCTTATCCTCTCAGCTGGGGCCCCAGCAGCTGAGGTACATGGCCTTGCGGAGCGACTCGTCGGCGCCGGCCTGCCTGCGGCCGTCGTCGGCGGCCGCCCGCGCCGCGGCCAGCGCCGCCGCCTGCGGGGCGAGCCCCGCCAGCCGGTCCCGCGCCCCGGCACCCGCCCCCGCCGCCGCGGCGGAGGGCGCCCTCTCCCGCTGCGCCCGCACGGCGGCCACCGTGGCCGCCGCCCACACCCGGCTCATGTGCGCCATCCTGTCAGAAACACGAGCCCCGTGTAGTGTTCTTACTACAGCTTTCCGCTGCTCGCGCCTACTAGCTTCCTTCCTTCTCTGTGCTACTCGCACGCTGCTGCTGGTGGTGGTGGAGCTGGGAGGTGTGGAAGGGTGGGAGAGGGAGTGGTATTTGTAGCGGGTGGGAGGGTAATTGCGGCTGGTGGTTTTGGTATTATCCTTTCCTGCGTCTCTTTTTCCTGGCCCAGTTGCTTGCGGGGCAGAGGATGAGGACGTGGCCGCTTTTGCCGCTGCATCTCGGCGAGTTTCTCGGCTGCTTCTCACGAGAGCTCCGTGAACTCCCAACTCCCATGTCCCAAGTCCCAGCCCGTCACGTGGTTCCCTCTTCTCGTTCACGTTTCGACTTGCTCCGCTCGCTATCGATTCCGTTCCAGGTTGAGTCCGGAGCACAGCACCCTAAGCACACTGTTCTTATATGTCTGTTTGAGGCATGGATTCTCTTGTGAAATCAACGTAAGTCATAAATCATATTGTCATCTCTATAGTAGGGTTGGTATACAGCTTTATGCAGTGCCACATCTATCTATCTATTGTCTTATTACAATAGTGTTAAAAGAAGCTATCACGTTCGCCGAGAGGGTTTAGAAATTTTCACATTAATTAGAAAAAAGAGAATAATATATATAATGTCGGATTTTACGGTCTATATTAACCAAAAGAGTTGAGGGTTTAGAAATTCCCACATTAATCAAAAAATAAGAATACGTACCATTGGATTTTATGATGATCCAACGATCATTATCAAAAGAGCCCATATTAAAAAACACAAAAAATCAAAAAATATAAACTATGCATGAAACCATAGCCATCATAAAATCAACCCTATCATATTCCGATAATCATAACTATGAGTTAGGCACGTATATATGGAAGCTAACATAAGGCAGCTCCTCCGACCTTGACATGTTGGAAGTTAGAACTTAGAACCAACACCGTTCATCTCCGAGACACATGGTTTCCGAAACTAATCTATCCATATATACGTATGTGTATAAAAAAACAGAGACAATCGCAACACGAAATCTTCTAGAGCAGTCACAAGCAAAAAACGATGCTAATTGGAGACATCTCGCAGTTCTCCAAGCACCCGCAATGGAGGTAGCTAGATTCAGCGTCCACACGATTGGAGGCACTTCTACAGTTATCGGTGACAATCCGTTTTGGTTCAACTTTCAAACGGGCAAAGTGCCATCTCATCTTATGTATTGCCAGGACTTGACCGGAGGCCGTCTGCAATGGTAGACAAGCGGCCTGGATCTAGAACGGATTGTAAGTTTGGTGTTGACAATATCCTCGCCAGTGGCCGGCTGCAAGCGTGGTCAGCGCACTAAAACGAACAGGCGAAAAGGTCTTAGTTTCAGCCCAAGTTGATGGGTTTTCCAAAAAGAACTGTTTCCAGGTATTTTCCATGAAGGGAACCAAATTCAGTTTTCATGTAGTAAAAGAAATTAAAGTCGCAAGGAACGCTGGATTGCTGGAACGGCAGGATAAGGCTTGGCCAGATTCTAAGCCTGCTTGCGTAGCTGCCGTCGCAACTCGCAAGGAGAGATTGATTCAGCAAAGGAAAGGATTTGGAATGTCATCATCATCGATGCTGATCAACCATGTGAGCAGCTACCGTCAGAATAATATTAGAAGCTAAATATCATATTACTCACAAGGTATTTTTCATGTACTATTTGTGACCGGATTTAGCAATTGCACTTCTAGATATAAAGAAAGCAAAATAGCATTTGCTGGGTTTACCAGGTATATTAGTTACATGATCGCAGTTCATAGAGCATTTTATGCTTCCTTTATTTAGCAATTTCCGGCTGGATTAATTCGATTTGGTTTATGGGTACGAGGAAAAGTTTTTTTTTGAAATAGCTTCCCTCTCCAATGTACGGACCAGGGGAAAGAGGTTCCTCCTAGCTGCCCAGTTCCACTCCAACACTTAACGAACACAAAATTAGCATTTTTTGATGGAAACACAAAATTAGCATTGTTAAGTGAAAGCTATAGGTAAAACTATTGTTGTACACGGATGCCATATTATTGCCATGAGTCAGTGGGTTGCTCATCATTCCTTCTTCTTCCTCTTCTCCTTCCTCTTTCTCTTCTTCCTCCTCTCTATCTTCTTCTTACACTCTCCATCCAAGGCTAAAAAATATGGGTGGGTGGGGCGTAGCTCCCCTAGCCGCCCTAGATCCACCCCTGCCATGAGTATACTAGGTTTTCAATTAGTCGACCCAACCAGAAATAAATTAAAATAACAAGCCCAAAATAAATATGTTACATATATTAGCTTTTAATTAATTTTATTAAACAAGAAATAGCATAGAAATCCAACAATTTCAGAAACATAGGAGGATATCAATTTTCCTGGAGGGCAGGAGATGACCGACAATATAAGGAGGAGCTCCAAGATATCTGATATGCCAAAAAAAAAGAGATGCAGGCATAATGGTGCTTCATCAAACCAGACACTCGATTTGGTGCGCCAGAGATGAACACAACAACGAGAGATGCTGAGGCATGGTTGGCAATTGTGAGGTCAGACATGTGAAATTATAAGCCAAAGCCACCGCCCATCGCAGCTCACGATGGGGAGGTTGGAATAGGACGGATTTGTTGAGTGAAAATAGTGGGTAGTGCAAGCGTGCGTGAGTCAGAACCAAAAAAAGCACCACTAAGGATTTTACATCCCTATGATATGATCAAAATTCTAGAGGAACTAAGATGAAGCGGTTAATTAACTTCAAATGCATGGAAACTGGATCAATGGTAAAATGTTAACCCACAAAATTTGAAACAAGATTGATGTGTGCACATCAAGAAGCCGAGTGAAGCTCCACTAAATAAACCTTACAAATATGTCACAGCAATCTAGCCCACACTATTTGCGCGGGCCACCTAACTAGTTTGTAGAATTGTAGCTGGTGAGTGACGAGCAAAACATTAATGGAGCGGTGAACAATGGTCCTTTACTAGTATCTTCTAATTTTATGGGCTACTCTTTTCTTGGTTTGAGAAATAATATAGGATGAACCGTAGTCTGATCTCACTAGAATTATTGTGATGACCTTTGGAACAAAAAGTATTATTATGATGATCCTATGATAGACCATCCTATCCATGATAACTTACAGCACGATTGGATGGCGTTATGACATTGTCCGGAATCATCCGAGCCTAAACCTGAAGCTAATCTTCTTGTTTGGTTTTGCGATACGAGCCTAAACCTCAAGATGTCCTTCCAAAGCCACAAACGAGCATATTTCCTTGGTCCGCATCATTCGACATAAAAACGGCAGACGATGTCATTCCGCATGACTCCAACCCGGACCGATTGCTTCTACAGACCAAACATGCTGTTAGTTGATCCCTTGGAGTTGCTGGTCTTATTCTTGGACTTTCAAAACATTCCTGAAGCATAATCCTGCCGAGACGGCTCGCGGGAGAACCCGGGTGCAATGGCGCGAGATGATTGCCTTATCGGTTCGTACCCGCTTGAGTGAGACTACCACAGGTGCCGAGGCTTATCCCGAGGCGCGGTGGTGAGTCATCGTTTTCCATCATCTGGCAGTGGGCACCTCCTGCTTTGTCGCTTTGGATGCTGCCGCGTCCCACTCTTGTCCATTTCTCCACCTCTTCTGTTTAGAGTATTTCAGACTAAATTATGGTGATGGTTGACACCGATAATTGGTCCTACTCTTGGGATAACACACGATAATATTACCCTGGGATTCTATCTTGATGATGCAGTCCCTGCTACTACTTGGCCTGGCCAAGTCATATTCATCAAAGTTTCTGCAATTGTGTGCAAGAAAAAAAAAAGCACACAACAAAAGGGGTGCATATCCATACATGTCAAGCTTGGTCATAGAACTAACTGATCCATATTTATAAGTTCATCTTGTTACTAATGTACATGTCAGCTTGGTTGTAGGCTTGTAGCTTTGCTCTAGCTTGAGCCTTGGACGAGCATCCAACCAAGAACACGATGGTTCCTGGATTCGGAGCTCGGCGAGGACGAACGCAGATGTTGCAATTGTTATCGAGAGATCTCATTGATCGAAACATGTACATGCAGATGCAGTTGCGGCACTGGCCACTCCGCCGCGGCTGCAGACTGCAGAGCCTTAGCTTGGCCCCCAGCAGCTGAGGTACATGACCATCCTCAGCGACTCCTCGGCGCCGTGGCCGCCGCCGCCGTCGACCCTGCCGGCCGACGACGACGACCGCGCCGCGAGCACCGGCGCGGCGCCCCGCTTCGCCGCCGACGAGCACGGCTTGGCCACCTGCTTCTTGAGCTCCATGGCGGCGCCCAGCGTCACCGCCATGTACGCTTTGCTCGCCACTGCAAACCTCATCCTCCCCTGTGCAGCTGTGCTGCGTTCTGACTCAAAAACTTGGACAAACTCCTCAAGAACGTGAGCGTACATGGAGTATTGTGCAGCAGAATGAGCTATATATACACATGTCATATGTGTTGACGTGCCGTGCGTTGATGTCAGTGGCCAATGGTTTTGCGGGCAGCTCGGGAAACAGGTGGGCGGGCGGACCATTGGTTCCGCCAAACCGGGAGCTCCTGCCGGCCTCCGAGTCCATGGTATGGCTCCTGGCTCATGGAGTCATGAAGCCACATCTGATTTGGATGGGCACTGCAGTTAGAGGCGCTTGTCCTCTCTGCAGCATCCAGTTCATCTTGCCTGAACCTGCTTTGCTCTCGCATCACTTTTAAGTCGTCACGCTCAGCTCTTCAGTTCCTTCACGTCCCTGTCGGTTCATACTAATCGCCAAGTTTCGAGTCTCCAATGCAGTAACTTTCAGTGGGCTTTGGATTTGAATTGGGAGTAAGCTGGTCGCTTTGGTTTCTGTCTTTCTGAAGTTAAACCACCTGCGGATATGGCAGATGAAATGCAGATAGAGACTAGAGAGTACTGTCGACTGAGATGGATAATGGATAGGTTCTATGATCTGGAGCATTATCCGTTATGAACATGCAAGAAGCGGCCGAGAATCAAGCCTTAGCTTCTTGCTGCATGTGCTCGCTTGAATTTTGCTCCTGACGCTGCATTAAGATAAACAATATAGTACTCGGCTAGGACCTGATGGTTATCCTTACATGAATTAAGAAGCGAGTGAGACAAATATCAATCTCTCTAACGGGCATGAGAAACCAGTTTGACTTCTTTAAAAAATCTCCCTCGGTAAAATTATTTTTAGAATTCAACCCTCGGTAACATTATGGTAGTGTACCTCTCGCATATGCTTTAGTTCTTTTCAGGACAACAAAATTAGCATCAAAGGACACAGTAAATAGTTTCTTGTAACTGTCAGTAATGTGTCAATGTAAAACTACATACCTTTCTAAAAGAGAACAGTAGTTAACAAGAAGATTAGCTGGATCACTAATAAACAATAACGATGATTAAAGTGACATGGTCACAGATAATTGCATAGACAGACTATCTGAGATCCATTGCAGATATTATATGCGTATACAAAGATCTCACGAATCTCATCGTGGAATATCATCACTTGTAGCTTTCTGGTCATGTCCTACATTTTGCACACAAGTGGATGTCGCAATCGAATAAACTGGTAAACATCAAGCGGTTTTATATTGCGTTAGGAGACAAACCATTGTGTTATGCGACTTGCGGTGATTTACACGATTAAAATAGCTGCTAGGTAGTTAAATGAATCACTAGTGTGTTGATAAGGACGTCTGATCCTTGTTCATTACTCCTAGATCAGTACCATTCACAGTGACATGTATTCACATAATATCAAGCTATCGATTCTATACCTATGAACATATCTTTCCATCGAGTGTAAATAGGTGACAAATTCATCAAATGGAATCGAACTAGTTGAGAAACAGGCGCCTGTGCTACTTAACAACCAAGAAGATTCATCCAGGTGGCCACTTACAGAAAATGTGATATTCACAGTGCAATCGATGTATATATAGATCTTTTCTGAACTAGTATACCCCTAACATATTTCTTGGTTCTATATGCAACCGAAGCTTGGAGCTCAATACAAATCATTTATATTTCATTATACCGTGGCATTGTAAAACTTGCATCAGTAGGCTGTACATGTGGTGCAGTGTAATTTAATCTTGGAGATATGGTTTAGGAATCAAGAAAGTCATGGCCGATCACAGATTAAATTACCATGGCAATAGCTACATTCGATACCGGCGATGTTATCAACAACAGATCTCACGCTCGAGAAAAAGATAGGGCAGTTTCGTAATACTCAAACCAATTATCATGAGAAGGGCAACCTAAACAGTAAAGTAATTTGGCTTCTTAAAATTAAGATTACATACCAACACAACAGACAGATGAAGAAAAAGGTGAGCAATGCTGCAACAGGTTTTAAGTTTTCTATAAATTCAGATTAATATGATCCACCCCACCCCCAATCAGCACGGCATTTGCACGACAATATAAACAGGAAGCAGATATCCTACATGGCACTCGCCTCAACCTGTTCTGATGCCAACAATTATACGCTTTATTTTGCTCCGACAAACAAACGCATCCAGCACTAGCACCCACCAACAAATTTGTTAACACAATTACACGAAGAAGTACCGATAATACCGGAGGTTAGCTTGTCCTTTGGGGACTGATCCTGCAAGCACAACCCTAGACTACCACATACACTACACTACAACAAAACCTAAGAGTTTACAGGAATGTCACAGCCCTTGTTGAAGCCATATGCATAGATTGTGGGGCAGCAGAAGGTACAATTTACACCGAATCGACCACTTCAACCTGCTGTTGCGCGAGGTATCTTTCCCTCCGCTCTTTCTGCAATGAACACAAGTAATGATGGATTTTAGCACTGAGCCGGACAGAGCCAGAAGATTTCATGTCAGCTGAGAAAGCCTGAGAGGCATACCCATTCATCAATGACAAGCCCTTCACCAACTATTTTTGGGCCATTTTCTTCTGGAGGTTTCTTCCGTGCCTCAAGTGCAGCTTCTGCCTCAGCTAATTGGTTATTGAGCTTTTCCAGTTGCTTTGGAAAAGAATGAGTGAGTGAGATTGTTCAAATTCAAGAGTCCATCAAAATATTCACAAAGAAAATTTTTGTTATTATCATTTACTTACAGGGCTTTGACCGTTTATATCCAAGAAAACAACCTTCAGGATCTTCTCAACAACAGCTTGATCCTTCTGCTCATCAAACTGCATCAATAAAAAAAAAGGTTAGTTTTCCAAACAGAAAAATGAACTACTGAGTCCACAACAGAAGTTACTGATAATTGGGGAAACTCACATCCACATGATATAAACAAAAAATTGCAGGAAAAAAAAAGGTTCAGAGTTCTTTTTTTTCTCAAACACACAGGAGAGCTGCATAACTTTGTATTGAAGAGAGAGCGTTGGCCCAAAAACACAAACTCCTCCAAACACAAAAGTAACAAAACCACACCACCCTCACACAAACATGAACACACCTCGGTGAAGAATATAAGACAAGATGCATATTAACTTTACAGGAACATGACCCACAGAACACAACTGTACTTGCCACAAGGCTCTGAGCCCCTTCATAAGTTCAGAGTTTCTGGAACCCTATAGCATATGGATCTCAATAGTATCATGTATTGGATCAAGGATATGAAACATGAATTGTCCCATGTCCATTCAACTCAAAACACCAAATGCAAAATGGGTCAGATTCGTAAGATGCAAAATGTTAGCAAATTGTTCAACTAGGATCACCCTATCAACTAATTGCTTTTAAGTTTTAAGAAACAAAATGTCCCCTTTAGTTGAATCCCCAAATTATGCATTGTATTACAAAATTAATACAATACTGAGACATTGTTTGGAAACATAGAGAGTAAAGAATTTACTGGACAGCAAAGCTAAGACATTGACCAACCTAGGAGGAAACGATGGCATTCTAAGTAAGAAGAAATAAGGACCCAAATTTAAGTTGAAGGGAACACGAACCTAGGTGGTGGGAGTGCACACCCACACATCCCACCAACTGAGCTAATCTCAGTTCCCCTGTACAGGCGGCATCACATGAAAAGGCTCTAAAAAATGACCACATGAGATTTGCTCTATGTCATGAAATATATCATACAAAGTAAGGGTAAGGGGATGATACGGGCCTTGCGGGCGTGTAAGGATTCAGCCCAAATACTCTCTACAATCAAATTACAGGCAGATGCCATAAATTTTCATTATGTGGCAACCGATAACAACCTTATAATCCACCCTAGCAGCCCCTAAATCCCGAATCACTAATTGCGTAATTAATATATATGTTGTTTAATTTCCAGGAATAGAGTGGTCAGTAAATTTTATTTAACCGTAACTCAAAATGTATCTCGCTCGTTCAGTTTGAGGAACGAATGAGTTTAGTCCTTCACAGCTTGAAACATTCATAAGCTTTTAAGTCTACTACAATAAGGAAGAATAGTAACTATCACAAAAAAAAGTAAGAATGGTGTCATCCTACCAAAATCATACCCATGGAGGACCAATCCACCCTAGTTGAGCAGGTCCCCAAAATCACACACCCAATAAATTAATTACCCAACTTAGTGGGCTTACTTTAGCCATAAGCTCGGAATAAGACTTCCTGCCAAGCTCATCCTACCCAAGGTGTATGCCAACAATGTGTCAACTCTCTTGCCACCACACAACCTTCCTTTTCAACACAAACACTATCATCTCTGGGAATATTTTCCTACTTAGCCTCCATGGAGATCCACCAAGCGACCTCCCAGGGTACCACCTAGGTCAACCAAGTGACCTCGCACCTAGGGCATCATTTGTGACTAAGGCGGCAAGGCACTAACCTCTAAAGTTACCATACTCTCCCACCTCTTTAACCAGCCATGATTTTGGTATAAATCAAACAAGAACGCAGGACAAGCTACTAACCAGTTCTGGTGCATATTCCATTGGTCCCTTCACCTTCAAGCTCAAAATCTTGAATTTGACCTTGCACTTTTGTAGAACATTCTCATTATTCTCTGGGTGCTCCACAAACTTAAAAACTGGCAAGTTAGAAACATGAAACAATAAGCACCAAAACAGAATACTGGGAGGCCTTGTTGTTATTCAAATACAGACCCAAGGTTATAGAGGTATTACCAGTTGCTATAATAGTCTCCCCAGGGGCAAGGACAGCTCCAGGAGGGCGCATGAAGCAACTCTTGGGTGCAGTTGTTTGAAACTAGAGATTCAAATATCAGTTAACGGCCAGAAAAAAAAATCATTACCAACAAAACTAGTGTAAACACTGCTGATTCAACACATACTCTGTTGGAGTAGAGTTGTGCAATGCAATATACAAACCTTAAATGCTACATGGGACTTGCTTGTATTCTTTATCCTAATTGCACTTTTGACCTGCTTTCCTGGTTCATCTATACAAGGCAAGACAGGAATGTCATTAACTTCTCATCACAAAATAGCAAACATTAATCAAATACAAGGTTGAATGGAAACATTTTTCTCATTTGTTGCTGCTATTACTAATTAAAAAATAAGACCACTAGTGATTATGCAAGTATTAAGCTGAAAATAAATCAAGCCTGGGAGTGATTTAGCCAATCAAGCATTTTTCTTGTCCTTTCAATTAGCTATCCGATTCTGACAAGGGTTCTAGTCCTAGACGACATTTCAGCTTCAATAAAGTAACAAGGTATTTGGCATCCGAAGAGTTGAGAATTTGCTCGAGGCAAAGAAGAACAATCCGATTTTAAAAACATGGCAACCTACCATAACTGCCTTACTCATGTAACAGTGTGTTGCAAACACAACATTATCTAACAGAATCTAAGAGTATTGTAAGATCATCAGAAAGCTGCAGTAAATTTGCTCAATAGCTATGTTTCGATTCTATGTTCTATCACAGGCTCACAGCCAACTTGAGAAATAAAGACTTCTATGTATGTATCATTTACATGTTCAGCCGCAGCAAACTTGCGCATCATAGCATCAACAATCAACCAAAAAAAAAATTGCAACATAAAGTAGATCATAATCTCACACCCCCATCTACCAGGGTAGGTGTTCTGTCGCCCAAGTGTTACATACCAAACAACTGCTGCAAACAGGCACTTGATTACACCGACATACTCACATACCACATTAAGGCTATACCAATGTGACACCATCAAGTAGTTTCCATACCCTGCCATGTCACGTGGACACAACTCTAGACACCATTTTTTCCAATGCACCATGCCTATCCATAGGCCAAGAAATTGGTTACTCACTCCATTCTATCCCTCCTGTCTATTACTCATCTAATCCTCCCCACCTATTATGAAGACAGCATCCCTATGAGATCCAAACACCCCCAGACTATAAGAATCCAACCACCCAGACACCATCCCTTGTGTGGATTATAAGAATCCAACCACCCAGACTATAAGAATCCAATTAGTTCCCTCAACCCTACTATTTGGAGAGGGGTTAGAGAGAGAGAAAGGGACAGACAGCATTTATTAGGGCAGAATCCAGATAATAATCCTTATCCACTATCCAGATTCTTATAATCCCTATGAGATCAAAACATGCCCAATGTTTTGCATGAGACCCGGTTTTGTCCTCTCATCCCTCTCTCCCTTATTTAATACAGTGCCAAATCAGCTAAAAATCTAAGGCAGCAACGTAGTTAATGCTATGAAAACAATCCTACTTGAAGTTCAGTTCCAGAATCTTGTGAGTTCAAGTCTTCTACTGAAAATTCATTAATGGTACTCCCTGCTGGAACTTCTACTGCACAACAAGTGTCCATTAAGATTTAGATCCAACTCCAGATTGATGATATCCTAACCTCTACACCAAGATCAAGAAAACCGGGTGGAAATGGACCCAAGGTGTGTATCCCGGTCATGCTCAAAAAGGTATTTATCCCAGTCGCCGACCAAAACCAAACCCCAACGAATACATTCCAAGAATCAAGCAACTCATTCACCAAATCGACCGCCACTTCCTCGACAGATAACTTCGGAATAGCTAAGATCGCGCAAAACTAATAAATAATTGCAGAAAGAACATAGCGGAATCGAAGGGTTTTAGGCATGCGACATACTAAGCAGATCAGGGCAAAATGGCAACTTTCCAGACTACTCGACAGGAGATCCCAAAATTAAACAAGCAGGAGTTAAAAGAGAGCTTTAATTTCTCGCGTCCTCACATGGGAAGTAGAGCTTGTTGGCCGGATCGAGTCTGAGGCGGCGGCGGGCCGGCAGCAGCGACTTGGCCACGGACGAGATCGAACCCGCCGACGCCCCCTGCGCGCCTCCGTCCCCAGCGACGGGCGCCTCGTGGCCGTACCGGCCGGCGGAGTGGTGGATCCCGGACGACGACGACGACGACTGCGGAGGCGGCGCCGCCGGCGCCCCGCCCGCCTGCCGGAAGGGCATGCGGCAGAGGTTCCAGAGCTTCCCGCCGCCGGAGTCGCCTCCGGCGGGCGCGTGCCTCTCCTCGCCGGAGATCGCCATGACGCAAGTTACCAGTTACCACACCAAGCGCGGTGTGGCTTGGCTTGTGGTCCGGGGTGGCTGCTGCGCTCACGCTCTCCCCACTCTTCTAAAGTGATCTCCTTTTCTTTCACCGTTTCACCTCCAGCTTTCTCTACAGTGCGCTCTGCATCCTTGATCTCGCCCCTTTTATCGCGTCTTTTTCCAGTTGACTTTTATTTGATGGCCTGTGGACCGCGGCTTTATGCTGCTGCTGCTACAGTGAAGCTAATCATGGGCCCGTGATGGATCTGCTACTGTTTTCTATGCACCACCCGGACCGAGGAGGAACGAGGAAGGAGGTGACAGCAGTGAAACTCTGAAAGCATACATGTTCCCGTCCAGTTGTAGCTTGAAGCGTTGCTTTTGTCAATTCTTCCCCGGCGATGGATCCATGGTGATGCACGGGCACAGAGCTAAAAATTTCTTTGCGGTAAACAGCTTAGTTTGACAACCTTAGATAGCTAAAGTTGTAATGCTGCTTCATCAAAATTAAAAATGTGCGGCAACATTGGTTTTCTTCTAGGTTTAGGGTTCATCTTCATCACACCAACGGTGTTTGAGTGACATTAATACAACTGATAACAAGTTCGGGTGGCAATGGACAACGATAATAATGGCAAATGATATGGAGAGTGAACCACCAATGAAGGAGATGATAAAGCGGGAATGAAACCCAACAAAATAAGGAGTATGCCCATGGCGGCAGCAAGATATTGCATGATCAGTATCAAAAAAAATAATGTACAAGCTAGTAATGGGTTATTGTTTTTTCTTAGGCGTTACTGCTTTTGTTATCTTATAATATGGTGGCAGCAAGATAACGTTATCTTATAATAAAATTGTATTTTTGAAGAACATCTATCATACATACTACAAGATAATATTACATCTATCTTATAGTATTCATGTACTAAAAGGCATGAATCGAGTCTCTTGTTCAAAGGACAACACCTTCGCATGCAAATGAAAGATGCAAATAATATTGCTAATTGTTTACACACCTTTACATAAACACGTCTAAAGGAAAGAAACACAACACTTGGAAGGGAAAAAAGTATGAGAGGGAAAGAATACGCCATCTTTAGAAGAGAAAATACAACACGTGCGATTGGAAAAGTCAAATCTCTATTATTGCTTAAAGAGGAAAGCAACCAGCAACCAGATAGTTTGGATATCAAAGACCTTAAACAATCAAACTCAAATGTCAAGTTTTCTTTTGAATATTCCATTGAGTTCCACAAAGCTCTGTATTTTTGTATGTCGATAACTTCTAGTGCGAAATGAATAAATTATAACAATTTACACCACTAACCTCTTGGGATGCATTTATTTGTTAAGGATGTTCTATTAATTTTACACTACCTATTGCTAATACATTACATTTATATTTTATTTTGTGCTATTATTACCGTGCTTACCAAATGTATAGCAAAATTCTCAGCTAAAGAAGTTTTGAATTTACCATACCTTTTTATGATATTCTACTTCTCCATGCTCATTGCCAGTAGCGATGAGTATTAATGGTTGTTAAAAGGTGTTTATTAAAGTGAGTAAGAACTAATAACATCGGAGCTAAAAAGTTATATAGGATGATAAGCCTCCTATGATTTGTTGATTCTACCTGTTTACCCCTTTCGTTCGCTTTTCTCTTTGGCTCCCCAAAGTTTAGTATATGACTTATAACTTTATCACACCACATGACCAAAATATGTTCACTTCTTCCATCATACTCCTTTTATTTTTTAAATATGTAACATTTAGGATAAGCTAATTAGATAAAAAAAATACCCAAATATCTTTGTTTTGCTCGTAAGATAGTTTTCACAAGAGTTGATACAGTTTTTGTTCATAAAAGTGGATGATATTTTGTCTCAGTTGACAATCTAAAGTGGAAATATTGCATGCTATATGTTATTTTTTTTGCTACATAACAAGAAATTATACTATGAAAACATTTCACATCTCACATTTAGAGATGAAAAGCTTTCATGAAAACATATTGCAATTTTTGCTCATATATATGCTATGTACAAAAAAATAAACCGTCTTACATTTCACAACTCAGGTTGGAGATATACAAAAAGTTTCAAAGAAGCATATTTGCAACAAATGGTCTATACCTACCAAACATTCATGTGTTCTTGTGCTCCAGAATATCAGTAGGTCCCGTATCCTAATTCTCACTCGAGTTCAAGGAGCATTATCACTTTAAGACAACATCAACTTCTACAAACAAATAAATTATTCAGAAAATGTTATTATATGTCTTTATTGCGTACACACCTATAATATCCCTCAAAATTGAGTGATATTAATTGTGCCAGTTTTTGCAAAAAAAATTAAATTTTTTTGTTTGAATTGCGTGCTCATTAAAAAAAATGAAAGTCAACTTCTATTTCCTCTCCTAAAATTCCTAATAAATAAATTGCACAATTATTTTTCAAAACTTGTGTGCTAGTTTGATTTGGTTCTTCATGGATTTAATTTAGATTTCAAACTTGAATGTGTTTGAATTCTGAATCTAATTCAAAATTCAAACTAAAGATGAAAGCAAAACCCAAACTAAACTAACCAGCCCAATCCTACTACCACACCTAACCAAACCACGTCGGCCTGTAGCTAACCGGCCGGCCCGTCTAACCTCTCTTCCACTTCGGCCGAAGCGGTCTAGCAAGTTGGCCCGTCAAGGCGGCCCAGCCAGCCCACCAAACCCCCGACGCCACCTCTTCTTCCCTTTCGCCCACCGATATGCGAGACCCGCATGTCACCCGCTGCCCTGTTCACCGTCTTCCACCTCCGGCCGTACGCATCACGCGCTGGGTGCATGCGCGCCCGATGGGATGGGCTCGTCGGCCTCGTCCATGCTGGCGCGCACTACCGCGCAGCCGCGCACACCTATGACCTCGCCCCGCTCCCCTCGCTTTTGTGCTGGCATCACGGATGGCCGCCACGCCACCCCGCCGAGTTGCCGCCACATCCCAGCCGCCAGCTCGCCGGCACCGCACGCCCTGCAAACCCTAACCTTAGCCTCAGCAAGGGCTATAAATACCCTGTCCAGCCATAGCCCTCACCATCCCAAACCACCCGGGGCTACCTCCCAAGCTGCCACCGTTAGTTCGTGAAGGGGGAAAGAGAAGAGGAGAGGATGAGAAAGAAGGAGGGCTGCATCAAGAGGAAGTTGCTGCCGTCTCAGAGCCACCGTCGTTGCGCCAAAAGGAGGCGCCGCCGCCGAGAACCCCAGCTGCGCACCGCCGTCCTTCGCCGCCAATGCCAGTCTCCCGCCGTGTCGCCGCCTAAACCCGGCCAAAGGCCGAGGCTTCCGCTTCCCAAAGCCATCGTCGAGCCACCAGTTAACCGTCGTCGGCCGTGCGCCACCACTGCGGAATGCATTTAGGGCATTCCGTCAAACACCCCGTGCGCGCCCTAACCCCAGCTTGGAGCGGCCACACTGGTGGCCACATGTTGAAGTGGCCACACAGGCCATAGAGGATCGCCGCGTCGGATCTGAACCTGTGGCAACCGCGTTAGTACCGCGTGGACCGCTACGCACGGTTAACAGCTAGCCTACAGCCACCCTATAACCGCCTAAAGACCATACGTGGCCGCTGACTCAGCAGGCACGTAGCTGACATGCAGGCATTACAGCTGACCTATAGCCGGCCTATAGCTAACCTGCAGTTGGCCTACAACCAACATGTAGATGCCACGTCAGCACATGGGATGCGCTGAATAGTAAACCGTTGACTTTACTCGCTGATCGTTGATCCGTTGACCAGGTCAACGCTGATGTCATCCGGACCCGTTGCTGATCTAAGACACGTGGCACGCTCTGGTGCTGCCGCGTGTCGCTCTCCGGTATTTTCTGATTTTCACCATTATTTAAAAATCCAAAAATTGATTTGAACTCTAAAAATTCATAACTAATTCATTCGGACTTAGAAAAATATGAAACCAGATGATTTAAATTCGTAAAACTGAGCCTGTGCTCTTTGTAGTAGTTTGGTGTTATTTGGATATTCTAAATTTAGCTTTCTTGGAGTTTTTATCTAGATGCAATGCTGATTAATTTATATATGTGCATCGTATCTTGTTTTATTTAGACTCGAGCTACGATTCTGAGGACTCCTGCGATTCCGACTACACCGAGGAGGACTTCAACGACAATGGATAAGGTGTTATATCACTCCTAATTATATAGATCCTATGCATGCTTAGTTGCTAGCATTTTATTTATGATACTTGGATGATGGTTGATTGTATAGCTAATTTGTTAGCCATGCCTTGATAATTGTTTACCCTATTTCCTTGATACCTACTTGTGGACTAGCTACACAACGTTAGCTAGTTCACCTTACTTATATTCATATACATGCTTTTGAGTTATGGATAGGCATATACCATGGATTTGGTGATGGGATTCCTTGTATACTCGCGTGTGTTTTGGGTGAGCGTGATCCCTTGACGTGTTTTGACGAGAGCGAGCCGCGGTTAGTACTGGAGTGCCTTGCTAGGAGAGAGCATTCTGGACTCTCTCCACCCCCTGTGCTTGTGGTGGGTATCTTGTTTGATACTGATTAGCAAGTGGCGGGCTTGTACATTACAAGTGCTTCGGCACATACTTTGTGGAGTTGAGTGTTCGCTCTCAGCCCCTAAGGACTGAGTCGGTTTACCACCGGTCACAGTATCTATTTACGTACATACCATTCGCCTTGTTATGGGCGGGGTTCGGTCCGAGACTAGTGGTGGATAGTGCTCAGCCTGTAGGCGGATTGGAGGATCAGTGTAAGGAGTTCAAGGCGTTGTCCTGCTTTGACCTGACTGCACCCTGACATGGGTAGGTTTAACAGCTTTGAGGTCTTCAACTGGTGACGGCGTGCCCTGTAGTTGAGAATGGTTCTAGACTCGAGGAAACAGGAGAGTGTTTTCCACCTATTAGAGCTTCGACTGTTAGGTGGGTTTTGGACGGCTGATCCTCGTTCAGGCTCCATCCGTGCGGGTACAGATGTACAATCTCTGCAGAGTATATAAACCTATAGCTATAGTCTGTGTTCACTGGTTATGGATAGTACTGTTGATTACCACTACTTCTGACTAGACTTTACTACTCTTCTACCTTCCCCTTTTGAGACAGATCGGCGTTTGCCATTGAGATGTGAGGGAAGGGAGCTCTCACATTGCCTAGTGTGTTTGGGTGCTGTATTCTTGGGTGAAGGATCTGGTGATTTGTGACGACTTCCTTGATATGAGGTGTTGACCTCAGAGATGCATCCTTGAATGCTGCTACTACTGCTGCATAAACCTCTACAACCATATATAGGTTTTTCATGCATATAGTATTATTCCCCGTTTCCTTAGCTTGCTGCTATTGGGAGTTGACATGGCCTGCCCGCTTCTCGGGTAGACTTTAGCTTTTCAGGTTTCGACCGTGATTCGAAGATGGATGAGAAGACTAGGGTGTTGTCCTTCGCTCAAGTTGCCTGTTGGATATGGAGATCCACTCGCTTGATGCGCTGCGCTTCGTAGATCTTTTCTTATATTTGATTCGGTCCTGCCGGACTTGTACCGGCATGAGCCGAGATGTTGTACAATATAGGCATGTATTATCTTGATTATTTCCGTTATATTCACCTTTGTATGGAAATGTACTATCTGAGATAAGGATTGCACGTAATAGCCACTTCCTGAAGCTATCACAAAGGTGCAGAGACATGAATTCTGGGAATTCGA
Organism: Setaria italica; assembly: GCF_000263155.2. Taxonomy (NCBI): domain Eukaryota; kingdom Viridiplantae; phylum Streptophyta; class Magnoliopsida; order Poales; family Poaceae; genus Setaria; species Setaria italica. The sequence continues at coordinate 43,203,320 of NC_028451.1, read as the reverse complement.
GTTGTTTCAACACCACTAGGAAAGTAACATAGACCAAACGTGAAAGTAACAGAGACCAAACGTTTTGGTCGACATTTAGCTGCTAAAGTCTAAGCCAAAGCCATCAAACCACTAAATTCCAGATCCTAACTGCAAAACCGCAAGCAAATCCAACCTCTCATGACCATAAAAATTGCCCCAAAGACCTTAAAAAGTGTCAAAAATACAAAATTGAATCTCCTACCAAAAGAATGGCATGCCACGTGGCAACTTATTAGTGGCCGAGAAACCTGCGTAGGCCTACTGGATAAGAAAGATCCCATCCCTCGCTACCCAGAGTCCCAGACGAACAATAGCCTTTCCTCGCACTCGCCGTCTCGCCCCTCTGCATTTACCATTTTGCCCTCGTCGGCGGCGCCGACCACCCGCCGCCGCGTCCGGCGGAACAACCGGCTGTAGGACCAAAGGGGTGTCCCATGGCGGCCATATCGTCGCTCCCCTTCGCGGCGCTGCGTGGAGCCTCCGAGTGGAGGCCGTCGTCCGCTGCGGCGGCCGTCTCCGGCGCCGTCGTGCTCAGCGCGAGGGCTCGGCGGGGCTCGCGCTCGGTGGTGCGCTGCGTCGCCACGGCGGGCGGTGAGCTATCTCTATTTTGTTCTGTCGGTCGTGTAGCTGCAGCGCTATCCCAAGCTAGTGAATCCAAATCACCATCCAGCATGTGCGACTCACCGCAAAAGACCTCCTCCTCCTCATCCCAAATTCACCCACCAATGTGCGATTCCTGGCCTCGCCAGCGGTGGTGCCTCCTTCACCGAGGCACACTACCTCAGATTCTTCTGTCGTCGTCGTCATGCTCCCTGCAGTGAGCTGGTGTGGCTTTTGTTGGCAATAAATTCTAGCTTGCTTGGATGAATTGTTCTAATCGTTTTGTTCTAGTGGACCTTTCTTTGCTATGAGCAATCAAATCCAAATATTTTTTCCGTCAATCCAATCAGTCGGGAGTTTGCTGGCTGCATGGTATCGTACCAATCCAATATATGCATCCATAGCTCCATTCAACTCTTCACCCTTTGCCTGTGCTAGAGACAGCAGAATTCAGATGCAATAAGTTTGTTTTTTCAGTTGATTGGATTTAGTCAGGATCATAGTCCCACTTGGTGCTTAGAAAATGCAGTTTTGCAATGCGCTGAACTTTTATGTGTTGAATTCCACATGAAGAGGCTGGCTTGAGGTCCTTCTGGAAAATGAGGACTGGTGTGAGCAAGTCACCTAAAGAAGCTTAATCGTGTAGGAATAATCATGAGCAGTTAATTTTATAGAGTATAGGCTTTTGACATCCAGTGTTGAATGAGATCAATGAAATAACAAGCCCAGTCCTTTATTTTGTAAGACCAATCTTTATTCCTTCTTAATATAATGATGTGCAGTCCTGCTTATTTGAGGAAAAAAAAGTTTAACAAACCCCATATATTTTGGAGGTGTACTAGTTTTGGATTAATTTAGCCATACATTTTTTTTGCTAATACCTGCTTCTGAAATCATGAGACCCTTTCGTGCATAGGTTTCTGGGCACTATCTTCACATACAATTCGATTACCAAAGAAACACAATTTCTTTTGATGCTTATGAGTTGAACTGGTGTACCAAAACAGGTTTCATTGGTAGTCTTGGCACAAAATGAAATGCTTCTTTCTGCTAAACTTTAATAGTTTTCACATAATCATCTCATACCAGAAGCTCCTTGTGTTGTTCTGTGGCTTCTTCCATTGTTCTAATACTTTGTCATGACTATTTTCAAACAAATTGTAACTCACTTGTCAAGTATTTTCTACTAGGCCATGGTAATCTGCACACTGTCCAATATATTCTGATTAAAACTGGCTGGATTCGATGTAGAACATCTTATTTGTGTAAGTAGCATAATACAGAAATTTATTTCTGCATCCTTCTAATTTATTTATAATATGTGCAGATGTCCCACCTACTGTCGCAGAAACAAAGCTGAACTTTCTTAAGTCATACAAACGCCCTATCCCAAGCATTTACAGTACAGTTCTACAAGAACTTTTGGTTCAGCAGCATCTGATGAGATACAAAAGAACCTATCAGTATGATCCTGTGTTTGCTCTTGGTTTTGTCACTGTCTATGATCAGCTCATGGATGGTTATCCCAGCAACGAGGACAGGGATTCCATCTTCAAGGCATATATAACAGCGTTAAATGAAGATCCTGATCAATATAGGTACATTTCATAGCTCACATATCTGGCTTTGCAAGTCATATTATCATCCAGTTAGTACTGTGGCAATCAGAAACTGTGGTATTTCATAATATGTTCTTCAAAGATGTTTTCAGATACTGTGGTTTGCAAATACTGTAATATCGAAGCATGCCCTTATTTTTTATGGTAAATTGTTGTTATTCTAAGACATCAATGTTGCATGAAACATATTTACTCTAACTTTTTTGTGAAACCTGGATTTTTTCTTAGAGAGAGATTTTACCAGCTTGTTTGCTATACCTCCTTTATATTTCTGAGGTACAGTAGTTAAATGTTTACATGTTTTGTTTTGGGTCACTATATGCTATCTTTCTTGGCATCAATAACAGCTTATGCATTTTGGTTTACTAGTTGGCAACTTGGCATCCATAGTCTCTTTCCTCAGAAAGTAGCATTTCTATTTTGAACAATCCGGATAAGCATTCTTTTGTGTCCACTGTACAGAGCTGATGCACAAAAGATGGAAGAGTGGGCACGTTCCCAGAATGGCAGCTCATTAGTTGATTTTTCTTCCAGAGATGGAGAAATAGAGGCCATTCTGAAAGATATATCAGAAAGGGCCAAGGGTAAGGGAAACTTCAGCTACAGTCGGTTCTTTGCAGTTGGCTTGTTCCGTTTGCTTGAGCTTGCAAATGCAACGGAGCCAACAATACTAGACAAGGTTGTTCCTGCCACTATCAACTTTTTTGCGCATTTCTTATTAGTCATTGCATGTGTTCTTAATTATGCTTCCTATTCACCTATAAACTTGTTTACTAAAATTTTTACAGAAAGGACTTGTTTTTTTATGTATGTCTTATTTTTGGCTAAAGTGCACACAGTTTAGCCTAAATCAATTCGGTGTCCGGTCTGAATCTAATATTTAATATTCACAACCGCTTTAGGATCCATGCAGTGTTCTTTACAAGAAAACATTGAGCCACTTATGATCTGGACTCATTTCTGAGATCTTATTGCCTTTACATAGCTTTCGTTTTTATACTGGTCTTTTCAATATTGTTCTCCAAGGGTTGAGATTATATATATGTTAATCTTTATGGCGTTCAAGTCAGTTTAGAATTGATCCTTGTTCTATGATGTTTCTAACGAACTAGAAAATGACAATTCGGGTTCAAGGTAAGTCGTGCTAGGTAGCATTTAGCATCCTCTAGGACCTATCCAGATATTTCTATAAGCAGACTCATCGAAGTTAGGCTTCCTTCTACAAACTTCATTTGACCTTGACTTGACACCTGTGATTGGTTTGGTGTGCCAAAACCTAGTGCAGTCGGGTAGCCTTACAACTAACTGTACTTACTGTTTTTATTCATAATGTTATTGGCTGGTGCTTGGGCATATGATAGGTTGCCATTCAATTGTAAGTTATTATTTTTGCATATGTGAGGCAGTGTAGCACATCGTGGCAAAGTCATTTTTTGCAACGTATAACAAATATTTCAGCAAAGCATGTGAGCATTTTCGGTAGTGCTTGGTGTTGATATCAGATTTGAATGCACTAATTCACTGTTACATCACTAATGTTTCCAGCAAGCACTGACTTCATTTCTTGCTTGATAGCTTTGCGCTGCATTAAACGTCAACAAAAGAAGTGTGGACAGGGACCTCGATGTTTACCGCAACATACTCTCGAAGTTGGTTCAAGCCAAGGAACTTCTCAAGGAATATGTGGATAGGTAATACCGTGTCCCAGCAATAAATTAATTCTTTGTCACTTTACGTGTCATTTAAGTTGGACACCTTCATTAAATGATATGCTAAGCTATTTGAGAAGTTCTTATTGTGAATGAATTTCTTGAATACATAACTTGATCAGTGTTTTTTACCCTTTTTGGCCACTTGAATCTCTCCTCTTTTATTTAAGGACTGCTAATTTCTTAGTTTACTTGGTCTACCCTTTTGCATTGTCCCTCTTGCCAATACGTTTCCAGTGACAGAAAACTCACCCAACTTAACTATATATTGGCAGGGAAAAGAAGAAGAGAGAGGAAAGATCAGAAACTCCAAAGCCGAATGAAGCTGTTACGAAATTTGATGGAGACCTTTATTCCATGAGGCATTAGGTCAGCCTTCCGCAGAGGAGAGTTTCCGTGGATAACAGACTTAACAGTAACCTCTGGACTGTATTGAGAGAATATCGATCATCCCCTTTCACCACAGAGACATCTTTGGCTGCTCGTCGTGTGGTGTAGCGTTCTGCCGTACAAAGTATCCAGATTATTCTTGCTATTGAACAGATATTTGTATTTTCTCATGTATCTTCAAATGTATTCATTCTCACCGCTTGTTCGAAAGTATATGAAGAAGTATGTGGGAACCAATGTTACTCGTAAGCAGAGAAATATAGCTTTCCTCTTTTGTATTTTGGTGGAGATGTATTGTGGTGAACATGAAATCAGTTGATGTGTTGTTTGTCTGAATTTCTATGTACCTGGCACAGTGAACTGGAAAATATCTTAGGTGGAAAGCACAAGTCACTAGACCATTTGCGCTGGATTCACCTGTGTGAGAAAACTGCAACATTTTCACTTTGTTAGCTAGGAAGCAAGGCCATGTTCCATTGGCTGCCTGGCTGGGCATTTTTAGGACTGCTCCGCTTAAAAAAAAAATAACTTCACTCCACCAACTTAAAGCTCCACTCCAACTAAGAAAATAGGGAGCTACGAGGTTAATAGTGTAAACTTCAGCTCCAAAAATTATAGGAATTGGCGAGAATGGTCTCTCTTGCCCTTGGTTGGGATTGATGTTTTTTTTTACCAGCTACGTTAACCGACTGCTACAGTACCGATCGCTACGGTAACACTTTGCTACATCGCTTCGCCTACTTTGCAGACTTCATTGTGCGCAGCTGACCGTTGGAATTTTTCTGGAATAAAACTCCGCGTCATTGTAATAAAGGATCACTTTTGAAAACCAGCACGATCGTCATGTGTTCGTATGAGGTCATTCGGTAGTCCATGATACTGAAAGTGATTTGTATCCTTTTCCAAAAAGAATCCGCAGAAATCTTCACAAAGTAAGTTGATTTGGACTACCATAAGAAATCCAGTGCTCTCAAATGTTGCAGAATAGTTTACGTCATACGCGTTGAAAATTATGCCACCCGAAGATTGCGACCATCTTAAAGCATTGAAAATTGATGTGGCCTGCGACATTGGGCCCAGGAGATGAATCATCCAGCATTTCAGCAAACCGGGCTCACCAAGGATGCAGATGACCAAATTGGGGTGAAATCGGACGCCAGAGGAAGGGGAGATGGCGGCGACGACGGAATAGAAGAGTGTGAGAGGGAGGGAGAGGCGGCAGCGATGGAAGATGAACAAGCACGGGGAGGTGTCAATCTTTTTTCCCCCTAAATCGGTATGTGTAATTGGTGACATTAGTGAGTAATTTTCAACTAACTTCTATTGGAATGAAACTTGTATTTTCGAAGCACCCTTTGAGAAGCTCCAGAAAAAATCTTGAAGTTAGCTCCTAGATGCATATTTTTTCCTTGAAGTTAGTATTATTAGAGCTAGAAATGTTTGGCAAGATAATTTTAAAGTGGAGTTAGAAAATCTAAAGCGAAGCGGTCCAAACACGCCTTTGAGATCCGTTACCGTCAACAACAGAAGCAGAGAGCTTCACGCCCATTTTGAGTTCCAAAACCACGTGATCTCCAAAATCATTTTGGCCGATATTTCCCAGCCCCAGGCACTCCGAAGACCACAAATCTCAGGCGCTCCAGACGCTCTCCTCCCAATCACGGCCCTCCACGTGTCCCGAGGCCCTCCGCCAGCAGCCCATCCATTGGACCATGCAGATAAGACCCGGATAAGGCAGAGCCCATCGCTGCCGTCAAATAGATCACATCCGTCCCAGGGCCGTCCGATCTGCCACGCAGGAGATAGCACCGGAACTCTTTCTTATTTGTACCCCGGGACGAGCCCTCTCCACGCCACACACCACCACCACCTGACGCTCTCAGCACACCCAGGAGGAGGAGGAGGAGCAGCAGCCATGGCTTCGTCGGTGGCCGCCGCGGCGAGCACATTCCTGGGCACCCGCCTGGCGGACCCAGCGCCGCAGAACGGGCGCATCGTGGCCCGGTTCGGGTTCGGCGGCGGCAAGAAGACCGCCGCCCCGAAGAAGGCGGCCAAGACGTCGTCGGTCTCCGACCGGCCGCTCTGGTTCCCCGGCGCGGTGGCGCCCGACTACCTCGACGGGTCACTGGTGGGCGACTACGGGTTCGACCCGTTCGGGCTCGGGAAGCCCGTGGAGTACCTGCAGTTCGAGCTGGACTCGCTGGACCAGAACCTGGCCAAGAACGAGGCCGGCGGCATCATCGGCACCCGCTTCGAGTCCTCCGACGTCAAGTCCACCCCGTTCCAGCCCTACAGCGAGGTCTTCGGCCTCCAGCGTTTCCGCGAGTGCGAGCTCATCCACGGCCGCTGGGCCATGCTCGCCACCCTCGGCGCCCTCTCCGTCGAGTGGCTCACCGGCGTCACCTGGCAGGACGCCGGCAAGGTATGTATATATACATATGTGCACCAAAATTGTTTCATTCCATCCTTATGCAAGCGTCTAACCTGAACGTTATTGATGGCTGGCAGGTTGAGCTTGTGGACGGGTCGTCCTACCTGGGGCAGCCGCTGCCCTTCTCCATCTCGACACTCATCTGGATCGAGGTGCTCGTGATCGGCTACATCGAGTTCCAGCGCAACGCCGAGCTCGACCCGGAGAAGAGGCTCTACCCGGGCGGCTCCTACTTCGACCCGCTCGGCCTGGCGGCCGACCCGGAGAAGAAGGAGCGGCTGCAGCTGGCGGAGATCAAGCACGCGCGCCTCGCCATGGTCGCCTTCCTCGGCTTCGCCGTGCAGGCCGCCGCCACCGGCAAGGGCCCGCTCAACAACTGGGCCACCCACCTCAGCGACCCGCTCCACACCACCATCTTCGACACGTTCGGAGGATCCTCTTAAGCCGCCATTGCTCCGTCGTCCATCGATCGAAACGTGTTCTTGAATTAATTAACTGTGATCTCTATCAGCTGGCGGAGATGGATGAACCCATGCGTGCGTGATATCATTTTGTGATGAGTGAGAGGGTATGGTGGGAAGATCGATCCGATAGTTTGTTAATGGAGGTCTCGTTAATTAGGAGAGCTTGCTGATGGGGACTTGTGATTTGTAATATATGAACCAGTGATGAATTAATGCATTCACTTGTACACATCTTGAATTAATTCGTTAGATCGATCTTACCACTACCTACGCAACAACAATTCCCTGCCGGAAAAAAAATGGAGCTCTGGCCACTGGCAACTGGCCGATTCTGTAGTCGTGAAGGCTTGGCCTGAGCAGTGTTCGCCAACACGGTCGTTTAGTCCGTTTACACACTATTTAAATGCTACACAGTGGTAAGTCGTGTCCGTTTACACTACTAGAAAAATGACCTCTCGTCCACAGCCTCAATACCGGTCATATTTGGACCCGGTACTAACGTTAGCATTAGTACTCGGTCCAAATTTGAGATCCTCGGAGACCCTTTAGTATCGGGTGATAGCTACACCTGGTACTAGAGGTTACCTTTAGTACCGGGTGGAGCTACCACCCGATACTAAAGCTCCATCCTCTCTCTTGTCTTCTTATCCTTCACCCGCTGTTGCCAGCTTTTTATCCGTCTCCCACCTGCCCTCTCATCTCTCTCTCTCTCCTCTCTCACTCTCTCCTCTTCCTTGACTTAATTCCTCCTCCTCCTCTGCCTACTCCTCTTCCTTAACTTAATTCCTCCTCCTCCTCTACCTCCTCCTCACCCGGCACCCTCACCGGCCCTCACGGCGGGCGGCGGCGGAGCGGGTGGGGCGGAGTAGGAGGCGAGCGGCAAAGGAGGGGGGAGTGGGCGGGCGATGGGGATTTCATTTTTTTTAATTTTTTAACATCTTCAACTGGTATTAAAGGGACCCCCTTAGTACTGAATTGCTAGTACAGGTTGCACAACTGGTACTAGAGGGGGTTCCTAGTACTAAAGCCGTTTTCTGTAGTAGTGTTAATCGTCCGCTTACCCATTTAATGACCGTGTAACCTGTTTAAATGTCCAGCTAAACGATAGGTGACTGACTATTTACCATTTAACGTGTAGGCTAACATTGGGTCTGAGTATTCCTTATCCGTGCCTTTATCCCTGGCAGCTGTGTTGATGCAATCAGCGTAGATAGTATACGCATCGGCTCTCAACAAACACCGATCGACGATTTGGAAACATTGCAAAATTTTCTCTACAAATTAAATAATTGCACTTACACCTCGCACCTCCAGTCTCATGGCATGCTCTCACTATAAATGGCATATCACCAAGATACTAACTTAGACCAGGCCGGGCGTGATGGTGAAACGTTGGTAATGGTGGTAGTGTTTTGCTGCTAAATGAAGCCCTCCACGAAAACGGCGACGATTAGCAAGCAATGCGCAATGATGGTCGTATTCAATTGAATGTATCTGTACTATTCTCGTCTACTATAGTCCATTTCGAAGGTTCCAACTACCAAACACAACCAGCGAGGCAACGTAGAAAACTTACGTGACTAGTTGTGATTAAGTTAATATAAAAATATATTAACATTTGCAATAGCAAATAAAATGCATTATTGAGATATATTTCATGGTTCATCTAGTGAGACTAGTTTGATGTTATAGATATTTTTACATTTTTCGATAAATTTGATCAAGACTAGATTTAGGAGAAAGATTTGAAATGGACGGAGCACATTGACGTTCTTCTAAAAAAAAAACCCCCAAATTCAACGTGCTCGCTACAAACACTTTCTCTACCTGCTATAGCCCGATTACTTCTAGGCCCAACGAACTCAGAAAAAAACTTAGGCCCAACTAGGAAAGTAAGGGACTGGGCCATTATTAGTTTATTACTATGCTCGTGATCGCGTATCAGAGAGAGAAGCGTATCCAGCTCTTGAACGCGTATTTTGTCTTCCCACTAGTATGTCGCGAATATACCCACCGAATACGTATACGTATTCCGTGCGGCGGCATCGCAACCGCGCCGCGCGTCTCGCTCCCGCCACACACAGCCATGCCGCTCCTCCACCTCTCGCTCCCGCCGCACCGCCTCCTCGTCGCCGGCCGCGGCCGGCTGTGCTTCCCGCCGGCTCCCCGTCATACCCGCCTCTCATTCAGGTGAACAAACTCACGACCCTCCTCCGGATCCTAACCCTACCCTGTCGTCACATGCGCGCGAGTTTAAGAACCCGACCGCCGCCGCCGCTTCTGCTCACTCATGCTCGTTCCTGGACAGGGCGGCGGCTGGGGATGCAGCCGTGTCAGTCGCAGCGGAGACCTACGGGCTCCCCTTCCCTCCGGAGCGCGCCTCCCACCACCACGAGCTCGCCGCGGCCATCGCCGCCGTGGAGCGCGCCTGCCGCCTCTGCGTTGACGTGAGTTGACCTCATCCCCTCTCCTCCTGATTTACTGGTTCGGTGAAATTAGAGGCTTCTGCTTAGGTATCAGCGCGGGATAAATTTCTGTTTGGCGGGATCACTTGATGTATAGGCAGCCGTGCATATAATTCGTGCAGCATTGGGGAAACACTAGATGTTCTAAATCACAAACTGGGCTCTCACAAGCTCACAGCTTCTTGGCAATGCAATAGTACGGCTGAACAGAAATGATCTAAATGGTCAACTAGTTTGCATAAGGATTGACCTTTTGAGAGCAACATTGTGTTGATTTTTCTTTAGAAACATAAGTCTTTACGAATTTGTGGAGCACCACTGCACCAGGCTGTCAATCTGATGCCATGCTTTCAAGAGCCATGAAACTTGGTCAATCCAAAGTTTCGCTCTACATTTCCTGATGCTTAGAAATTAATAAATCTGCACAGGGCAACAATATAGTACTGATTGCCTCCGCTTTATTTCCTTCAAGCTCCGCCACTGCTACATAGGTTTGTGATCCTAATAGCATTGATTTTCTGTGTACCCACAAGCTTCAGTAAAACCATCCAATGAGGCTTGTGTTTGCCTTACGAGTAAGTGTGCATTAATCGCATAAAATGTTATTTAGTTATTGTCAAACAAAAAGATTAAAAATTACTATCCGCTTAGTAATGCATGGACTACCTAAGGGTGGGCGTGGTCTAGAAATTCCCTTCCCCAGCCTCCTTGTAATTAAGAAGGGCAAGGCTTTCTAGAAATTCCCTTCCCCAGAGACCTTGTGTGGGATCTTTCAGCACCGGCTACGCCCTCTTTTTATACCTAGAGCACGCCACTCCATTTTCCTAGACAAAATGGGTCAAAGTCTTAGCAGGATATATCATTTATGCCTGGGACAGGAAACACTAACCATGGTAGAGGCAAGTTCATACTATATGGGTTACATTAGGAAATAAAAAGTTTGACGTATAATAATTCACACAATGCTGAATGTACTCATAAACAAATTATTCATGGATCATTCAAAAAGAGAATTGACATTGATCTAGTCTGAATTTGAGATATTACTAAACAAGCATAGTAGAATTGGGAAGCTCAACAGGGTTTGCTTTGTATGTTGAGCAGCCAATAGTCTGCACTGTATCAATATGTAATTTTTGTGAGTTATCATTCAGATATGATGGAACAAATCTGAATGTTTGACTGAAGTCTCACTACAAAAATGTCTGAGCTCCATTTTGCTTGGTCGGTTGTATGTTTTGACAGGTGAAGAGGTCACTGTTTTCAGGTGGCAAGAGTATTCTTGAAAAGAATGACCAAACTCCTGTCACAATTGCGGATTTCGGGGTGCAGGCCCTTGTTAGTTTGGGTAATCCATAGCACAATTTCGAAGTTCAGTTTTGTGGCTTTGTCTAATGCCATATTTTACCATGTTGCTATTGGAAGAACTCCAGAGACTGTTCCCATCAATACCTCTGGTGGCAGAAGAGGACTCGGCATCTCTAAGGTCATCAGAAGCTGACGATAATAGTAGTGATGTACTTGTTGAGTCAATTTTTAGTGCAGTTGCAGACAAAGTGAGCAACAGTGGTTCACCTTTAACTCAAGATGATGTGCTGAGAGCAATTGATAGAGGAGGCAAGGATGCTGTCTCATTTGATTCAAACCCTGCTACTTATTGGGTAATCAGTAAGCTGTCATGTTTTATTTATCATACACGTTCAGTTCTTTGAAGTTAATTCATTTATTGGTATCTGCCAAGTTAATATGTCATAAAGTTTATGCTTTGGTTTGGAGGTACTTGATCCAATTGATGGCACCAAAGGTTTCTTGAGAGGGGATGATGCTCTTTATGTGGTATGATCCCCTAATTTCTTTCTAAAACAGTAAAACTCATCTTTACATGCTGTTGATCTGGCACTGATATGCTTTATTCAGCCCCTGCTACATATTCTTCAATTTTACCTAGGCTGAATAATTTTTGCACGAAAAATGTCTTCCATTCTGCAAGCACGGTCTCTTGGGTAATTTCTTGGTGCCACATTTGTGCCAGGCATGTTCCTCTGTCTTGGGATTTTCTATATTGATATTACTGTAGGTTGGTTCAGAGCCTCTGTTAATTTCCTCATATAGCATAAGTGATCCAGATGCTCTCAGCTATTTACTTGTCACAAGATTCATGGAATGCCAAGGCATGTGATTAGAGGATTTCCAGATAGCCCCTCACCCTCATTACTACAAGACATTATATGATTTCACATCATTAACGATTAACTGAGGTTAAGAATGTTCATACAGATTTTTTATGAGGCACCTTTTTTGCCTTTTGAGTTCCGCAGCACTTTGTTATTTGGTGACAAACTTCACGCATCTGAATACCAAGCGTGTTCAGCATGGACTGGCTAATTCAGGATTCTTTATTAAATTATTTGTTATTAACCTGGCTTGCTTTTATTTACGTGTTCTTTTTCTTCTAACATACATTTTTGCCATTTCTTAAGGTGGGTCTGGCTCTTGTGGTGAATGGAAAGGTAACAGTTGGAGTGATGGGATGTCCGAATTGGACCAATTATACCGTAGCCAACGGGAAAGATGACAGTGCTGCTGCATGTAATGGCCGTGGGATTCTTATGATATCTCATCTAGGCTGTGGTACATGGACTAGGCGCTTGTCTGCTGAGATTGGCCAATTCACTACCGCACCGGATATTTGGAAAAGATGCTTTGTTGATACATGTTCAGTTGTTCACATGGCACGCTATTGCATTCCAGATAGCCAAACATGGGATATGATACCATTATCTGTTCTCTTCAATTCAACAACGGGTGAATCTGATCCTAGAAATGAGAATGAAATTCTTCTCCTATCGGTTTTCTGTGGCAGGTTTGTTGCACCTTCCATTCATGATTTGATACTTGCATAAGATTTTTGTTATCATGCCTCCAGCAAGTTAATATATGATGCTAGCTAATGAGCTAAGGCATTCCAAACAATGACTGATTTCTCCAACATATGGTGCTAACGATGACCAACAGTCATTTGAAATCAATGACTGTTTTTCTCCCCATCCTCAAGTTAGCTATGGATACTATGCTCTTTTGTTTATGTACCGTAGACTTTCTGGCATAGCCTAAAATGTTAAATATCTTTCTCTATTACTGTGCTGTCCTGCTATCATTGAATTTCCTATAAAAATCTGGCTGAGGTTGATGATGACTATATTAGATCGATTAATGTTTATCGATTGGTCGGCTGCATATGAGTTCATCCTGATGTGCTCTTCTTGTTGCTATTCTATAGCTTGTGCAAGTATCTAACTGTAGCTTCCGGGAGAGCCTCCGTTTTTGTCCTTCGAGCACGGACGACAACTCAGATCAAGGTGCCTTGTTTGCCTACAATTTCCCCTTGTCCTGCATGACAAGTTAAACAGCTTGTTGACTTAGTTAACTGGTGCACTGATGACCCTTTCTTTTCATACTGTTTACATAGTCCTGGGATCATGCTGTTGGGGTAATTTGCGTGCAGGAAGCCGGTGGCCAGGTTTGTACCTTCCTTGCTTGTTAAGACAAGATTATCCCAAATGTCAACCCAGTTCCCAGTTCATCACGATGATCTTGTAACTTTCTGAAACTGACAGATTAGTGACTGGAGTGGAAAACCGTTGGATCTTGCAGCTGACCTAACATCTCGCAGAATCATCTACCCTTCGGGCGGTGTTCTGGTGACAAATGGAGCTCTGCATGACAAGCTTGTTGAAATGATCTCAGCTAATTACAAGTAGCTGCATTGATACTTCACACATCAACACATTGATTTTTTTGGAACCAATTTACCTTATTGACCCCCCATCAAATTGTATTCTGTCTGACATTCAGATTCAGCAGAGAAACCGCAAAACATACTCATATGACTTCCATTGCCATTACCACAAAATTAAATGGATGGAAACACACTATTACCTCGGAGCAATGTGCTGAACAACTCCTTAAGCAACTTCATTCAGACGCAATTCATGCGAGCCGTGATGCTCGCCTTCGTCGTCTCTGTGCCCAATTTCTCACAAAATTCCTGAACATTTGCCTTCACAATGTGTGAATTTGTTGTGCAACCCTGATGCTCTGCTCTCATGGTCGTACGACGTCCACGCACGCACACCTGATATCCTCCAATAACAAAGGGGAGAAATCTCTGACCAATCTTGCAGCAGGGCGCCATGCAGGGGCATATGATGTTTGGCCACCAATTCAAACCGAAGAAAAAGACGCGGAAAGGGCTGCATCTTCGCTAGGATAACGACCTTGATTGCTCATTCAGGTCCTAATGCAGGATTGGCAGCTTCTAAAGCATGATTAGCCCAACCAAAAACCTGCATGGTCAGCACGAAAACTCTGGCTGCAGAAAAGCCCTGCCCAGATCAGCGTTGTTTTCCCCAACGGCGACGCGTCAGGCTTCCACGAATGAAGCTCCAGTAGATGACTTGTGGTTGGCTTGTCGTTGCAATCCATGCTGACTTTTGCCACCCTGCATAAGAGGCGCCACTGATCCATCGGATGTTCTTTCTCCTGAAGAAAAAAAAGTCGCGCTTGCTTTTGCGCGTTAGAGGAATTATTCAGGATAATGTAATTCTTGTCTCTGTAAGCACGGTGAAAATTCCCTGGGGTTTGAGGAGTTTATCCTGATCTGAAACCGCCCGGGCGGCCTCGCGCTAGCTGCCGGGTACCTGTCGCTTGTTATCGCAGAAAATCCACCATGCTGGCTCCGAGTCAACCATTCCGGCAAGTGTTGCCTGCCTGACGAACGGAAATCACATGTTCTTCATGTACAGGTGGACCAATGAACCCGGATTCAATTCAGAGTCGTTTATTTCAGATAACAGCGGAAACTGATGAAACGGTGTCAAAAAACTTCTAATTTGTTTTATCCAAGTGAGATATATGGCTCTGATATTTGTGTGCTAAACTACAGTCCATTTGTTGCGTCCTGGGTGAGTTTTGTCTTAGAAACTCAGTTAAACACGCGACGTCTTCTGGAAGAACACAACAAATCATGTCATCTACAGATCTACTCCGAGCTGGCAAGAGCAAGATCAGCTGCGAGCTTTCAGGGACGACCAACCAAACCGTCATATCATCAGTGTATGAACCGCCGAAAACAGATGTCAAACCGCTGAATATACAATTCCAAATCGTGAAGAGACATCGTTCTCTGTCTTCTCAGCCGCGTGCATTTCCAGTCACAGAACCGACCATTTCTTTTTCCTTTTTTTTTGGGGGAGCTCATCGTGAAGCTTCTGATGATGCCGCCGCCGCCGGACGGAGAGCATGGAAGAAATCAAGGACCTGGCAGCAAGTGTGCTGTCCGTGCCACCAACTATTCCTGATCCAGATGTCAATAATACCACATAAGATACACACTGCTCGCCGGATCGATCGTTCTTGCCATTTCGAGCCACATGATGGAGCATAAAGAAATGGCGGGATCGGAGCAAGTACGTGCCCTGGCGTGTGCATGGGCCATGCAAGTGGTGACGGGGCGAAACCATAATGGTCTCCAGCCATCTACTCCTGCTAACTCCGGGCAATGAAGGGATCGGAGATGGGAGAGGATCGTGTCCAGGTCACAGCGGCACACAGCCACAGGCGCGTCGTTCCCAGGCCCCCATATCTGGGCATTGTTTTTTAGGGCTCGTGATGTGTGCAACGCGACGACATCGATCAGCAAACGCAAGCAGAGTGAGAGCGAGAACAGGTACGGTGCGTCTTGTGCGGTTTCAATTCAAAGGTTGTTGCTGCTAACTGGACACCTCATCGTCGGCGTACATGTACACCTCGATCGAGCGTTCTGGCCACAGGCCACATGATGACATGATCATCTGAGCGGGGGCAAAAAATTTTAAAAACTGAGGCCATGTAATGAACGGCTGCAATTCGAAAACACCAAAACATGCATAAAAGAATCCGGATTAGAGGTGGACACAGCTGTTACTCCGATCCTACATTAAGACCTTCGTCATGCATGCCTAATCATCAGCAGATGAATGTTCCAGCAGGGTCGTCCCAGCAGAGAGGTGTAGATTATTGGATAAGCTACGTCGTGTGTACGTACTTGTTTAGTATTTTACCTTGATCCATTGCATGTGACTTCATTCCGGCCGGCCCCTTCAATCCCGGTGGCAGTAGTCCTGATCCATACACGTCACACGACCATCGATCACAGGTACGGTGTTACCCACAAAAGGGCACGAACACCACCCAAGTGTCAAATTACAGCAAAGTCAGAGCACGTCGTTGCCGCTCGACACTTTCCATTACTCTATATATAGTATCTACAGGGCGATCCGCTCCGTAGACCACAGCATCAGCTAGCAGCGCAGCGCCTTGACTCGCCGAGTCACTCACGACAAGATCACACGAAGATGTCTACACCCAAATTTTCAAACCATTCCTGGTACTTTTCCCCCTCTAGAATAATCATCCAAGCAAAGGCCCGAGACGATTAAACTAAAGCACGGCCCAAAAGAAGCAAAGAAAATTAAACCCGGCCAAGTTAATAATTAATCCGGCGGGTGTACGTGTATAATAGTATAAACGTCAACGTTTGGATGAAGCAGGCGCGACCGGTGACCTCACGGCAGATCACGCGAATAATCGCCCAACTAATGCGCGGATCAGGGCCGGGGCAGCATATGCTCGCCACTAGATTATTGGGGAGCTCCGGGACACGTAGGCTGGTGGTGCGTGTGCATGTCGCGTCTATTCGTAACAACTCTCGTGTCTCGCTCTCGCTGCTCGCGTACGCATGTATGGTAGGGGTGGTCAAACCGCCGATGCAAGCATATGCATATATATAAATATATAAACATATTATATACTCCCTCCATCCCAAATTAATATTAATATTAGATTTTCTAGGTACATTATTTTTGCTATGTACGTGCATATCAAAAGTTATGCATCTAGAAAAATCAAAACGAACAGTAATTTGGGACGGAAGGAGTATATAACAAGTAACAGGTGTATACTAAGTTTGGGCAACCATACGCCAGGGAACACTTGGGAAGCGCCACGTAGGAAGATAACAATTGCTGTTGTCTTTGACGAAACCATAGTTAATTTGGGCTGCGTGTGTGCTAGCTTCATATAATTTGGACAGTGCTTGGAAGATGGCGGGTGTCTCCTTGCCGAGAGACATGGGGGCACTATTTAAAAGGTTACTTCCAAATCTAGCCCGGTTTATCTTGCTGGGATGTTGAAACTTATCGTAATCTAGCTACGATATACCTAGTACATAGCTAGGGTATTTTACTAACTGTACGTATATAGTAGTATTTGTGTATGTATATATCAATACGTGTATGTGTGTATGCATGCCGGTGTGTGTATTATTCTATACTGATCACTGGAAGTTACAGGAGATCACCAGTCGTGTGTGTGATGATCTCACTGAAACCGTCGAAATGAATTTAAATTTGCCTTAGTTTAATTGCGGCCCGTGTACGGCCCGAATTAAAGTAAGTAAGAATGCGCTGTAAGAATAATATGCGCGATCGAGATGATCAGCTGCAGGTTGGACGCGTCCGCACGCATCGCGTGCTGGAGCTTCACACGTGTGTGCAGGGGGCGGCACGAGGCACTGTCAATATGGCGTCGGCTAATCTAGCCCCACCAGCTGAATTTCCTCCGAATTCGTTGGATCGGCACGTACTGTTGAGCTCAGCAAGACTTGACCTTGTGAAATAAGATTGCCGCGCGCCAGCGATGTGTGTGGCTGCGCACATTTGCCGCGCTGCGTGATCAGTTACGTTACATGCGAATGGAACGTTGTCAAATGAGAATTCATCTCGTGAGCAGTTGCTGCGCACATTTGCTAGCTTTTCTTGATCGAGTTAATTCTTTTTAATGTCTTCCTGGCATTTCGTGCTTGAATAGTTGAATCGGCGGGTACACGGAAGAACGTGCATCGATCGAGCTAGGATTCGCGCGTCGGCCCTTCTGTTTTCCTTTCCTTCCTTCTTACTGCAATGTCGTGCAAAACTTTTTACGTGTCATTTCTCATTTTACGTGTCATTTCATTTGCAGAGACACCAATTAACCAATGAATCAGAAATCGATGCGATGCACCTTTAATTAGGTTCTCTAGAAGTCTAATACTGTCTCTTAAAGACCAGCAGCATCTACGTACAGGAAGCTCACTTGACTGAAACAGTGACAGGGAATACAGAATACTTCATAGTATATCACATGAAATATCTTTTCGTTCCTCCATGAATTCGAGAAGGACGAGACTCAAGTGGTCTAAACAGCTACAGTCCAAGTAGATGCAAGGTTCTTTTCATGAGATGATGTTCCTTCCCATAATGATGAGCTTCGAAAGAGTCGACGGGAAAATAGTGTGAATCCGTACCGTTAGTGGAGCAACTTGAGAACTTGCGGTTGCCTAATCTGGACTTAGCAGCCACTTCCTTAAACTAATACGGGTGCTTAGTTGGTGGCTAAGCTAAATTAGGGAGTGGCGTTCAGGTGCCTGCTGGTTGGATGACCAAGTCAATTAGCCCAAAACTGCCATTACAAGCATTCGATGTGATTTGACTCCTTTAGTTGCACGTTTGATGGAAGTGGATGAGATCTTCTCGTCTCCCCCGACCCTGTCTCCCTCTTGGATACATCACTGTTTCTTAAGCTACACTCTTTGTATCCTTTCCACCTTCCCTCTCCATCCTGTTTCAGGAATGCTGACCTAGGGTACATCTACTAATAGCTACTACTGATGCTATTTTCTTTCTTCTTTCTGATATAACAATCGTCCAAACGCACACACTGCACTAGCATACAAATTGTTCCCCCTATTAGCAGCAAAAGCCAATGCCTAGAATTGTGGAGGCCGCAGGTTGAATCTCCAATCTCACATAGTTTGGCCATCCATTTTCAGATGATTGTATTACCAGTCAGCTACATGAAAACCGTAACATGCAAGCTTATTAACAAATAGTTAAATAATATTGCAGCAACTCACGCTCCCCCTTTTATGACGTGCTTTTCCCACTTAGCTTAAAATTTCCCAAGAGGCTAGCTTCTAGAATAATTTTGCTACGTACTGATCTTTCAGCTTGCAGTCCTTTTTTCTGCTGTTCTGCTGACATTTGCAAAATTTTGCAGTCCTTTTTCATCTTTGAAATAGTCTTACTATTCCCTATAGGCCAGCCATCCAAATTAACTAATATAACAAGGCAATTTCGTTCTGTAACGTGTTAGTTTACCAGTAAAGTGCAAGTGTCCCAGTCATCCGTGTCTAGTTTAATTTTTCTTTTAATTTCGTCCGGGGAGGGGTGTGTGCGCGCATTGAACGGTCAAAACCTTAATCGAATATTGAAACATACCGCATGTACTGGCTTGTACAAGTGGACGTGTCTTTATGCCAAGCAATTATTGTGATCTTCTCGCCTCAAAGTCAACTGACATAGACACCGGAGGCTGCCGGGACACGCGTCGCTGTGGAACGGTGCTTATCACAGAGTTTTGGTGCGTGCAGCTAAGGCGGTTCGTGTCACAGGCTCACAGTAACTCCGTAGAAATTCCGCGGTAAACAGTAGTAGTTGTCTTCTTCTTCCGAACATGACTTGTAGCTAAAAAAGACTTAGTTTTCACCGAGTTAATTAACAAGTGGGCGCTATCCACCACGGATTGATTACATTCGAAACATATAATATTGTCGCGGTAAAAACATCACTTTACATTGGCACGCTAATCGTTCACGACGTGTACATTTGGATGGGATTTTCCTCTCTCTCGGTTGCCTTTTGCCTTCCCTCTCTGGTCGCTGTCACGTCCCTTTACGCCTCAGCTTTATTTACTCGGGCAAACTTTTTGACATTTTGGATTCCCGCTTTTAACTAACAAATATTATCTTTTGGTGAAGGAGCCTCTCGCGCCCTGCCGCGCACGGCGAGACACGCACGCCGCGCACGAGCGAGGCCGGATCACGGCAACTTTTCAACCGGAACACGTACCCGTCTCGGCGGATCGCGCTGGCCGCCGCGCGCTCACGGTCGTCGTCGACGATCCCCGGTGGTTTATTTCGATGCTCAAAACTTTTGGGAGGGTCGGAGCTACCAACACGAGGATGGTGGAGACGAGCCGCGCGGAGCCTTGTGGCTAGCGCGCGCGCGCTGGGTGAAACGGGTTTCTTTTTTGAAACATAGTGAAACGGGCTTCGCGTGCCCATTTTTCTGGGAGATCCTGTTCACGGCGCGGGCAGGGTACGTGGCGGTGGCTGGCGTACGGGTACGGCGCTGGGACGTTTGGTCGGCCGGGCGGCAGTGCCTGCCACGCTGGCAGCTCGCTGCAGGAATTAAAGGCGGGCAGGGCGGGCCCGGGCAGGCCAGGCTCCGCCGCTGCCATGGGCGCAGCGGGGGGCAGCCGGCAGCGCGAGCCATGCATGCATGCCCTGCGGCCTGCGCGCAGGTTTCGCGAGGGGGGATTGGCTATTTGGCTGGGTACGGGCGCGGGCGCGTGGGGGCCAGCGCTGCCCCGTGCCGTCAGCCGTCCAAGGTGGCAGGCGCCCCAGAGCCCGTCAACGCCAGGTGATGCGGAGAGGGGAAAAGGCACACAGGCGCACGGGGCCAAGGGAACGGTCCCGGATCCTTGTCGTTTGCTTGGAGCACCTGTGCGAAATTTGATCTTAACCGCCTTTAATCATGTTGTGTCTTTTCAGGCTATATAGTGTTTATTGGCTGCTTTTTCTCTCCCCTACTTGCTCATTTTGTTTTGGCCCGGAATTAGAAGTTACCCGCTCCATTTCAAATTATAGTTAGAGGTGCATCTTTGCAGAGGTACCCCTTCAAAGCAGTTCGGTACGACCCACTGCTGGTATTGCCACCGTATAACGTTATTGAGTATCGACCTGCCATGATATCAATATTGTCATGGTCAACCAATACTAGTGTACATGATTCCTATCAACTCATGTTCACCATTTGGAGTGGGGATCTCGACCTCTTGGTCAATGTACATCGCTTACTAGTTAGGACAGAACGTGACGGTGGCCTCTAATGCAAAGTTCTAAAATTCAATATGTTGGTAATTTTCATGGAGATATGGGGACCCTTTGGCAATTTTCCAAGAGGAGATATGCTGCCTCCACCCCCAAGTATATAACAAGGGTCAATTTGGATTAGAACCCATCGGCCGGCTTTTCCCTCAGATAAGGTTGGAGAGACTCATTCTTCCTAAGGCTCCTTCAAGGCTCTTAACTGGAGATTGGGTCATTTTTCCATACTAAAATGTGACTATAATTTTATTAATATTATATAATAAAAAGGACTTTTGTTTTGACTAAGTACCGATGAAAAGGATGCAAAAGTTTATTTTTTCTTAAACTAACCGATGGAAATCTATCTTGATATATGGTGCGGAAATTCTTCTTTTTTAATGGGGGACTTAAGAGCATCTCCAGCAGTTCCCTAATAAATGTTTCCCAATTACTAGTTAATGGGGATGTCCCAATATCACTTTCATTGTTATTGGGAGAGTTGCTTTTGTAGTCTCCCAATAATCACATCCCAATCATACTACCATATTGAGAGAGTCACAACTCTCCTTTATCTGGGGAGAGTTGGGGTGAATTATTGGTTTGTCCCGATAGTTATTGGGAAAAAGGTAAAGGTAAAGGGAGTGTTGTCGCACTATTTTTTTCACCAATTCTTCCAATATGGTAGTTGAATTGGGGAATATGGAACTGCTTCTTGCTGGTGTGTAACCTCCTTTATTAGGGAGCAACAAGTACCAATAGGTAGTCATTTCAAAATTTTCTTTTTACTAAAATAGTTTCTTCAATTGAGTTCACACACACATATACAGGCCCACGCAAAAAGTGCGTGCTGATGGCAAAAGGAGACCAATCTATTTTTGAACATTTCTCAACCACTACTTTAGGTTCCATATACTTGTTCTCTACTTTCTCCGCGATTAAGTCCCATCAAGGTTATGCCAAAAAGAGATCATAAATATCGAACCCACCGCACCCACCATCCGTTTTGTTAGTTTCTAGGGTATCATTTATTATTAGTTTTAGTTGTTGCTTATTTAGGGGTGCCAGCAGTTCTTATATACAGACCCTGTGGGAGAAAACATGACTGCTTGTAAACAGAAATTTAAAATCAACCAATCTCACATGAAACCATTTCGAATACAAATTTGTGGTTTTATAATCAATTATGATTTTTCAGAAAGGTAGTTGCCATTTCTTGGATGGCCAACACGGTCCGAATCACTGGCCTTGACATCCATCCATTACATTGACATTTTCCACAGCAAAGTTCCATTTAGCAGCGTTACGTTGCATGACTTTTGAGAAAGATCACGTAACATAACCAACAAGAACAGGGAGAAAAACAGATATTTTTTCTGACAAAGCTAAAAAATAGATATTTTAAACGGGGCTGACATACCCAACAAATTTGGCAGCACGGTTACAGTCCTGTGCGTGTGCGGTAACAAGCCTGGTCGGTAATCTTCTCCTATCGATCCAGCAGTAAAAAGGAGATTCTGTGAGCTTCGGGTCGATAGGCTCGAAGCGAGATTGTGCCCATGCATGGAGCCGATTAGCCGTGCCGTCGTATGGTAGGGTCGTTCTGTTCTGTTCTGCTCCACTGGTGTTCCTTGCCTTCTGGGAGCTGACGCTCTTGCTCAGAACGCTCGGCTAGCTAGCGCTGGACCTGCGGTGGGCCGGTGGCACAGCTGCCTGGTACGGGCAGCGCCAGCGGTTACTTTTCGGGACCGGGACCGGGAGGGGCGGAGGGCGATGCCCCTGCGTGTGCTCCAGCAACTTTTTTCACCCGATCGACGGACGGATGGGTGGATGCATCCTCCCGTCTGGCCGTCTCCTGGTGCCCGCCGAACGGAAGCTGAGCCGCTGTTCTGCGGCCCCGCTCCTCCGAAGGCCGTGGCCCGGGGGGCGCGGCTGGCAGCCACGTCGCGGGCGCTAAGCACAAAGGCCGGCACCGAATCCTGTTGACTTCCCACGCCCGGTCCCCGTCGCCCTCGCGCCCTTTATAAGCCATCCCCCCGCCCCCACCCCCTACTCGGATCTCCTGTCTGCTTCCTCAGTTTCATTTCACACCCCTGTAGCTGGACGACGCTCTCCCGGCCTGTCCGTCCTGTTCTCGCTCTCCTCCATCTGCTGCGCGCGGCTACAGCTAGCTGCGAGACAAACCGGGCCTTTTCCCTCGCTCCCCCGCCCTTCCACACGAGCTGCGTCGTCGTCGTCCTCCCGAGGTAGCGGCCGGTCGATCGATCCATGGGGCGCGCGCCGTGCTGCGAGAAGAGCGGGCTGAAGAAGGGGCCGTGGACGCCGGAGGAGGACGAGAAGCTCGTCGCCTACATCAAGAAGCACGGCCAGGGCAACTGGCGCACCCTCCCCAAGAATGCTGGTGAGCGCCCCGACCGATCGCCGTACATGCTGGCCGGACTCGGTTTAATTTTGTATATATGCTCACCTCGCTTGGTTGATCCTTGTCGTGGCAGGGCTCGCGCGGTGCGGGAAGAGCTGCCGGCTGCGGTGGACCAACTACCTGAGGCCGGACATCAAGCGCGGCCGCTTCTCCTTCGAGGAGGAGGAGACCATCATCCAGCTCCACAGCATCCTCGGCAACAAGTAAGCATCACAATCAAGTGATTTTTTTTCCTCCTCGCATCGACAGCTACTAGCTGGCATAGCTTCGCTGTTTCTGCTCTACTACTACGTACTAGCAGTAGTAGTAGGTAGGCGTACTAGTACGGTTTCTGATGGATGGGTGCATGATTGGCTGCTGGTCAGGTGGTCAGCGATCGCGGCGCGGCTGCCCGGGCGGACGGACAACGAGATCAAGAACTACTGGAACACGCACATCCGCAAGCGCCTGCTCCGCATGGGCATCGACCCCGTCACCCACGCCCCGCGCCTCGACCTCCTCGACCTCTCCGCGCTCCTCAAGCCCGCCGCATACTACCCCACGCAGGCCGACCTCGACGCGCTCCGCGCCTTCGAGCCGCTCGCCAGCTACCCGGACCTCCTCCGCCTCGCCTCCACCCTGCTCTCGTCGGGCTCGGCGGCCGCGCCCGCCGCGATCGGCGACCAGCAGCAGCTTCTGCCGTGGCTGCTGCAGGCGCAGATGGCGCAGGCGGCCGCCATGGCGCTGCCGCAGCAGGCCGACCATCAGTTCATGTCGCAGCAGCAGCAGCAGGCCGGAGCCGCGTGCCAAATGCCGGACCTGGTCCACGCGAACCCGATGGTGCAGCAGCAGCAGCTGGCGGCCGCCGCGCAACAGCAACAGCACCAGGACATGGCCGCGGCCGCCTGCAATAGCATGCAGGCGCCACCGTCCGGCTACGTGGACGGCCTGGACGTCCCGGCGCTGATGCAAATGGTCCAGCCCGACGCGTCGAACCTGCAGCAGTGGAGCAGCACGGTGACGAGCAGCAACAACAACAACGTCGGCTCCGGCGTGTCCACACCGTCGTCCAGCCCCGTGGCGGCCGGGTTGAATCACTCCGCCGCCTCCACCGCCACGACGTACGGCGGCGGCGCGAGCGCCAGCAGCGACGCCGCCGCGCTGTTCAGCATGCAGCTGTCGGAGCTCCTCGATGTGAGCGACTACATGTAACACACCCAGAAAATCCCACGGGACCCGACGATCCGTGGAAGCTAGGTCCAAGTCCAACACTTCATCTCGTACCACCGCAAGGAGCGAACGCATCGAAATCTATGTCATCATCAGGGACGCATTTTTGTACAGGATTATTGTTGCACCTCCTTTGTGCCAGTTCGTTCATGTGGTTACAGTTAGAAGCTTCAGTTCCCTTGAATTTCTTTCTCTCGGCTCACTGTAATTCTCGTCGTTTCAATTGGACGTGTGGTGCGTGTCAGTGTGGGGAACCACGGCGAAGGTGTCCTCGCATGATTGGTGGAGGCGGCCGCTGTCGCTCTCGCTCGCATCACCGCCTTGTCCCCAGCGAAGAAAAATTAGGGTTGCTTTTCTTAGAATGCTACTAGTTTATTCACCCTTGCTTTCTTTGGTTCCTTGTGTCACTGTGTGATTGGGGGCCCTGTGTGGCGCGAATATAAAAAAAGGAGAGAAAATCATCAAAAAAGGACGGGGAAATAAGCTTGAATAAGGACACCAGTAACTGTCATAGTCACATGATATAGGCAATAATTCTTTAAAATGGTTGAGAAAAACAGATCACTAGCTAGCACTGGTGTGGTGTGCAACGTAACTTAATGATTGCGGATGCTTGCCTGCTCCCTCTGATGAGCGGCGTACAATTGCATCGATCAACTGCTGACAAAATATAAACTATATATGTTGGACTCCTGTTGGGTTTTGTGACAAGTCAAGTAAATTTCCATCGATGGACACATTATTACTTTTCAAGTCGGATCGAGCTTGATATTTGTGTAGAATATTGTGTGGCTATGTTCACCAGGTAATGGATGGCTCATTTTGACACGACTTGCAATCTTGCATGTGCCTACGCGCGGCACATACAGTAGCTAGCTAGATGTACTACGGCCAATCTTCTGATACCAAGTGTGTATCGGAAGTGGCACACCGCAACTGACCTCTGATCGATACATTCATTTTGTCTCTTGGACGGTATCTACAAACGGAAAGTCAACGTTTGCATGCATGCACGTAATCGTGTACGTATAAACAAGCTTATTATCGCAGCTAATAAGATTTCCCCTTTGATTAAATCCGCGACGAATGCAGCCGCCATGACCTCGTCTTGAACTGCACATTGACGTGGAGTCTTCTCACGTATGTACTACTACGAGCAATTATCAGTACCCTTCTAGAGGCCTGTATTCACATGCATCAATGTGGAACATCTTGTTTGCCCTTCAAAAAAAAAAGTGGAACATCTTGGCCTCTTAGGTACCATGAGCTAGACTTCTTCTTTCTTATATTAACAGCTCCATTTTTTGCAAATTATACCCCTTCTTTCATTTAGTTAGAATAAGCTTTTGACCAACAATTAATCTATTAATACACAATGTTACTGTCATTAGATTTGTATTAAAAATACTTTCTAAATATTATACTTTTTATATAACATAAATAAATTATTAATAGAGTAGTTATGTGTCAAAGGTTTGTCCTAATAATGAAACGAAGGATGTCCTGTAAATAAAAATGGAGAAAAAAATAGGAAGCAAATTGACGTGGCAACTATGCCTATTGTAGCATTGTAGGGTTTCTATATATGATTAGTATTTCTTCCATCCTAAATTACTATCCATTTTAATTTTTCTTAAAAATTTATATATTTAGGTACATAATAAATATCTTAAAAAATAAAATAAATAATAATTTGGGACAGAGAGGGTACTCGCTAGAGCGAGGCCTGGTCCGTGAATATGAGTTTGATCAATACTAATGATTATAACAAATAGTGTCATCAGTGTGGAGTTAATTCAGTTACGTGTTACTACTAGCTACAGTAACTAGCTGGTTGACCACCTTACCTCTAATTGTCACGTGTTTTTATAACATTTATGATATAGGTTGGTCAAGTCCAGTGACTGGGTATGCACCAAAAGCTGTAACTAGAGGACAAAATAAAGCGTAATGATAAAGTTGTGATTGAGGGATAAGGATGCTAGCGAGGGAGAGTGAAAATGTGAAATCCGAGAGAAAGTAAAAAGCTTGGAATTGGTGCAGCATGACGTGTGTCAGTGCGCAAGAGGGTACAAATCGACGTGTGGATGCCGGCGGACTGCTGTTGCCAGAGGGGTGTACGTACTCGGTACTCCGTTCGTACTAGTGGATCGTTTCGACCCGAGAGGCCGAGACCGTGTCACGTCGCTCACGTGTAGAAAAAGGATCGAGCAGCAGGCCGGGCAGCCGCTAGCCACACGCACGGCCGGCGGAGCGAGAGAACAAAGTAGCGTTCCTGCTGTGAGGTCGCCGTAGTGGTACGCCCGCCGCATGCATCCGTTCCGGCGCCGGCGATAGGGGTGTGTACGTGCAGCGATGCGCGGTCCTCTCACCGCCGTCGCGGTCTGTGTGCGTGCGTACGGGCCCGCGCGACCGTCGCGATCGCGGCATGCTCCGTCGCCGCGCGGTGGCGTGGCTGGCCGGTTTCGTCGCGTCGCGGCCGTCCGGCGCGCCTCGGCGGGGACGCGTGGGCTGCCACCTCCGCGCGCGGCCTCGGCCGTCGCTGTCGCCTCCCCCGGCCCCAATCTGCCAATCATATACGCGGCTGACTTCCCCCCATCGGGTCGACACGGATGGACGACGTACGGGCCGGCGCCTCATAGGCTCATACATCACCTCGATCGCTTCGCCGCCGCCCGCGGCGTCGCGTCGTGCAGTTTCTGTGGGCGTAGTACTACTCCGCTAGCCAAGGCACGGCGTGTGCTAGTTACAGCTGTTTGAATGAATCGTCCAGACGGAGTGGTACTACAGAATTACCACGAAAACTCTCCCCTTATTACCTGCTGCTTCAATTCGCCGCCGCCTGATGGTGATAGATGGCGACGGTCATGATCGGGGGCAATTGTGCGCGACGACGTTCATCCAATCATGTCAAAGTATGTGACACGCTTCTCTTTGAAACCAAGGAGGTACGTGCCACACGTACTTGCCGAGGTGATCGTCCGTTCGACCTCGATAGCGCACGTAGAGGGAAGGGAGATCTGGTGATAGGACGGCCGGCCGCTCGGCCGTGTACATCAGTACATGTACATGCATGGAAGGACGGCTTGAATCGCGCATTTATGTATACCCATGCACGGGACCATCACGACTACTCTACTGCATGTAAGCATGACGGCACACGTACGTACGCAAGACGGCACCAGTCGCCCGTACGCTCCGTTCTCCACGTTACGTCTACGCACTACAAACAGTTGGTTTGACCGGAGCTGTAGTGTTTGTACACTTGTGCGCCTGTACAGCGCTCGGCCAGCTCGCCTCGACGAAACCCCTCCCTGCCGCAGAAACGCGCAGCGCAGGCTCCGAATTCGGGCCAGGACCACGGCGACACGCGCGCATAGGTGGCCCGAAAGCGATCTGCACGAGCCGGTCCCGCCGGCGTCCGTCCCCTCTCGGCGCGGCCTTGTAGGGCTACCATCCACCAGCTAGCAGCGTGCAGCCGCGCCCCATACGTCGCTGTACGTGCCTGCGGGCTGCGCCCGCTCTGCGCGGTTTGACCTGCGGGCCGGCCCGGCCGGAGAGCAGACAGGGAGGAGCAGAAGAAACTGCGGGAGGCAGGCGGCGCGGCGCTAGCACTCGATCGGGATCAGGACTGATCGAGGAAGGATGCTACGGAGGGGGGCCGCGCGTCGCTTTCCCGGGAGTAAATACGCTACGGCTCGGTCACGGTGCGAGTTCACCGCGGGCGTGTGTGACAGCAGCGCGTAGTAGCGCCGCTCTTGCCGCCCAGGCGGTGGCGTTTTTGACCTGTGGGCGATCCGCGCGGCCCCCCGTTTCCAGGCCCCCCGCCGACCACGGAAACGGCCGCGGGGATCCGTGACCCGTGCCCTGTCTCGCACGGGGTGAAAGCCACGCGGCCTCCCGGGCCACACGACGTCCCGACCCGGGGGACCGGGGGTACCAAACCAAAAGTTCCGTTTTGTCTGTCCTCTATCGCGGCATGGCGCTCAAATATCCTTTCGCTTTTCGTTGTGACCGGACCGGCCTAGCTAGTCGGACCTGTAGCACGTGCATCCCGAGTGTTGGTGCTACTAATAGCTAGTACTAGGCTGACCACGTAGTGCTGCTACGCGTGAAGCGTGCATGCATGAAGATCGCGCGGGAGAGGTTGCTCGAAGCAGTGGAATCATTGACCGACGCGGCCATGCATCCCACACATAGCAAGATGTGCTTCACTAGGAATTTAGGTAGGGAACATGAGAATTCGTACTGCATAGGACAGGGGTTCATACCTTATTACCACTAGGAACTTTGTTGGAACGAACTCTGTAGGTTCATATGCTCTCGAGTGTCGTCTTTCGAAAGAAAAAAAATATGCTCGACTGTCACGTCGAAATTGAAGAGATCAAGAGAACACACACTTTATTCTTCAAACTATTCTCTGTCTGTCCTTGGCGGCCGGAAAGGCAGCTGTGCTGCCATATGCCCATGCCTATTGCATTGGCTGTCGACGTACTGTGTGACAAACTGCCAATACGCGTGGCACGTGCGATGCGTGCAAGCGAGGAACGCTACAGAAAACGCCTTTTCGACCTTGGTGCAAATCTGAAAACACTCTGCACATTATTTTTTTTTTGAAACTTTGAAACACTCTGCACATGATAACGACGAAAGAAGCAGCCTCGGGTCTGTTCGCTTCAGCTTATTCAGTCGGTTTATCAACTCAACCACCAAACAGTATTTTTCTCTCACAAGAAATCAGTCGTTTCAGCTTTTCAGCCGGCTTATAAGCTGAAAAGAACAGGCCCCGACGTCGATCGCTCGCTCAAAATGGCACTGTGGGCCTTGTGGTCAAACGAGGCCACAATGCAGCTGCACCAGCAGCAGCACGTTTGATTCTTCGCTGCATATATATGCGTCCATGGCTACGCTTTTGTCAGGCAGATGATGGCGGTCTCCTGGTGTTCCTGGAGGCTGGATCGAGCTATGGGGGCGTTTTCTTCCCGTGTCTTATTTTTAGCACGTGTCACATCGAATGTTTAGATACTAATTAGGAGTAGTAAACGTAGACTATTTACAGAACCAATTACATAAGTGGAATCTTAACCTGCGAGATGAATCTATTAAGCATAATTAAACCTAGTGTGTCCACCATTGTCTATTGTACTATGCGATTAAACCAACTAAGCTCGAGCATAGCTCAAACTTAGTAACAGGAACAGG